>NW_023416306.1:72401136-72738754 GCF_014176215.1 Rousettus aegyptiacus
AGAAAACATCATAATGGAATTGACTATATGTATATATAAATGCTATTTCAAATTAAATTCTTCAGAAATCAAGGAGCACAGAGTACTGAGTTAGCAATAAAATAAGTGTGCCATAAACTACTGTGACACTCAACAACATTGTGAACAAAAAGCAATGGTGTGGGAACTGTACAATATCTAAAGTTGAACACCCACACGATATATATGCAATATGAGATCATTAAAAAATCCAGGATCTCCTTGTAAAAGACAAGGCTCCCAGAGAAAGATAATCTGAACTAAGCTGTGAAAATGTAGTCTGAATCCTATTAAAATGCTATCACCCAAAACAAATGAGAGGCACCTGTTACCCTTTCATCAGTTTGGGTTGAGTTGCTCTCCCACTGCCTTCTAAGCTCAGAAGTAATGTTCTGTTTTAAAGATTAGAATAAAAGGAGAGAATATAGGAAGAGTGTGGCAGGTAAAACAATTTACACTGCAAAGTTGATATTGATCTAAGGGTCAACTCAAAACTCAGACTAAATCATGTCTGGAGAAACAAAGCCCTGATTCAAATCTCAATTTCACCATCTACCAGCCTCATAATTGTAACAATTCATTTAATTTCTTGTGCCTCAGTTTCTTCATCTGTAAAACACAAAGGTAATCGTACCTACTTCAAAGGTAAAGTGCTAAAAATAATGCCTAGCATACTGTAAATACTCTAGAAATACTAGGTGATGCTGTTATTAATTTTTCCTTACTATTTTAAGAGTAAATGTTAAGTGAGGAAAAAAATAACACTGTAATGTATGCTCAGACTTCAGTTTAACATTGTTACCAGGTATGATTTCAGCTAGTACCTCACAGTCAAATCAAATCACCAAGTATTAAGTGAAAAGTACAAAGAAACATAATTCATATAAAAACAGACACATAGATGAATGGAACAGAATGAAGAGCCCTGAAACAAATCCACACATATATAGCCAATTAATGTATGACAAAGGAGCCAAGAACACACAATGGGGAAAGGACAGTCTCTTCAATAAATGGTGCTGGGAAAACTGGACAGCCACATACAAAAGAATGAAACTGGACCATTATATAGGGCTATGCCCTATATAAAAATTTACTCAAAATAAAGACCTAAATATAAGACCAGAAACCATAAAATGCCTAGAAAAAAACACAGGTGCTAAGCTCTTTGAAACAGGTCTTGATAATGTTTTTTGTTTTGTTTTGTTTTGTTTTGTTTTGTTTTAACTGACATGAAAGCAAAAGCAACAAAAGCAAAAATATACAAGTGGAACTACAGCAAACTAAAAAGCTTCTGAACAACAAAGAAAACTATCAACATAATGAAAACGCAATCTACTGAATGGGAGAAAATATATGTAAATCACATATCTGATAAGGGTTAATATCCAAACTATATAAAGAATTCATATAACTCAATAGCAAAACAAACAAACAAGAATATGATTTAAAAATGGGCAGAATATATGAATAGACATTTTTCAAAGGAAATGCAGATACCAACAGGGACATGAAAAGATGCAACAATTTTATCATCAGGGAAATGCAAACCAGAGTCACAAAGAGATATCACCTCACAGTTGTTAGAATGGTTATTATCAAAAAGGCTACAAATAATAAGTATGAGTGAAGATGTGGAGAAAAGAGAATCCTTGTGCACTATTTGTAGGAATGTAAATTGGTGCAGCCACTATGAAGTTCCTTATATAATTAAATATTCAACTACCATATGATCCAGTAACTCCACTTCTGGGTATTTATTTATTAGAAGAAGAGGAAAACAGTGCCGTATTCATGGCAGCATTATTTACAATAGACAAGATAACAACATAAGTACCCATCAATGGATGAATGGATAATGAAATTGAGATAGATAGATAGATAGATAGATAGATAGATATATTTACACACACACACACAATGGAAAATTATTCAGCCATAAAAAAGAATGAAATCTTGCCATTTTCAACAACATGGATGGGAATCAAGGGAACTATATTAAGTGAAATAAGTCAGAGAAAGACAAAATCATATGATCTCTCTTACATATGGAATCTAAAAATAAATAATTTAAAAAAAAAAAAAAAAAAAAGCTCACAGATCCAGAGAACAACTGGTGGCTGCCAGTGGTAGAGAGTGGGGGCTAGAAGAATTTTTTTTTCTTTTTAAGTTTAAATAAATTTAAAAATAAATAAATGAAAAAAATTAAAGAGCATAATTTAATATGCATCAAAAGTATAGAATATGGTATACACATACAACGGAATATTATTGAGCCATAATATGAAATGAAATTCTGATACATGCTACAACATGGATGAACCAAGTGAAATAAACCAGATAGAAAAAGACAGTGTATAATTACATTTATATGACGTAACTAGACTAGGTGAATTCAGAGACAAAAAGTAGAACAGGGGTTACGGAAGCTGGAGCAGGGAGGGGATTTGGGGGGAATGTAAGGGGAATGAGGAGTTATTATTACATCAGAACAGAGTTTCTGTTTTGAATGATTAAAAATTCTGGAAATGAATAATGGTGATAATTAAACAACACTGTAAATGTTCTTAATAATGTCAATGAATTGTACACTTAAAAATGGTTATAATAGTAAATTACTACAACAACAAAAACAAAACCTTAAAAATACAACCTATATCTTCAACAGGAAGTTTTAACATGAGTATCAGACTTAATGGTATTAAAATAAAGAACAGATCACTTATTCCCAAGTTCCTAATTATGGACACCAAAGAAGTCAGTATCAACTCTTAACTAGCCCTGGTTTAACATACATGCCTGACGTGGGTACCAATCTTGCAAATTTCATAAGCAACATGATTTCACTTTGTTGATAGAGTTGTTTTGATTTGTGTTACCTTTTGAAGGGAGAGAGAAGGATAGAGAACTATACTGAAGAGATGTCTTTATGTGTGGCCTATGCATAATGGTTTTATAAGGAGGTACTTATCCACAAAGAATAATGAGAACATGAGTACAAAAGTACACCTATAAGGGTGTCATAAATGGATGTGTAAAGAACTGATATTCAATTCAAAAGTAGAGAGGGTTCCTATGGATTGGTAAACCGGAATTTAAACCACTGAACTATCCCTCAAATTCAAACAAAAATTAAAAGTCCATTATTTTGATACATATAATAAAGTGAAATATTTGATATCTCTATTCCAAACATATATATAGCATAATAAAAACACAATAAAAGTAACTTTAATAAATCAACATATTCCCAGAATGGCTAAGGATAAAGGATTCCAGTTAGGATCATTTAATTCTCTAGTAAACTGGTAATTACCATATATCAAATATCATTCACAGAATAACAAATTTCAAAGACTAATATGCAATTTCCAAACAATCTAAGGGCCAAAACCAGACTAGCAATAATATTAGCAAACACTTATCTTGCTCTTACAAGATGCCTGGTTTGTTCTAAGTTCTTTATATATACTAACTCATTTAATCCTCATAACAATCTTCTGAGAAAAGTATTATTATTCCCATTTTACAAATGAGGAAACTGAAGTGTAGAGGGGGTCAACTACCTTGCGCTTGCCCATTGTCTTGCTAGTACGCAGCAGCAGTAGAACTTAAATCCTGGAAGTGTGTTTCCCTGGTCTCTTATCATTGAAATGGTTTACTATCTCTTGGTAGTAAACTTTATGGACAACATAAAGTTTCACAGGTAAACTCAAAATGCAGAACAGTTTGGGAATCAAATATAATGAAAGTTCTGAGGAAATCATCATATTACGACACAGGACAATAAATGACATTTGTAATAACTATTCTGAGAATTAGGGAAGATTAAAATAGGTTCAGTATACTTAAGTGTTTAAGAAGGAATTGTTTAGTGCACTTAAAATTCTTCCATCCAAAACAGTCAAAATATGATTTTTCAATTCTAAAGGGGTAAAACTTTCAACTATCTAAAATTACTCATTCCCTGAGGGTTCCAAACCAAAGGGCTGTGCAAAGCAATGTTATTTGCCTTTATCTCACTCTTAAATATAAGGACCGCAGTTATGGTGGTAGTGGTAGTGGTGGTGCTGTGTGTTGGAGAATCGAAAATTAAGCTTTCCAGGTGTTTGAATTTCAGGAATGAGAACCTAATACTAAAGATATTAGAAAGTGTCAAATACCTTGGATAGATACGTGACCAAACTCATAAGATTATGTGTGATTATTGTAAAAAGACTACAATTTGATAATTAACAGTTAATTTTTTTTTAAATATAGGCTTTGAAGTCATACACAAACCTGATTTAAAACCTGGCTTCATTATTTAGTTACTATGACTATTTGACAAGTTAATTTCAAATGAGTGAGTCTCAGTTTCCTTCTCTGTAAATTAAAAGAATAGTAATTCCTAACTCACAAGGTTGAAAAGGAGTGAACACATGCAAAGTGTTGAACAGTCCCTAGGATATAGCAGATGGTCCATAATGAGTGACTACCATTATTTCCTAAGCTTATTCTACTTTGTCCCCCAAATATAAGAACCAATTCGTATCAATTAGCAAGTCTTTTGGTAGGCTTCTCAAAGCTACATGAAATATATGCCCTATTCAAAAATGAATCGTACTAAAAAGGACAATACAAAGCCAAACCATCAATGAGATCAAAGATTTCAGAATTCTGATTCTCTTCCCACATCTATTCTTGGTTTTATAATAACCTGTATCCTTTTATCAACAATATAAATCCTATTATTTTTCGACTGTCTCAACATTCCTACTGGGGTTCTGCATGTATATATTTTGATGGTTACCTTTGCAAGGGTAATCATCATTGCTTGAAAATCGAAAAGAAATCAAGCAACAAGGAACATTTTAATAACATGTTACAACCATTCCATCCTTCTCGACAGCTGATGGGATCTCATGTGCATACTTAATTACCACAACGGATTTTGACATTACTATACCACCCCCTTGCCCAACAAATACATGCGTTACTGAGCAAAACTCCAGACTGAGAGAGGACGAATGCTGTATAGGCACATCAATACTCAAAACTTCGTGCTTCCTTACGGATACTGGGGGAGGGGGGTGCGATTTGGGGGAGGAGGATGGGTTTCGCTGCAAGTGGAAATGGACAGAATCGGAAACTGTTTTGTCCCTTTAACAAGACAGATGAGCTCTGTGAGGCTAGGAACAGAGAGAGGAGGCAAGAGAGGAAGGAGACAACTGCAGGCTGAGAAAGGGTCTGTGCCGCCAGAGAGAGGAGAGTAGGAGGCCATAGCCACCCCGAAAGCGGAGGCAGAGGAAAGTGGCCCCTTCGGCCCAGTCCGCAGAACACGTTCAGCCCCTAGGAGTCTGGGGCGACTGAAAGGGAATAGGGACCCCGAACCGAAAAATAAGATGAGGGTGGGGGCGAGCTCCCGCTCGCTTTCAAAACGGGAGGCTGCTGTCCCCACTGGCAACCCGGGGCCGGAGCTGAGGAAAGCAAGAACGCAATAAGGATCGCACAGATTACCTGTTTCAACCGCCCGCCCAACGGTCTCCACTTCCGCAGACTCCGCGTTCCTACGGGCTACCGGGGTCACGCGCCTAGTGACGTCATCCACGCGCGCCGGGACCGCAGTCTGCCTGGCCCGCCCTCTTGGGAAGAGCGGGGCTGGGTAGTGGCCGGGAGGTCTGCGCAGGCGCGCACAGGGGCAACGCGAGCAGCTTAGCCAGGTTGGGGTTTCGCAGAGTTACCCTGTTACCCAACAAACTGCGTCTAATTGCAGATTCTTGTGAGCACTTAAGAAAAAAATTATTGAAATACAAAAGTGCACGTTTCCATTTTTTGCTCCGCCTTTGCTTTATAGGGCTGTTCACATACCCGTTCATTCCACCGCAATTTATTAAAGTCCTACGTACCACGCAGGCGCTCTTATAGAATCCACGTCCGACGGAGAACGAAAGAGACACTATGCCTAGCCTCACGGAGATTATCTTCTAGTTGAGAAAGCAACTGAATGTCTCAATAAATCCATTTGCCTTCTTAGAGATTATAAGTGTGTGGAAGGAAAATCACTTGCTGAAAAACTAAAGGACGGAGGGTGCCCCTTTAGTTTGAAATGTCAAAGAGAGGCCCTCCCAGGAGCACATTGAACTCAGGAGAGAAACTGCCTCTGTAAACATCTGGAGGACGATGAACCAAGAAGTTTCAACGTGAAGGATCGACATGTTTGAAAGCTGTGGGGGAGGGGACAGAATGTAATGCCCTTGAGAAAGTAAGAAAGCAGGCTAGGGGAGGATGAGGGTAAGATCAACAAGACAATGAGGGTCCTGATCTTGCAGGGATTTTCTGCATTATTATAAGGAAGATGATTTTCTTTTAACTGTAATGGGAAGTTAGTGAAGAGTTTTAAACACGTAGGTGAGAAGCTCTGGTTTTAGAAGATTAGCCTGGCTGCTGAATATACTATGCACTATTGGAAGGCAAGAAAGGATGAAGGAAAAACAGTTGTTCTTGCAATAATCGTTAAGAAACAATGGAGCTCAATGGACAAATGTAAGAGATAATCTGGAGGTGGATGTTACAGACATGGAGATAGATTAGATAAGGGTGATAAGGAAAAGAAAGGTGTGAAAAATGACTGCTAAATGTTAGGCCTGAGCAAATAGCTAGATAATATAGCTAAAGCAATTTCTAATCCTTCACAAGATTTGCTCCTCCTCCTTTGAATCCCTTTCTTACCAAGCCCTCTTGGTTCTCCTTTTACCTTTCTGACCATCTCTCCTCAGTTTCCATGAAGAGGCTCTTCTTTCTTTCTTTTCCTGAACTCTTTCCCTCCTTGATCTTCTTATGCTACATCAGAGTCTGTAATTCCAAACCTCTGTAGTTCCCAGGCTTTGAACACAAAATGATGAAGCTCATGGAGAGAGACTGTAGAGAACTGGAGCTCATGGTCTCCCTACTCAGCTCTAGTAGATTTTTGTCCACCAGGAGCGCCAATCCTGTGATATCAGATCCTCTCATTTTTAAAGAGAAATGAGTATATTGATACTTACATGAAATCTTCCAAATTTTAAACATTGGTCACTAATTCAAATTTGGTTAAACTTTTGTTTTGGACCAACACACACACACACACACACACACACACACACATACATACACACTCAGGCCACAACTTTTGCTCCTTAGTGGATATTTTGCCAGAGTGGTGACTTTGTCTACTTTCATGTGACTACCACTTGTAAACTGATAACTCCCAAGTATGTCTCTCCACCCAAAACTTTTTAAACTTCCTTATTGACATACTCAACTTCCACTTAAATGTCTAGTTGATGTCCCAAACTTGACAAAAACCAAACTTGTTGTCTACTCCCTTTCTCAAACCTAACCTGCTCAAATATTCCTTGTCTCAGTTAACATCATCAGTATCTACTCAGTTGCCCAAGATGATCCAGGATCATCCCAAAGTCATTCCTCTTCCTTTCCCACTGTCAAACCAAAACATCCTGATCTTGAACTCGGTACTTATCACATCTTCCAGTTGCCTACATCCTTACTAATCACTGACTTTACTCAAACATTCATTATCTTTTTGAACAAGTCATTTAACCTTTTCACAACTCAGTTTTCTCACTTGTAAAATGAGAGAATTGAATGAGGTGATTCCTAAGATCTGTTCCTCTTGTCGAATTCTGTTTTATAAAGCAACCGTATATGTCATAACACTTGCCTAGAATTGTTTATGTGTGTGTGTTTTTTTTTAAATTAAGTTTACTGGGGTAACATTGGTTAATATGATTATATAATTTTCAGGTGTACATTATCATTTGTGATCTGTATATTCTATTGTGTGTTTACTATCCAAAGTCCAGTTTCCTTCCCCTTCACCCACTTCGCCCTCCCCCTAACACCCATATTTGACTGCCTTTACCCTGCCGATCTCTCCCCTCCTCCTCCACTTCATTAGGAAGCACTACGCTATAGTCCTCTGGTAACCAACCACAAGTCTTAGTCCATATCCATGAGTCTCTATTTGTTTGTCCTGCTCATTTGTTGCTTTTAGGTTTATATCCCACATACACGTGAAATCATTTGATTTTCAACCTTTTCCATATGGCTTGTTTCGCTTAGCATGATTATCTCGAGGTCCACCCATGTTGTCGCAAATGGCAGTATTTCATCTCTTCTTAGGGCTGAATCATATTCCATTGTATATATGTACCGCCACTCCTTTATCCAATCATCTATCATAGGACACTTCAGTTGCTTCCATGTCCTGGCCACCATGAATAATGCTACTATGAACATCAGTGTGCAAAGATCTTCTCAGATATGGGTTTCCAAAGTATTTTGGGTAAATACCCAGTAGAGGGATTGCTGGATCATATGGTAGATCAATTCTCAGTTTTCTGAGGAAGCTCCATACTCTTTTCCATAGTGGCTGTACCAATTTGCTGTCCCAAAAGCAGTGTATGAGAGTTCCTTTTTCTCTGCATCCTCTCCAATATTCTTTATTTCTTGTCCTGTGGATTATAGCTATTCCAACAGGTGTGAGATGGTATCTCATTGTGGTTTTGATTTACATTTCCCTAATAGCTAGCAGTGTTGAGCATCTTTTCATGTTTGTTGGCCATTTGTACGTCCTCTATGGAGAAGTGTCTGTTCAGGTCCACTTCCCATTTTTTGATTGTGTTTATGTTTTTTTTTTGCCTGATATTTTAATATTGAAGATACTGTAATGAGGTTGACAGGGAAAAACTTGATAGAAATAATCAATGCAAAGTGAAACTAACAGTGTATAAAACCGGACAGTTTTGTTATAGAGTAAAAACTGACTGTAAAATAACTTCTGATTAGTAATATTGAAAACGGGGAAAATTGAGAAAAACAGACATGGTAAAATTTTTATTTTTTAAAACTTAGTGGAAATATCTAATTTTCCTAACAAAATTTGATCTACAATGCTTGTGTAGAAAAAAAATTGGTCTTGGTTAATTAACCACACACATAAAAAAGTTCATAATATCAGAACCTCTATGATTTGTCATGGAGAGAAAAATATATTACAGAATTATAACATCACTGTAAGGTTTACATGTAAAAGAATGAGAACTGATTCCTGTAAAAATAATTTTAGTTAATGGAAAAAAATTGAAACAGGTGCACTGTACTATAAAATTGATTAAAATGGTATGATTAAATTTTCTTCAGAAAAAAAAACCAAACCATTTTTTACAATAAATATATTAAATAGAATGTTGAAGCTTGGAATGATGTCAAGAGCCGGTAATTTCACACACACACACACACACACACACACACACATACATACATGTGCATATATACATATATATATTTATTTATTTACAATATTTACAAGTTATAAAGAGTTGGTCGACATGCAAAAGTTTTCTCATTTTGACCATCCAGAGTAAAAAAGAACTCAGAAAACTAGAAAAGTGTGCACTTAAAATTCGGTATATCGAAGTTGAAACAAACAACTAGAGCCAAGACAACAAATTGCTTGATGTGAGCTATCTTGTTTTTCTTGAGGCATTCATACAGTCCCAACCACGACCATGCTTCAGCTGACACTTTATATTGTTGTTTGTACTCATAAGAATAAAAAACCTCTTCAACAGTCTTCTTTTCTTTCCACCTGTTTCTCATGGTTATAGAGGAAAAGTTACATTTTACAAAGTAAATTCTTATAAATAATGTAATTAAAAAAAAGAAATCAATTTGACTCTGGTTTACATCCAATGTGATTGTTTTCCATGAAGAGTTTTTTGCCTAACAGTTAAAACTATAATTACATAAGTGCCATCCTACAGAAGAGATGCTTTGGTTTAAATCTGAAATATTTTGATTTAAATCTGATATTTTTGTGTAATTTTCTCATTTCTCAAGAGACGTTGGAAAATGTAAATTTTAAGTCATTTTATATTCCTGATACACAAACACAGCGATGTCGTAAATGTTTAATTTTCAATTATAATTCAGTAATTACCACTCTGCACAGAAAAACAGGTTGAAAATGAAAATTTAAATCAAAACTCACTGCCATTTTTTTTTACTCTCTACTTCTAGTTCTGCTTTCAGAGCTTCAGTCTTCAGACATTTTTAAATGTGGTATTGGTCTTTAGATGAAAAGACTCCATCGACTTGTAAATGTGAAATATCCGGTCCAGCAAACTGAAGGTAATGTCTGCTCCAACCTGCTTTTGGCTTACCTTAATTTGCATATTACTTCTTAAAGATAAATCTCAAAGGTCTATCAAGAAGGTTCTCACAAGAGAAATCTATTTTGATTGGGTCCCCTAAGTGTTCAGGGTGCTGTCATAATCCATTTAAGAAATAATTTTCTAGGAAATAATTTTATGAGAAAAATTATTGATATTAAGTATAATTTTGATTTAAATGTTTATATTCACAAATATCACCCAATCAAAATGGCAGAGTTAACATCTTGTATTCATTCAACTGCTCTTGAAAAATCCTTAGCTAGCCTTTTAGTTCTAAAACTCATGCTTATGAGCATTTATTTGTGCTGAAAGCAGAGGTATTTTCCTAAGATCTATCTAATTAGAATGTGTATATCCTGGTTTTGGATATGCTTTTCAGTAATGACTAGGCTTCCATTTGATGCTAACGGCTCCATGAAATCTGTTTATATGTCTATTGAGATTTAGTGCATTGGATTCAACTTCAAAAGAATTTCTGACTTGGCTCAGGTGAACTAAGTAAAGAGAGGAGAGGAAGACAGACACTGCTGGCCGTCCTTCAATAACCAGTCTCTTCTTCATACAAAGAGAACTCCTACATTTTAGATAATAGTATATCCTATCCTAGCTGGACCCATGGATACTCAAAATAAGGAATATTTATCAGCTTCCCTTGCAGCTAGATGTGACTAAGTGCTGGTTAATGGCAATGAGAGTAAGTAGAAGGTGGCAACCATCCTTATAAAACAGATGGGACATCAGTTTGTCTTTTCTCAACATCCTTCCTGTTGATTCAAATGCAGATATGTTGGCTACTCCTAGAGTACCCATCTTGGTTAAATTTCAATGTTCAGAGCATTATGCAAAAGCAACAAGAGTCTTGATCCCTGAGGAGTTTGTGTACAGAGCCACATACCAGCTCTAAACTACCTACTTCTGTGCTCGTACCAAGAAAAATAAGCTGCTTTATTTTTTTAAGTCACTTTATTTCGGGTCTGTCTTTTTCTACCAAACTTAAATGATATAAGGACTAGGAGTCAAAAGAAAAATACACAGTAAAGGCATTTGCAGATTTCATGCAGACCTGAATAACAAGAAGAAAAATCCTCTTGGAGGAAGAGGAGGCTCACTTCAGTAACCCCAGACCATTGAGACCAGGAAACAGGCCTGTAAGAGATATGATCTGAAGACAGTAACCCGTAAATTCAGTTTCTTAATAAAGCAAGTTCTGTACATTTGTGTCTTCACTTGTTGTATCCTTCCTAATACCTCTCTTTTCTCCTATTATCAGAACCCTGATTTGTGGAAGAAAATCTATTGACCTCAGAGAAGGTAGGCCCCTCCTTTAACCCAATGGATTAATAGTTGTACATATAAGCCAGTCATGGAATCCCATTCCTCTCTGCCCCTTATGCAGGGTCCCAGCTGTTCTAAAGATAAGAGCATCCATGTTTCCCAGTCTGGCCAAAGAGATAAAAGAGGGAGGCTGCTAATCCTGGAACAGATTTCACCTCCTAATAAAATATAGCCACACAAGGGGAACTAGTGGACATAGTATTGTTCCTTTCTCTACTGCTCGTGACACTGAATTGAGGGAAAAGATCTTCGGAGTACCCAGCAGCCATCTTTACCATGGGTGGTAACCGTAAGGATGAAAAGTCAACGCACTGAGGAATGGGAGGAGAAAGAGTGCAAGAACCCAAGTCATTGCTGTGTTGTTGAGATGCTGATCTAGCCACTGATATCTTCCTCTGGACTTCTTAGGAAACAGTGTTGCTTCTGGTCATAGCCTTTAGTAAGGGTTTGGAGGTGTTGTTGTTGTTGTTGTTGTTGTTGCTGCTGCTGCTGCTGCTGCTGCTGCTTGCAGTTATTTTTTGTTGTTGGCAACTTAAAAAGAAAAAGAAAGAATTCTAGCCTTTTTTGTATGTTGCAGATTTCTCTCTTCCTTCTTTGCCACACCAAGCTTCGTTCTCCATGCTTAAACAGTACTCACTGTTGATACTTCGGATTTACTCCTATTCTTCTTGCTTCTGTTGCTGCTACCATCTTTCTCTTTTAAATGGCCTAAATAAAACCCTCTATATGATTAGCTCTACTGTACACTAGATTTAAACTATCTTTACATAGCTCTGATGCCAATCTGGTTGTTGACATGCCATTTTTGCTGTTTTAGGCTGAATTGTAAACAATTTAAAGGAAGAAAATGGATCTTTGCATTCAAGAGAAGATATAGTTGTGCTTTGCCTTGTTACAAGAGGCCCAGGATTTCTGAATAAGAGGGGTCCACTAAATCCCCTTTCACAAAAGGAAAATCTGTAATTATTCCTGATTCTGTCACTATCTACGTGGCCCTAGCAACTCACTCAACTTCTGTGAGCCTGCATTTTTCTCATTTGTATAATGAGTAAATGTCACTAAATGATTTTATGGTTGTCTTCTTTTTTTTTAAAACTTCGAGTTTCTACTTTTCTAACTTTATCTAGATACCAAATATAGTTACATAAGCCTGTGAGCTTTTTACAGAATTTCTTTAAAAATAAAGAAATTAGTCTAATGTCTGTCTGCCATGTCTCTGGCACATTTAATGTCACCATAGTCAACCCACATGTCACAGTAAAGGGAGTGAGCATTTCAGAGCCCAGCTCAGGTTTGCACGTCAGTATCTCCTAAGGAGGCAGGTACGGCAAAAAAAAAAAAAAAAAAAATTCTCTCTAAAACTCAGTGGATTGATGAGACACAGGTGAAATGAATGTGTCAAACTATAAATGCAGAATATGAAATAAGTTTCAGGTATAAAATCATATTAGAATTGGATAGCTGGTAAATGATTGGCCTGACAACCATGAGTTGCAAGCCATCTCAGGGATTTGGTCAATATGCGTTGAAGAGATTACTGTAAATTTTATCGGTAGCCATATAGAAATTTTGGCCACAGATCGTATTACAAAGAGCCACTGGCAGCTGATCCCAAAGTAAAGGGACAGCAGAGTCTGTGGCTTGAAGGGACAGGGTCATTTCCAAAGGCACTGAGGCTGACAGTGATGCTTTTTTTCTTTTGTTAGTAAATGTAACAAATAAGAGGCACAGGGAGAAATTAAAGTATTGTCACCAAAGAGGAAAGAACATGGTGAGTCCTAGAGATAGAATGGCATTCATGATGAGATATTCACTTTTACCAGAGAAGGAGACAACAACGGTTTCAAAGGATTCCAATGAGAGTAAACACTAAAGCAGCTCAGCCGTGGACGACACAGAACCTCTGGCTTCTAGAAAATGGAGTCTTTCTACCCTCATCTCTGGTCTCTCTTTTCTTCTCTAATGCTGGAGTACATTCAGCAGGGGTGTGGGAGACTTAGCATTGATACATTCCTGCTAATTGAACATGTGTCAAACAGCCCCATTCATTTTTTTTTTCAGCAACATGTCCCGTTGCATTTATGGGTTCTGAAGATACAAAGATGAAAATATATGTCCCCGACATCAAAAACCTTCCAGGCTACTGTGGAACTCAATATGCTTTATTACCCAGAGATCAGAGCCCTGGACTTGTTTCCTAGGTGGGTTCCAAATAGCAAGGCCAAGATGGCAAGAAAAGACAAATGAGGATAAAATCGGGGAGGGGAGATGGATGTTGAGAAACCAAGAGAGCTGAAAAGAAGGAGGAATAGAAGAGGTGAAAGGGAAATGGTCCAGGGTATCCCCAGGATAGTCATTCTGACTGACTTTTGCCCACCTCAACGCCTAGCTCTGACTGGTGTTCAGTATGTACTGATGCATTGGTTGAAAGAATGAATGAATGAAAGCAATGTATGACTTTCGTGCCTTTGCTTTTGGGAAAACAGGCACATGAAAAGATAAAATTTTTCTATGAAAGGGACTGAGAGGAAGCATATTCTATCCACGTCCAGACGTTGAGCCATCACAACACAAGGTAGCACTTCACCCAAGCACAAACCCAACGGCATAGCTCTGGGAAGACGCCAGCGAAACTCTTTCTGGTTGGAAGCCTGGACAAGAGACTGGGTCCTGGTGACCCAGGCAATCCCCTGTAGGAGGACTCCTCCTTCCTGTCATGGTTCTGCAGATGAAACTAGTTGCACTGATCACCAATGATGGGAGTGGAAACAGGCAGAATCGGGGCCCATTTGCCCACACACACACAAAAAAAACCCGACAATGATTTCACAAACAGTAGCAAAAACTTGCTGTTTGTCTGAAACTATAGAAAAGGTATACGTAGTTCTAAGAATCTGTGAGATTCAACTTGATCGAAGGCCTTTCAAAAGTCACTGAATTTTTCTAATTCCATCACTGTCAATAATAACAATATTTTAAGGATTCTGATTTTAAAACCCTCTTAAAATAGAAACCCTTCCATAAAAGGGTTGATAAACACTGCACTCCTGTCTCTTAACAAAAGGTTACCACTGGCTGGATGCTTGTATTAGTTGGAATTCTGGTTTCAAGTATCATGTAAGAAAATTTATTATAAAAATATAGTAGTGACTCACAGAACCCAAGGGCAGGGGGACAGCTGTGTTGGAGGAAACATGGGAAACCTGCTGAACTCTCTCCCCTGCTCCCCTCTCTTTTTTGTTTTCAAGCATTTCTGCTTGACTTTTATCTCTCTTCCGAGATCTACTTTCTCTGAATCTCTGGTCATGTGATGGGTTATGATGGTCATCACAGAATATTCAGGTTTATATCTCTTCCCTCTAAGAGATTTCTCAATTCGAAATCGCTAAGAGAAGGGATATGATTAAGAGCATTTTAGGTCAAGCATCCACCCCTACCTAATCCAGTCATCTCTAGCCAGGGGGAAAGTCGCATGACACAAACATGGCTGCTGAGTTTCCCTTTCTGGAAGGGAGTGATTCCTGAGTCTAATGTTTTATTGCTAGGAGAGTGAGAATATTCCACCCCGCAGATGAAATAAAGTCTTATGCTAATCATGCAACCATTCTAGACACCTGGCTCTGGGTAATTGTTGGCCTATCGTATGGCAATGAGAAAATGTGGGCCTACAGATTTAGAAAGATAAATCTTGGAAGCTCAGCAGCATTGCTACCCCCTACCCTCTGCTTCTCTAGAAAATTTTAATTGTAACCTGCTGATTACCAGATAAGATCCCTGGTTCAATGTCTGTATATCCTGTGGTCGTGTGTAGATGCGGCGTTCATTGTAAGTAAGAATGACAGCAGCAAAACAGTTTCACTAAGCACTATTTGACTGCTGCCGCCACAACACTAATGTGATTAATGACAACATGGTAATCCTTTGAGACTATGTAGTCTGTGCTATTTGGATGATCTTTCTCATGAACTTCAGTCTCTTTTAAGTTACTGTGAGTGAGGATGAAATGATCCTCTATCCTCAAGGTTCTTTCAGCTGATCTAATAATTTTTTAATTTTTTTAAATTTTTAAAAATTTTTTAAGTGAGGTGACACTTGGTTGACCTCATAAATTCCAAGGACCTTGTCAACTTACAATCTCTTATTTTCGTTTTTAATTTTTTACGCTTACAGCGCCTGGTCTTCCTAGGTGGTCTCCCGTCCAAGTACTACCCAGGCCCGACCCTGCTTAGCTTCCGAGATCAGACAGGATCGTGCTTGTTCAGGGTGGCATGGCCGTAGACTGATCTAATAATTAAATCGACATGAGATAGATTAATACAAGAAAATGACCAAATTCAATTACATACATATATACGGGAACCTCACATTCATGAAAGAGTCAGAGACCACATGTGCATGAGAGGTTCAAAGACAGAAAGAGGAAATGACATATATATGACATTTTGAGCTAAGGATCCCCTTGAGGCTTCAGAGCAGAGGAAGGTCATTGCAGGACAGTAAAGAAGAGTAGACATTCAGTTATTAGTAGTTTGCCCGGCCATATAGATAGGTCAAACAATGTTATCTCTTATAATCTCCTATTATGGGCAAGGGCCATAATTCAAATTATTCTAAGTAGTTAAGAGGAGGGGCAGAAGTTTCTCTTGAGCCCCCAGGATCTCAGTTTCCTTTAGCTCAAAAAAATCTGCATGCCGTAGAAGCACATCTTCGGGTGACTCATTCTGAAACCCTACGTTACTAAAATCCAATGTGAAGAAGAACTTTTTTTTTTTAATTCTCAAGAACTGAAAAGATAGAATCAGTTGAGGAAAATCATACTCATTCTCTTTATATCTATCTACTGTTAGCCTTTCAGAAGATAAAGTTGCATGTGGAACAACACAAATATTCCTCAACATTCTGATCATCACTGTTTATATATTTTTTAAAAATCGCGTAGCTCCTCATTGCCAACTGAGTTTTAGACCGCAGGAGACAGGAGGTGACATCACACTGCCAAGGATTTAAGGCTATCTTTTGAACATTTTAGGGAAAAAAAAAACATTATTGTGTTTTGCCATAATGTCTCCTGTTTTCCAAGTGCTTTTGGTTTTCATTCAGAGAAACTGATAATTCAAAATTTTCTTCTGAATAAATTAAAACAAACATTAATAAATACAGGCATACTTTTTTTATTGAGCTTCTCTGAATTGTATTTCACAGATCCTACATTTTCATCAATATCGAGACAAGACCTCCCCCAGAAAAAGACGATGACTTGCTAGAGGCTCGGACAAGAGAAAGAATTTTTAGCAACAAAGTATTTTTTAATTATGGTATGTACATTCATTTTTTAGACACAATGCTATTGCAAGCTCAATAGACTACAGTATAGTGTAAACATAATTTTTTTTATGCACTGGGAAACCAAAAAGCTTGCGTGATTTACTTTATTTCCATACCCACGCTATTTCAATGGTCTGGAACCGAGCCCGCAGTATCTCTGAGGTAGGCCTGCATAGTTCTGTTGATTGCAATGTTCTCCAACAAGGTGCATGGTTAAAGGCCTCTGATCAAAGAACTGGTTTTCACTGAAGGGAAGAGTAGTAATATTTTGCAAAGATAATACCTATGTAAAAGGAATCTCAAACATTAAACATTTTTTTCCTACATTAGTGATGAATGTCTATGAATAAAGTTTGGAACCAGCTTTTGATGAAATAGTTAGAGCAGGATATTAATTTGTGTTTTTTTTTTCTTGGTTCTGTAGGAGTGAATGAGAAGTAGCAGTCTTTCTCCATCCCGAGAAGTCTTTGTGTTCTTATTTTACTTCCGTAGCCCAGGAATGATCCTTGTGTTGGGAAGCTGAAGTTTAAGGCACCTGAAAATCAACTCCTGGCCTTCCCAGGAGGATATGGGTGATGGGAGAGTGGGGTAGATATGGGGTGAAGGCAGAGTGGGTCCAGGCAGGAAGAACAGTGGAGCCTTACCCTAAAGAGGAGAGATCCTAGTGGTGGAAGGTCAGGTTAGCCTGTGGACATGAAGAACTGAGGAGTATGGAGGGACAACATATGTAAAAATCCTGTGGCAGATGGACTTATAGTACATCCAAGACACTTGCAGAAGAGAGGAGTATCAGAGTAAGAAAGAAGGTTTGAGGGATAGGAGGAACCAGGGTTGACAGGGTCTTGTACCTTGTGTTAAAGATGTTGGTCTTTTTCCTGAGAGCAATGGGAAACCATTGAAGAATTTTAAGCAGGGAAAAGACAGAATCACATTTGTCTTACATTTTATCTTTACGGCAGTTCTGTAAGGTAAGTTCAATGGCAGCCTCACGGAGCCTGCTTTGGGGGAGTTTAGCAACCCTGTATTCTCCTGCAGCCACCTCAAATAAACACACATTCTCATAAGACAAAAAGAACAGTGCGCTGAATCCGGAAATGCAGCTTCTAGATGAGTCCTTAAGCACTCCTTCCTAACACCTCTGGATCTGGAACCGCCACGAGGTGTGTACTATTATTATTCTCCCAGATGAAGAAATTGAGGTTTAGAGAGCTTAACTAGCATGCCAAGACCAAACAGCTAGAAAGTTTTAGAGTGAGAATGTGAACCAAGTCTGACCAGAGTTCTTGTAGCAGACATGGTTAGTGCTCCGCCCATATTCCCTTGGCTCACACAGGAGGTCACCAGCAGGTAGCCTCCCTAGATGCCTACCTGGGAAGTCATCTGCGGATAGCTTCCCAACACGCCTATAGGCTTCTTGCATGTCTCTGCGTGAGGGCCTTCTCTGGCCACCGGCATCTGTTTGAACTGTGCACAGGGATTTAAGCTCACAGAAGAGACACTCAGTCAGTGAGGGCAGGAGTTGGGAGACAAAGAGCCCACCTTCCTCACTCTTTACTCAGATCATTCTGAGCTCTGTTCCACAAAGTCTGTCAAAGGATCCCCAGCAGGAATGAGCCTCAGCTGTCCCAGAGGTAACTGATCTTTATTTTCCCTTTATTGGCTTTCCTCCCTTCCCTCACCCCCTTCCCTAATCCTTCCTCAGTGCTTCCTGGGATCACCTTGTGTATGGATTACTTGCACCTAAACGTTTGTCTCAGGGTCTGCTTAGGGATGAACCCAAACAAAGACAGCTCTTAACCAGTACAATCTATTGTATCTCTTAATGTTGGTTGGAGAATTTTCAAAAAAATCCATTAATATGACAGCATTTAATGGGCATATGACTCTGTACCAGCACAAACGTGACATGTATGACACTGTTTGGTCCATTACTTTGGGCAGTAGGGGAAAACTCCAAAGAGGAAAACGAATAAATGATGGAAAGCGAAGGATGACAATTTTGTATCTAGGTGGCCCTGTATGGGAGTGCGATAGAGCAATAGCGCTTCTTTCTGAATATATTACTCTTCACTCTGATTCCAGAATATTAGATGTCTCAGTGAGGGACAGCAATGTCTTGCTAGTAAGAATTAATAATATGCAACTCTTGAATGACATTATCCTATTAATTTTAGTTCTATCTCAGTTGAACACAAATGCTGTTCGGTGTTTGGATAATTTATCAAGATATGAAGTAAAGCTTGCCAAATCTTAGCTACAGTCATATATAACTCCACCATCTTTTATTTCACATTTTCCTCTTAAAAGACCATATGCTGGCAAACTTGTCATGGGTAGGCTTTCTGTCTCAAACTATATTTTGAACATGAACTCTAATCTTTAAAAATGGCATATATTTCATGGTTTTTCTAAAAAACATAAGTCCAATGATATGATATATAACCCTACACAAATCTTTCATATGGTTTACAGATCTACTTTTCTAGCCACAGTGAGGGTAGCTTCAGGTGTCCTAAGAAGAAACACCAGATGGCTTTGCTTGAGCTATGCCAGCTTCCAGAAGTAGAGTTTACTTCACAGTTGAGTGAAGACACTGTCTAATCCAGTCCTGGATTTCTACAGATTTCTGAGCGTTGTTAAAACAAGCCCCATGGCTTTAATTAGAATAGCATTTGAATAATTTTGTCTATGTGCGAGTGCATGGAACTCTAGACTGTCCCAGCATATTGTCACCATTCCTTGTGTGCTGAGGACCTAGGGTTCTGAGGAGTTGACATGCAAGCCAAGGAATTCAACTCACTGGAATTCTCTGAATATGGGGCAGGTTTTAGAGGCTCTTAGAAGTGAAGAAATCAGTTATCACCTCAAATGACCCCCAAAATAGCAATGGTAATCAAATCTTTGGGTTTTTTTTAATTATTATTTTTTATTTATAGTTGACAGACAATATTATTTATATTAGTTTCAGGTATACAAGATAATGACTAGACCTTTATATAACTTATGAAATGATCACCCCGATAAGCATGAGAGTCTTTGGAATATTAGGTGTCCCATGAGCATCCCAATCATCTGCAATCACACCGGGGTGACATTTTCTCGAATTGCTTTCTTTATATTGCAGCAAACCTAGGGTTAAAATAGACATTCCGGAGTCGTGAAAGGTGGTGAAGGAACAAAGTACAGGTTCAGTGGTCCTGATCCAGTCTATCTATGCTCTCCCAGCTATCCTGAGTAATTTGTAGCAAGAGGTAATGGAAAAGGAAGAGAGACAGAGGCGATTCATGAAGATGATTGAGATGGTAGAGACATTGCAAGGAGGATTCTCTGTCGACATCATATTCGACAGACTGACATTTCTCAGAAACTCCAAGTGATCATCGTTCAAATTTCAAAACAACTAAAGAAGAATGAATGACTGTGCTGGGCAATGAGAAAGTGTGGAGGTGACAACATGCACCAAGAGCTCGATATGAAAGGAGAAGTGGAACAGGAGCTAGGTAGGCAGTAGGACTGTCACCACTAACTGAACACACAAATGGCTCACAGCATTGTTTCTCTATTTTGATGAGAGATTTGCAAGTCTTGCATGTTGCAGACCAAATAAATCAGCAAGAAACATTTCTAAATTTACATCGCCCTTTCTATAAACTTTTTTTGGTATTTAACTTATTTTGGACAATATCATCATGCTTCCAATTGTTATAAAAACAGTCTACTCTCTGCTGTGAAGCTGCCTAAGAAAAACACTCCCAACTTTCCCCTCAGCCCATACGACACTATCTCCTTAGTCATGATTTTTTAAACAGTTTTATCAAGGGATGTGCACATACAATAAAATGTACATATTTAAATGTAAAAATCGGATACATTTTTTTTTTGGCATTGTATACACTTGTGACATCTGAATATCACTCCAGACTTTTTTCTTGTTCCTCTGTAATCCTTCTCTCACACTCTTCCCCCTCCCTAGGCAACCATGAATTTTTTCCTGTCACTATATTAGGGTGCATTTTCTAGAATTTATATATGTGGAAACCTACAATATGTACCCTTTTTTGATATGGCTTCTTTAACAGCATGATGATTTTGAGATTCACTCATGTTGTAGTGTTTATCAGTAGGTTTTTCTTTTTTTTTTTTTATTCTTTTTTTCTTTTTCTTTTTCTTTTTCTTTTTTTTTTACTAAGGAGAATTTTATTATATGGAACAACCTCACTGTGTTTGTCCATTCACCAACTGATGGACATTTGAGTTGTTTTCATTTTGGGCTGAAACAAATAAAACTGTTACACGCATTGCTATATAAGTCTCTATGTGGACCTTGGCTTTCTTTTCTCTTGGGTAAATACCTAGGAACAGAAAGGCTGGATGATATGTTTAACTTTTTAAGGAACTGCCAAACTGTTCTCCATAGTGGTTGTACCATTTTAAATGCTCACCAACAGTGTACGAGTTCCAGTTCCTTCACATCCTTGCCAATGCTTTGTGTGATCGGTCTGTTTCATTTCAGCCGTTTTTAGTAAATTTATAGAGGTATCATTTTGTGGTTTTAATTTGCATATCTCTAATGAATAATGATATCAAGCATCTCTTCCTGTGCTTATTTGCTATCTATGCATCTTCTTTAGTGAGAGTCTGTTGAAATCTTTTGCCCATTTTCTATTGGTCTGTTTTTGTATTACTGTGTTTTGAGAATTCATTATGTATCCTATGTACAAGTCTTTATAATGTATATGCTTTAAAAATATTTCTCCAATATGTGACTTGTCTTTTCATTATTTTAAAGTATTTTTCAAATAACGTAGGTTCTTAATTTTGGTGAAGTCTAGTTTGTCAAGTTTTGTTTGTTTGTTTCGAATCACGCTTTTAAGGTCCTCTCTGAGATATCTTTGTCTAACCCATGGTCACAAAGATTTCATTCTATGCCTTCTTCTGGAAGCTTTATGTTTAAGAATTTACATTTTTCTTAACTCTAAAAAATGAATAAAAGAAAGGAAATGTAATCATAATGTTACTTGGCCCTGCAGTAAGTATATGCACAGTTGTCTTAGCCTATCTGTGCTGCAATAACAAAATATCATAGATTGGGTGGCTAAGAAACAGACATTTTTTTTCACAGTTTTGTAGGATGGGAAGTCCAAGATCAAGGTGCTAACAAGTTCTATTCCTGACGAGGACTGTATTCCTGGTTTGCAGACAACTGCTTTCTCACTCTGTTCTCATGTGGCAGAGAGAGCGAGAGAAAAATAGAAAAGAGAAAAGAGGAGAGAGAGAGAGAGACAGAGACAGAGAGAGAGACAGAGAGACAGAGAGACAGAGAGAGACAGAGAGAGACAGAGAGAGCGCGCGCGCAAACAGAGAGAGAGCAAGCAAGCACACTCTGTTCTCTCTTCCTCTTATTTTAAGGACATCAATCCCATTATGAGGGCCCCACCTTCATGACTTCGTGTAAACCTAATTGCTACCCAAAGGTCCCACTTGCAAATACTATCACATTAGATGTTAGGGCTTCAACATATGAATTTGGCAGGGGACACAATTCAGTTCGTAGCAATGGTCATAATGATGCAAACACTCGATTATTGATTTCCCTAAAAGTGGTAATAACACCAGAGAGAACAAAAATAATCGAAAAGAAACTAAATCTCCATCTGTCCAAAGAATCTTCATATATAATTCCAAAAATTGATAACTCAAAAAATATCAGTATACAGGTATTTTTTAGTGATTGAAGGTAGCTGCGGGGCTGGTGGCTTCTCCTTACTGTTGATTCTAAGGACTGAGTGGAGCTAGGGTTTAGGAGAGAGTATGGCAAAAGCCAGCTGTTTTTTATTATCAACCTTTTAGTATTATTTAATTTTATTTTAACAATGTACATGTTATGTTAAACAAAATAAAAATAATTAGATTTGAAAATATAATTATTTTATACAGAGTTTGATGGTTCTGAGTAAAGCTGGGCCTTTTTTGATTTAATGCTGTAGTTAAGGGTGGAGTCAAATGAAGCTTTCAGGATAATTAAGCCAATTTAATATGGAAAATAATCCTTTCATTAATTAATCAACTAATCTATCTGTTGGAATTTTAAGCACCACATAGACATAGGAATAAGGTTGCCAGATTTAGCAAATAAAAATAAGTATGCCTTATGCAGTATTTGAGATGTATTTATAATAAAGTAAAGTATTATTTGTTGTTTATCTGAAATTCAAATGTAACTTGGTGTCATGTCTTTTATCTAACAATCAGATGCAATGAACGAATGCTTCGTGAAAATTAGTAGCATGGAAAGGTGGGGATGGGAGATGGGAGATTTTGTTTTACTCATCCTGAATGGGGGTGGCCCAGGATTGAGCTCCAGGTATTTCTGGGGTGCAGTACATTTTTTTCTTTGTCCACTCCGGTCCTTTGAGTCTGCCATAAACAGATATAGCAAATGCGCTTATAATAGGAAATGATCAGGTTGCAATCCTTGAAAATGAATCTTGACCCCCAGAGAGATAACAGTTTCTAAGAGCTAAGAAATAGAGCGGTCATAAATAGAGCAAGTGCACATTTCTGCCATGTTCACATTGTGTTGTGGGCATTCTGAGCAAGAGAAACTTGGGGCTGTGTGAAACATTAAGGTTCTCCTCTTCTATAAATGGGGCTGTGGTTTTATATTTACTGTCCAGTAAATATAACAGATTCTCCTCTTCCACAAATGGAAAAAATATATTATTATGAATAATTTCAAACATATGCCAAAGTAGAGTGAACAGTTTAATGAATCTCCATGTCACCGTCACCCCAGCAATGATCAACTCATGGCTGGTTTTTCTTCATCTCAATTCCTACTCTTTATCTCTCCCCAGTTATTGTGAAGCAAATTCCAGACATCATCTAATTTCATCTCTAAATATTTCACCATGTATTTCTGACATACGAGGACTTTTCTTTTTAAACATAACCATAATACTCTCATCATGCACACTCTAAAATCAACAACAGTTCCCCCCCACCCCCAAATTAAAGGGCATTTTAAATAAAATTTGCCAGATGAAAAAGGCATGCTCTCCCAGGACTTTAGCCAGCACAGACCTTTCTGGTATTAATTAAACAACGTGGACAAATTTAGATACCACTGCGGTACCACTTCAGAGGAGGTAAATTCAATCACTCTAGTAGGGTATTAAAATACCTTGCCGTTTTTCAAAGAAGTATTACTATTGTTCATTTATTCATTGATTCAACAGGTATTTTTCGAATGTCTATCTTGCTAAGAACAGATGCACAGATCAACAAGATCTGACTTTTGCCCTTGAGACGTTGTGAAACATTAAGGTTTACATCTAAGTACATGTGATTCATAACAGAAGGAATTAGCCACAAATAAGAGTACAAGGTAGAACTAGCAACTGTAAAGGGTTCCGAAGTTTGTGTGCCTATTATGAAGTAGAAGAGGAGGGCTTTTCATGGGAGGAATCAGCATGAACAAAGGTACAAAGAAGATAACATCTTCTAAATTATTCATTTTTTAAGAGCAAAAACTAAGCATTCCATATCTTTGCAAACCTTCTACCCTGGCCTGTGACACCTAGCAGTGTCCGGCACGCAGTGGCTACCCAAAGAACATTTATTGCAGAGATGAATGTAAAATTTTTATCCAAATGATTATTAATATTAATTCTCAGCCAGTCCTAAGAGTCCTTTATTATACCGTATTGTTTTTACACACAAAGACTATGTCGTTGAACCCTTGCAACGGCCGTCAGGAAGAGGTAAGCATTGAGATATTTTACAGCGAGGGATCAGTTGTGCTGAATGTTTTCAGAATGATGCTGCTTCCTTTATGTTCTAGTTTCTTTCATGTACATCAGCAGTTTGTTGGTGAATTGTTGCTGTTCTCCTTTATTAGTTTAAAAGGTGATCAAATCATCTGCGGTCCCCTAGTTATCATGACATCATGACCTGCCTATTGGCCTTCTAATGAGCAAATATGAAATTTGCTTCATGACCATTTTCTCTGAAAATAAAAGCCAGAGTGGAGCTTTGCTAACCACATGATTGAAATTTATTGCCACTGAAAGGTTATTGTGAGTGTGTGTGTGTGTGTGTGTGTGTGTATGTGTGTGTGTAGGGTTCGGATGTTGCTCTAAATGTAAACTTAAATAGCTCTTTGTAATCATTACATGGACGGTACAGCCCTGAGTAAGATTTAATCCTAGCTGTTCTATAGAAAAGAAGGCCTGCCTATTTCCCAGCTGGCTAGCAGCGTGGTAAATTTATACAGAGTTATTTTCCATATCATTTTGTTTATTTATATAGGTCCAATTAGGCCCTTTTAAAAGCTTAAGTTAGTGTGGCTGATGCAGACAACTAGTTTACACCAAGTTCTTCTTGGCAAGACTTGAAAGCAAACAGTAAATGGAGTAAACAATTGTATGTCATTATACATTGCAAAATAATGTGCTTCTGGGAAGACAAACAAAACTTATCAAACAGACAAGAAACAGCCAAGGTAAATATCAAATATGTTAACTCTACTAACTACAGGGCTGGATCTCGTCAAAGTCTTATGAACTCAGCACAGCTGGATTAAAATAATAAGAGCCATTTAGACTTAAAAGCCAGGTATCCCTAAGTCAGAAAGTCTGGATTCCGTTCCTATCTCCATCACCAATTCACTAAGTGACATTGATCATTACTTTGATTTTTGTTTAAAGTTTTCCCATCAATGGCAAGGGAATTTTAGATCTGCTCCTCAGAACATAGGGGAATGGTTGCCATATGTCTTCCCTGGAAAGGAACAAAAGAGGACTGTTGTCTTGTCACTTCCCAATTTATCCTACAATCTCCAAGACCTTGATGTCCCTGAAGACTGAGTTGACTTAGGCAAAAATTGGTGAAGGAGGTAACACTTGCAAGTTCGGTCAACACCGTGGCCATAGCAGGCTTTGGGGCCTACGCAACGGTATGGGGACATAGTTACTGGCGATAAATTCTGTGTCTGAGTGCACATGGGAAAGGGAAGCACAAAATGGGGATGACCATGGCTGCCCCAAAGCATATGGTCACGCAGGACATTTGTCCTACCTCTTAGAACCAGAGGTATTTGGAATCACACATGTTCATGGGCATCTTTGAGTTTTCTTAACACAACTTGCTTTAAAAGCAAAGCATTGTCAATTAATTCTTGGAACTCATTTTATTTATCTCTATTTCTTTCCTGCCTCACGTCCTGAAATGTCATGTACCTCACACCCTAGGGTTACTACTATTCTCAGATCAGAAACATTCAGCTTGGCTGCACGTAAAAATCACCAAGGAGATTTAAACAATCCTGATGTCCAGACTTGCACTCCTAGAATCTCTGAAGGTAGGGCCAAAGCATCGGTATTTTTTTAAGTCGCCTGGGTGGTTACAAAATGCACCCACATTGAGAACCACTGAATAAATGGCTCAAGGGATGATCACACGTTAAACTAGTAGTGCTTCTTAATCTTGGAGATTCACTTGAGTCATGTATGTGATGATGGAAAATGTCCTAATCGCCTGGGCCCCACTGTTTGAACATATCCCAAAGCAACACTTTTCTTTTCTACTGCCTCCATCTGAATTCAGGCCAATGGCATCGCTCTCTCCTCTACTTTGGCAACAGTATCTCTGTTACCACAGCATCTAGAATGAGCCTTTGAAGCATACATCTGATCATGTATCGTTCTGCTCACAATCCTTAACATTTAGAAGAAAATCCTATGTTCTGACCACAGTCAATTGGTTCTAAGTAACTAACCCTTGCCTCTTTCTCTCTGGCCTCATTACCTCTCACTCTACAATTTACTTAGTAGTCCCCAGCCTCTGACATGCCCAGTATGTTCTCATCTATGGGCCCTTGTACTTGCCATTCCCTTTGCCTAGCATCTTTCTTCCAGATATACATCTGGCTTTGCTTCCTTAACATGGATTTTATTCCTCGCCACATATCTTTCCTTGACTATATCTCAAGCGACTCCGCCCTTCATTTTGTCCCCTTGTCCTATTATATTCCCTTTCATAGCTTTTGCCAGAAACTATATTACTTGCTAGTTTATCTCTTTAGTGCTTATTGCTCTTCTAGAAAATATAAGCGCTCTGAGGACTAGGAATCTGTTTTGTTTGGCTGTAACCCAACATCCGGAATGGTGCCTAGAACCTAGTAGGCTTTCAACACATAGTGAATATGTGTTGAATATATGAATGAATGAATGAGTAAATGTCCCCTTCTTTCATTTCACTCTCACACTCACATATACCATAATTACAAGGCTATCTCAGAAAAAGGCAATTTAGATAAGCCAAGTTTCTTAAATAAAGAAAGACTTGGATGCATTTTTGCTCTAATTTATTTGACCTCCTTAAATTTGAAACCTGAGTTTCCCTAGATCTCACAAGCCAATAAATACATCGGGTCATATAAAACATCAATAAAAATTTATTTTTATTTGAAATGGTGATTGCTCCAAATTAGGGCTATCGGATTTAGCAAATAAAAATATAAGCACTCTAGTTAAATTTGAATTTCAGATACACAAGGAATAATTGTTTAGTGTCAGTATATCTCAAGCAATTAGAATACATATTAAAAAGTTTTTGTTGCTTATCTAAAATTTAAATTTTATTGGGTGCTCTGTATTTTAGCTGACAACTTTAATCCAAAATGTGATGAAATTTGTTTTAATACAGGAGGAGGTATGGAGTTAGATAACCTGGGTTTGAATCTTGACTCAGCCACTTATTACTTATGTGAACTTGGGAAAGTTATTTAACTTTGTTGAGCTGTAGTTTTCCCATCTCTAAAATGGAGATAAAACCTACTTTGTATGGTTATTGTAAAGATTAAATTTAAAAACGATCTAAATCATTTAGTGTAGCATCTGGACTGTAATGATCACAAGTAATATTACAGTCTTCATTGTTGCCATATGTGGAGTGATCGTCTCTCGGATTTGTCTAGGACTGAGGGTTTTCCTGGGATGTGAGACTCTCAGTGCTAAAACTGGGAAAGTTCCCAGCAAACTGAGATAGTTGGCCCTCTTAGTGGCTGCTTAGCAACATTTAGTACTGCTACATAACTGCACTTACTTTGAGGTGTAAGTAATATATGAAGATTGTCTCTATCAATTACCAAGAAATGTCTGGTCGCAATAGAAAAATTTCCAGCTTATATTTCAAAAAGAAATTTATTCCTATTAATGCTAGTCACATTTAGATCTCCATTAATTGAAAGAGATGTGTTTCAATTCTATATGTTTAGAAAATCATTCACACAGCACCATTAAATGTTGATTAATACACTCAAACCAAATCAGAATGGGGCATTTGACTGCCTGCAGTTCTCTGCATCGAAAAGAACTGTTAAGAAACCACTTGTTTCACAGACGAAATGGTACTAACTTATGAACATTGAATGATTAAGGCAGCAAGTTTCAAAGTGTTTTTATCTTAAACCTCTTAGGCAGGGAAAATGAATAGTTTGCTACCTAAAGCTCTCTGTTTTGGTTCTGTCTCTCAATCAGATTGGTGCCCCTGTGTGTTGGTACTTAGTAACTTGATGGAATTGGGGAGGGATACATCCCTTTGGCTGGGACCAAGAGAGAAACAGAGTGTTGACACAGCCTCTGTGTATTTACTGGGTTTCCACTTTCAGCGCTACTCCCAGTAGACGCAACACAGACTGAGATTTAGGCAGGATCTTAGTGATAAAGTGATGAGAGCATAACCAACAGGAGGTGGGAGCGGGAAGTGGGAAGAATGAAAAGACAAGCCCTAATTAGGCACCATCCTCATCTAATAAAAGGGGGAGTTGCTGGAAGAAAAACTAGAGATTACTATAATAATACTTCAGTGTAGCGTATTATTTATAGTTACAAAGATCACCCATAGGAGAGCTAATAATTATCATCTAACTCTCAAGAACTAGAAGTAGGAGGAAGAGATGGGACAGAGTTAGTAAATAGTGTAAAGTCAACAAATTGATAAAATAAGCATAAAATATAGAAACGAGATAGAAACCAGAAGAACTAAACTCAGACATCTTTTTAAAAATTATTATTTGTTTAAGGACTAGAACTGAGTTGGGAGGGCTGATGTGATTTCATCACAGGCTTCTCTGCTTGAATCATCACTGGTCATGGACGCAGGCTACTTTGACAAAAAGTCAATAAAAAGATGACGCTGTTGTAGTACAGAGATGTGGTCATGCTGTTTATTTTATGCAAAAGTGAGGAATATTCTCAATATTGTTTGTTTGATGAGTTTTCAGAAAATCGAATTAAAGTTGTTAACACTTATTTTGTGCTTCAAGAGCCTTAGGGACTGCTTGGCAAAATTCAAACCACTCAGCAGAGAAATATTTTAGAAGAGGGAATGAGGGAAAGAGAGAGAAGAAAAGAAGTCTAAGATTACTTCCTTGATGCCATCAGTAGTGAAACACCCACCAGCTGTATGCCAAGAACCTTAGCACTGCCCTAAGCACTAGTTACATGTATAAGGAGAAAAATATCCTATCACCACTCACACCCATCCCAGTCTTCCTGGCTTCCTCCTATTTCCGCTCTCTGCCTCTCTCTACCTTCATTTAGCACTATGTAATCTACCATTTTTCATTTATCTTCACTTTCCATCTGTATTTTATTCAGACATGTAATTTTATCTTTAATGGGTCATTTATTAGCTGCTGCAGTTAAGAAGGGTGTGTCATCTGTACAGGGTGATAATTTAAAAAAAAAAAAAAAAACAGAGCTTTTGGTCTTAACAGCAAATCAACATTCCTCCTTTTGAGTAAGTTTGCTGCCAGAGAGCAGAAGAGTAAATTTCCCTCAGTCCAGCTGTTGATTAAATACAAATAAACACAGACTGGGAGGGGAAGTCTTCTGCTTTGCTCTTTATTTTTCTTTTGAATTAGAGCTTGCATTTTCCTTTCCAATCAAGAGCTGTTGTGGCCCAGCTTGCTCATGTGAGTTAAAAGCCTTCCAGGCACAAAGGAGCCCTTTTTAGGGTTAGAGAATCCTGTCAAGCTTAGATGCACTTTATGAAGGACTCTTTTCCAATCACTGTCAAATGTCTCCTTTTGAATTCACTGTCTTTCCTTAGCCAACCCTCTGATTCAAGACTTCCTTCCCAACTTTGCCTAGTTTCACACCATCCCAGGACTGCATTCATTTGCAAAGGTGCTGGCCCAAGGACAGAGAAGCGAGGGTGAGGAAAAGTGTGAGCCTCCCATATAGAAAGCCAGGTGGGAAACACCTGTTTCTCTTCCACAATCCCTGGAAACTTTGAGCAACACAGACACTAAGCCCTCACAATTGTTGCCGTGGCATTGAGCTGTGGTGGCAAATGACAGTTGTGACTTCATTGAAGAAAGCAAAACAGCTAGCAAGGCCTGGTGGGTGTGCTTCTAATTTGTGCACAGAAAGCTTTGTAGTTTACAATAGATTCTGGCTAGCAGTGACTGGAGCCAGACAAAAAAAAAAAAAAAAAAAGACGCCCTTCTATTGAAAATGTGGCTTCCTTCTCCCCATTGAAGGCAACGTCAAAATTTGCTTTTGTGAGGGCCAAAGGGTTGAGCCTAACAGTTTAAAAAAAGGAACACACACACACACACACACACACACACACACACACACACACACACACACACACAGGTGGTCGTCAAGGCTGACCACACTTTTCTCATGAATTCTGAATGCCTACTTTCCTCTCCTGGCTGGTCAGTGTGCAGAATAAACTTGTAACCTCAGGATATGATTTCTGAAAAATGCTGGCATCTTTCTAAAGATAATTTCTTTATTTTCGAATAAAAATGTAAGAATTATTTCTGTTTGAGAAATGACCCTTGGGTCCATGTGTGACAAGATGATGCTTTTCTAAGACTTTATGAAACAAAAGGGGCAAGGTCTGTTCACCAGACCAGGTGGGGGTAGGGGAGATGGTTGGCCTATACTTCTTCAATTTCATAGCTTAATAAATTGGTCCTGCTATCATGTACTTACATATTTATTTCTTCAAAAAATGTCTTCTTCCTCACTCTAAGCTCTGTGGCTTAGGAGGGGTTGACTCTTCCTCCTGCTCCAGGGATGGACTCCAGTTGGCTTAAACAGAACAATTTTCTTCATTTACCTGTGCAACTCCTCCACCGGTTTCCAGATAAGCAGGTAACCCAGTCAGGTCCAGCGAAACACAAGGAGACATTGAGACCTCTGAGAAAGACAAGCATCCTTTCTTCCACAGGTGTTACCAGAAAAGATGCTCACTGTTCCTCCGAAAAGTGTGGGCGGAGATCTGAGGTCTGGAGTTGCTACAGCCATTTCGCTACCACAGGTAGAGACCCTAGAGCTGCTTATGAAGAAGATGAAATGGCAAGAAAGGAATGGCACCTGGGGATGAAGCTGAGCTAGAGAAGAACCAGTTTCCTTGTGTCCTAGTTGATACCACTAGGTCAAGCCTCACCTGAGGCCAGTATCACCTGTGGACAATTCCACTGTGTAAGCCAAGAAACCCACTCTATTATTTAAGCCAGATCAAATTGACTTGTCTGTTGCTTGTGATAAACGAGTCCCAGATAACCTAAAGCCCTTATTAAGAAGCTTCTATGTCTAACCATTATCTATAAAAATGAGCTTAAATTTCTTAGCATTTGAGAAGTCCACAAGCAGAACACAGCCAACCTTTTCATTCTGGTCAAACTTGTCTTTTAACAGTTCCCACTGTCCCTCTTGTCTGTTGTTCCTCTTTAAAGGTCACAGTCTTTAAATTCTACATCTTCTCTGATCTTCCCAAGCTAATCTTATCTCTCCCATTGCCCTTCCATTTTTCCAATTATTATTTGAACTGTGTATTTTCTTTGCTCTTTTCATAGGCCGTCTTATGTTGTTAATCATTTTAATGCATGTTTAGCTCACCTTTGTGAGTCAGTGGGTAACACAGCTTTCTAGTCAATGGTAATCTCCTAGCACCACCCCTTATGTAGTAGGTATTAATAATACATTCTGGGTAGTTGGTGATAGTCATGTTTTTAGATCACCACGAACACAACGGTTATGTCTGGATAAGGTTAAGGACTCAAATACTTCCTAGACATATGAAAATAATAAATCCAGAGGAGTCTGGGTAAGTTATTTTCACGTGAGAATGACATGGGGCTACTCCATTAAAAAATTTATATGAAACAAACTTGACTATAACCTAACTTTTTAACTCTTCAAATCACAGGGCTCATGGAAATGAATGAGGTAAACTGATTTGACAAATACATCTCTATTATAAAAGCCCACTGGAGCTTGCTCAAGTATAAGCCGGTATCAAGTGGCCATATAACATAACCCTATCACTCAAGAGCTGCCTGTGGTCAAATATGTCTGTCAAGAAAGTGTGTGATTTGGCATTCCCAATTCCCAGTTCTACGTAAAGCCTCTGAGTGGTGACGACTAGCCATTGAGGAGGCCTCCCAGACCAAAATATCCTTGGAGTGGCTATGTGATGCTGTTCATTTCATCATTTCCTGCATTGTTTCCTGTCTACAATCCCTCTGGCTTCTTGGGGTCTGTTTACAAAGAGAAGTAAATGCCCATATTCTGCTTGGCCTCCACATAAGTTTTATTGTAACTCTTTAAAGCTTTATGACATTCTGGGGCATATTTTCCTGGCATTCCAATATGATCCATAGTACACTGGAAACAGGCTGCCCTTAGTATTTCATAGCCTGAACATTTAATGACATCACTCCATGAGATGAAGGGAAAGCTATAAGAAAAATCCAATTTGGCCTGCTCTAGCCACAGTTGCCTTAATTAGCCTCCATTTTTAATGTAATGAAAGGAATAAACCTGAAGATGGCTGGCCAGGAAAATTATGAGCTTTCAGGTACACTTGGTTACTATAATTTTTCTGCTGGCAGAAAACATTGTTAAGCCATGAATTTGCTCTCTATCTTGAGAACACAGACTAGAAGAAGAAAGAAAGGTACACACATAAATTTTTAAAAAGGCATTAAGCTATGCTCTCTGGTACTATCACCATCTTGGCATTTTATTCTTTCCAGAAAGCATAAGCACTTCCTCTCTGTGTTGGTTCTTCTCTCTTTGTGCTGTGAGCCATGCAATTTTGTGAAGCATAAATATGTAATATTGAGCTGGATTGGGCCCGCCCTTGACTATAAAGCTACATTGTCTACATTGACATTCCTTTGGAGAAATCTTCAAGCAAAGAAGCATTTGGAACATCAGATAGAATAAGTCACATTTTCTCGTAAGTGTGGGCTTTATTCTTCTGAGTAAATAGATGCTTTAGATGCAGCCAAGTCTCCATGTGGTGTATCTGAGTAGGAGTTTGATGTTTGCATGAGAAATGTTGAATTCCTAGAACATGAAAAGGTGATTCAAGAATTTTCTTACAAGTCAGTTAGCCTGTAAATCAATTGCTTGTGTATTCATGAGCAGATATATTTCTCTAGTACACTCTAAGCATAAAGAAAAAGAGCATCAGCTATCAACTATAACTTCTCTATGGACATGTCTTGTGATATAGAATAATCAGGTGATTTGTTTAAAAAAATAGATTGGACAGAGGGTTCTCAGGGCAACTAACTACCCAGATCTTTAATATCTGTGGAGTTAGAACAGTCACAGCCTTGCTAAGATCTCTGATATGTTGTGATCTGTGGATTTGGACCTATGCTGTAAATCACTTGCTGGTTGGTGGGCCTAGCCAGTCACCTGTATCCACTCTCAAGGCAACTGTATGCCCTCTTCCAAGGTAAGACATGCAGTAATTCTGATGATTTGTTAAAAATGTTTGCCTAGAAAAATGGGCACTTTCCTCTTTCACTCCTTTGTTCCCATAAAGACCCTGAATGTTGCCAATGGAAATGAAGAAAAAGTGGAAAGATTTAATAAAGGAGTGGTATTTATGATCAGTCTCTCCTGAATATATATATGTTACTGTGGTGAACTTGGGCAGACCACTTCACTTAGCCTTATTTCTTCCTATTTTCATTCCTTTATTTCTTAATTCCTCATTTATTCAACAAGTATTATGGACTGCCTACTATGTGTTAGGTACTGGTCTAGGCACCAGGCATATAACAGTAAATTAAACAAAACCACTGCCCTCATGGAGCTTATATTCTGATGGGGAGAGAACAGAAGAAGATAGACAATAAGCTATAATACCTGATTGTTTTTAGTCAGTTTTCTGGGACAAATGAAGCAACTTTACTCTGATTCTACCAAAAAGACTTTATATTTAATGATTTTAAAATTGGGACTCTGCCTTTTAATTAAGCTTTATAAAATATTTTGAAGGGTTCATTCTGGTGCATTTTTTAGGGCAGCATTCAGAATAAACCAGAGGTGGAAGAGAAAAAGGGGCAGAGTCACCTCCACTTACTAAATACATTACTTGCAGAATTCATTTAGCCTCTTAAACACCTCAGTGTGGCAATAATACTTTCTCTAATCACCTCCTGAGTTAATCTAAGAACCAAACCAGGGTGGGCCCTAAGACAGAGCACTATGAAATACAAAGGCTGATACTGGGGATTCTGATTAAGGAAAGTGTGGTGATGTCAGTGACAAGAAACAAGGGAAGTAGAGTAAGGTCATTTTTCCCTGAGTTTCTTGTCAACTTCTAAGGAGGTCAGGCTTCAACTTGATAGGCACCATTGACGATTACAGAACATGTGGTAGACACTTGCCTAACCAAATGCCTAAACTTGTGGATTGTTGACACGGTTCATTATAAGGCTCACTCATTTACTTGAGCAGCATTACCCAGCCAAAATGACCAGTTTAAGAAAACTCACCTTTCCTGCACCGCCACAAAAATTCTTACTCAATTTGAGCTCCAAGCATTGCATATACCTTGTGTTCTTTAGCAACAATATTAATATTTAAAGACATGTAAATGATTGCCCTTAGTGGAAATTGAACAGATTATTGGTAAAATAAAACTGGATAGAATATATCTTTCTCTATTCTCAATCTGTTTTGGATTGAAGACAAGAAAATACCATATTAGAAAAAAAATTGGCCTAAATGTGAGAACAGTTGGCTTTAAAAATATATATATCGTTAAGTATTCACATAATGGCAAGGAGCCAGGAAAGCACTCAGTGGAGTTTTCCATTCCAGTCTCCGTGTCTTGCTTGCAGAGTGTACTTTTTGTCTTAAAGCGCCATGCTCCCAAGCTGAAGGAGGTATTTTTTTTTATTTCTATGTAAATAAAACAGTTAAATATAAAACAAGTGGAATTTTGATTTGAAGAACAGATAAGTAGGTTAATAAATGTTAAGCTAATAACATCCTCAAAAACCTTGTCCTTGTTAGATATGACAATCAAGTCCTATCCTGATACAGCTGAAAACTAATTGGCTTAATCATTCCCTAAGCATAGGAGTCAAACTAGTGAAAAGACCAGGATCAGAGCTCATGCTGGGGATGGAGTGATTCTATGTTCCTTCTGCTATATGTGTGAGATTAAAAATTTCCTTCAACCTAGAAGACATAACAATAAAAGAGGATGAGCTACTAATATAAGCAACACCATGACTGAATCTCAAAAGAAAAAACAAAAGAGCATATACTATATGTTTCCGTTTACATGAAGTTTAAGAATAGAAAAGATTAATCTGTGGAGAGTTCAGAACAGTGGCTGCCTATGGTAGGGGGGTACTGACTGGGAAGGCACATAAATGAACTTTCTAGGGTGATGGAAACATTTATATATCTTGATCTAGGGAGTACTTAAAGAGGTGTGTACACATATGTAAAAAGCCATTAAAATTTACATACATTAAGATTTGTGCATTTTACTCTGTGTAAATTATATCCCATTAATTTTTTTTTAAAGGACACATTTATGAGCCACCTGAGCACACATTTGTAACAGCAATAATGATTGATGTATTTATAACATTTATTTTTATTCTGTCTGCAAAAGACTTTCATATGCATTGTCTCTTGATTCTTGCAAACATCTTTGAGATTAGATGAAGAAAGCGAGGCTCATTAGTGTTGCAGTTGACCAGGGTGTCCCTCCCTCCCCATTTTAAGAGCTCAGGGACACCAGAGTTCCTCAGTAGCAGTATTTCTCAATGGGGGCAGAGATGATGGCATTTTGTCAGGACATGGATTTACTGTGTTTGTCTGTTCCATGAATTGTGGAACATGTGCTATCTCTGGCAAATACCCTTCCCTAAAGGTCAGTAGGCTGACCAGAAACACCTTCGCACCTTTTCAGACACCCCTAGAAGGGCACTAAGGACCTTAGTTGAAATCTCTTGGGCTTACTGCATCCCTGGGTAATGGGGCTTGAGTGCTAGTTAATTTCTAATTCCCAGAGGACCTGGAGCCCTAATGAGGGCAACTTTGTTTAGGCTCTGATGCAGAATGGGGTGTTGGGCTGGGTCCTCCAGTTGAGCCACTGTGCCTTCATTGGCTTAAAGTCTACCACACAGGTCTCTTCATTTTATCCATGGGCCCAGCATTGTATTTCCATAAATGTGGTGTAGGGGTGGGGCTTGAGTTCACAGTCTGTTCTCTGGGGGCCCAATCCTTTAACCATGTTCCTTCCCTCTGTTACTTCACTAGGATCAAGAATTTGCAACTCTCTTTGCCCCTGGAACACAGGTTATCCAAGATCCCTAACCCTGTACCCTTCCCCTCAGAAGTAAATACATTACTGTAGGCCTCCAGCAGAGCTTTCTAAAATAGCTAAGAATGCTGAAGGTCACGTGATAATTAGTGACTAAGTAGGGGCTTGAGCCCAGCTCTCCTCACCTTAAATCTTGCTCTTAATCTGCTACACCCTACGTTGGCAACCAAGGCCATGGTTTAAATCTGGCCCACTGACTGCCCACTCAAGGTTGTTTTAAAAATGTTTCAATAGTTACATTTAAAATTATTACATAAGCATCTACACAAAATATCCTTGATTTTACCTTGTGGCCCACAAACTGTAAAATATTTACTACTTGTCCTTTTGCAGAAAAAATTTTGCTGACCCCTGTAGTACCATTATACTTTATTCCAGTGTGTATTTAGTTTAACTCTGACAGGGTTTATAAATGAAATCTCCCTTGTTGGGAGCAATTTTGACTTCTTTATACTACAAGAACAAGATAAGGAACAAGAAAAAGATCAACTTTATTAAGATATCAGCCAAGCCTACGAGGGAATCAAGAAAGTTCAAACAGCCTGTAGAGATAATCAATCATACATATTGACCATTATTTTAAATCAAATGGTTGCATTTTATCATCTTCTCACCTGTGCACCACTCACTCACAGCAGTTTGATGACCAGTTCCTACACTTAGGTGGTTGACATTAAGAAAATCACTCAAAAGGTGTCAGGAGAAGACCGATGTTAAATTTTAGCAATCTGCTTAATTGATTGGATTTTTGCCACAGACCATTCATTCATTCAGCAACAGACATGAGGATACAAAGATAAGAGGAAAGAAGAGTCCCCTCTCCTGAGGAACTCACTGACAAATAAAACAGATATTTACCCAGCAGCTGAGACAGGAACAAGAGGAGAGGCACATGACCTCATTGGAATAAAAAAAGTAAAGCGCAGTCTAAGTCTTGAAGAATGAGTTCACCTGCCAGGTGCGCAAAGATCAGGGGGAAGAGCAATCTATGTAGAGAAGAGCAGGAATAACTCTTGTGTAGAATTTACTCTGTGTGTGTGTGTGTGTGTGTGTGTGTGTGTGTCTGTGTGTCTGTGTGTTTATTTTATACATACAGAAGCAAAATGGAACACAAGCTGGTAGAAATCAGTGAGGGGCCTGGTACGGCAGGCACCAAAGGTGAATATGAGGGCAAGAGATGCCTCTAGAGATTGTCAGGGGCCGGATCCTAAAGGCTTTTGTGGGCCATTGTTTTAGGTTGGGTTTCTTGAGAAGCAGACCCTGAGACAAGATGAGATAGATTAGGGATGGCCACAACTCTTTGCTACTTCTCCCACTGAGAGGTGGAGGCTTATTCCTGACCCCTCAAATATGGGCTGAACTTAGTGACCTGCTTGACTAATAGAACATTATAAAAGTGACATTTTGAAACTTCTGAGACTAAGACACAAGAAGCTTTACTGCTTGTGTCTTGGAACACCTTTCCTCTGGGATCCCTGAGCCATCACATAAGAACTCTGATGCTCTTATGACTGCCATGTTAGAGGCCATGTGTTGACCCTCTGGACAACTGTCCTGGCTGAGTTCAGCCTTCTAGCCACCCCTGAAATCCCTGTCAAAATGCCAGACGCATGAATGAAGCTGTCTTGGATACTCTGGACTGGACCAATTGTCAGTTGAACATCAACAAGTAACCTTAGTCAACACAACAAGGGACTGAAGACTTGCCCTGCTGAGCCTTGTGCAAATTCCTGACACAGAAGGTTGTGAGATAAAAGAAATGATTGTTTAAGTCACTAAGTCCTGAAGCAGTTACGTATAGCAATAGATAACTGCATTAGTTTCCTAGTGCTGCTGTAACAAAGTACCACAAACTAAGTGGGTATCTTAAAACAATAGAAATTTATTGTCTCACAGTTCTACAGGCCAGAAGCCTGAATCTCAGGCACTGGCAGGGCCAGGCTCTGTGGGAGAATGTGTCCACACTTTTCTCTTAGCTTGTGGTGTCGCTGGCAGTCCTTGGAATTCCTTGGCTTGTGAGATACCTCACTCCAATCTCTGTTTTGTTGTCACGTGGCATTCTCCCTGTGTATCTCTCCCTCCACTTCTTATAAGAAAAAATTCCTTGAATTAGGGCCCACTCTAAGTGAGTGTGACCTCATCTTAATTAAGATCCTTAATAAAGATCCTCTTTCCAAATAAGTTCATACACACATGGGTTCCTGAGGTTAGAATTTAACATATCTTTCTTGGGGGACACAATTCAACCTATAATAATATCCCAAACACAAAGATTTGAATACAAATAGTTTATTGGAGAGATGACTCTGGAGTTTTGGTAGAAGTTTAGGTTGGGTTTCTTGAGAAGCAGAGAAGTTAGAGAAGGGAAAGAATCCAAAATAATGTGCATTATGGAGTGGCTACTGTGGGCATGTGGAGTCAATTACGCTGGGAATCTGGGAGATAGTATGGAAAATACCTGAGTTATTCTCTCCTATTCCCTGTCCAGGGTCCAGGAAGAGGAGCATTTATCCTTTGATTCCCATCCATCATTGGCTCAGTATTGCTCCCCAAGAGCATTAAGTTCCTGGCACTTATGGCTCATTGCCCACAACTAAGAGAAATCCTGCAAGAGAGTAGCAGGTGCTTGCAATAGAATGCTGTGGGCCTGTCCTGGAACAACGAGTGCTGGAGGATATGGGTGGGGCACCGACAACTTTTGCTACAACCATGCTGAGGAGGTCGAATTTTATTCTGAGGTTATGTGGGCTGGAGGGAGTGGGGAGTTGGGTGATTTAATGAAGCAGAGCGATGTGTTCAGATTTGAATTATAAATCACTCTGATGGGTACTGAAGGGGGCTGGATGCTCCAGTTAGGAGGCTGTGTGTGTAATGCAGAGGAGAAATCGTTAATGCACAAGCAAGTGCAATGGGAGGTCAGATGGAGGGAATGGAATAGACTCAATATATATTTAGGAGGTGGAATCAACAGGACATGCAAAAAGAAGTAAGGATAAATTTGAGGATCTTCTAGGACCCTAAAGAAACTTTTAACTTTGAACTAAGCTAAAGGTGAAATCTTATCTTCCATACAGATAGAATACAGACGTGATAGCAACCTGCCTCAGAGCCCTTGAACAAGCTGTGTCCTCTGCCTGCAACATCTTCCCCCTATGGTCATATGACCCATTCCCAGGTATGTTGCAGCTCTTTGCTAAAATAACTCCTTTCAAAGAGGCCTTCCCTGACTACTTAAAATTGCAAGCTACTCCCCACCCTGTTGTTTCCCCATCTTGTCCTATCCTGCTTTATCTTTACCCACTTGTCACACGTGGTATACGTTTGTTTAAATTATGCATTTGTTTATTGTCTGTGCCCTGTATCTAGAATATAAGCTCCACAATGATGGGTTTTGTCTGTTGTGGTTGCATCTCAGCTTCTAGAGTAAGACCTGGCACATTGAAGGAGGTGAACACTTGTCGAATGAATGAACAACTCAAAAACTTGTTGGTAAACACAAATGAACTCTAGCTGCTTCTGTCTTCTAAGTGGAAGTAGTGATGGTGACACAATTCATACTCTAGGACAATTAAAATTAATATATCCCTCCCTTTCTCCTGCAAGGACTGGGGGATGAAGGGAAAAGGGAGAGGTCTGGCAATGGCACCTCGCTTGGGCAGAGTGCAAGTAGCACTTTTAAATATGTAAAGGAGGCCTGTTAGATAGGGAGTGCAGCAAGAGAAAAGGGACAGTGAAGGCATCTATGCATTGTTAGTTTTGAAAAGGAAATATTTCAAAGAGAGCAAGGAGGGGACTGTCACTCAGTGTGATAGAGTGGGTAGAAAAGCCAAATGGCTTTTCAGAACAGGTGAATATCATACTTGGTTTTACGGTATTTGAGTTTCTGTCATGTAAACCCACTCTGTCTCTTCAAAAACCTGCTATCAGCACAGGCCTTGTGTGGAGCTTTTTAGGGAAAGGAGGAAAGGGCCCAAGTTCAACATCTGAGTTAACACATTATGGAGCTGGGACAGTGAGCAGAGAACTGGAGATGATACAGAAATCAGATTCAGAGTAAGCAGAAAGACGGAGCCAAGGATGACCCTGGTAATACAGGACCCTGAGACTTTGTGGAAAATTTGGGGAATACTTTGGAATGAACACGGTCATGTGGATTGCCATGATACACTGCATTCATATGGCCCTTTATAATTCACAAAATGTTTTCACAGACATTTTCATTTTTATCTGCACCCTGTACAATAGAGAGGTTGGGTCATTTACCCAGGACCACCTGAGCGTCAGATCTAGAGTTGAAATTGGATCTTTGGACTGGAAGTCAAATGCATTACTACATTACTCCCGGCTTTTGCAGATTTCATATTTGAGGTTTCAGCTATTTGAGAAGTTCAACCAATGCAGTAACTTGATGCTTTTGCTTCAGTACAGCCTACAATCCTCTGTTCTGGGAGGCTGGTTGGCAGTCAGAGTCCCAGAACTAGTGAGTGAGCCTAGCCCCTTGTTTAGTAACCACAGCTCAACTCAGCTCTTTTGTTCCAGCGATGTGATACAGGCTGGAGGGTTTACAAAGTTTGAAGGTCTTGGGATTAACTAAGACAAAGGCAAAGGGCTACAACTTTTCTCTTCCCACATAGAACTTAGGGGGTGATTTAAAAAAAAAATTCAATTTCTCACGCCATATTTGAGTCTTCCGTGGTTTAAAGCATGAATGGAACATAAGTCTGGGTTTGGAAAGTTTGGGAAGATGTATTTCCAAAATCCTTTCTTTGGTTTAAACTGTTGCTATGACATCTTACGCGAAGTATCCTGACTCTTTTCCCAAGAGATTGCTCTTCTGGGAAAAAATGCAATGATGCTCAAGTTAGAAATGGAGCGTGCCACGAGCTAATCTTCACTCTGCTTCTTTGGGTTGAGGAGGGGAAGGGGAGGTGTTTGTAGTCCTGGTTATAATTGGAGCAAAAATATTTTTGTACAGACCTGAATTAAAATGAGGGAGAAATTTCCTTTAAAATTTTTCTGTTTCTGTATATGCTTATAAATCAAGTTTGTGGAATGGGAAATAAACACACATATTTTTTAATTAAAAAAATAATCCACAAATAGAATTCAGTGTGGCAGTGGCATGAAATTTAATTATTTATTCAGATCTATTACAATTGTTTTCTCCTTCTTCCTGTGAATGGCTTTAGTGAGCCCTGAAGGCAAAAGGTAAATCCGTGGAAAATTAACACTAGGTCTATTTTTGGTCAGTAAGACAAGTATGTAGGATTTGGGGTGATTTGTTTGTGTTCGTCTTTGTACTTTTCTATATTGCTTAAAATCGTAAAAATTATGAGTATGTATTAAATTTCAAAGCAACAAAGCAATTGCCAATTATATTGTTATCATTTCATCAAGGTGCAATCGAGAACCACTATGAGTTATGGAATTCAGGATCTGTTACAGGAAGTAGACCTTCATGACTGCAGGCGGTGCTGGGGAAGGGAAGGCTTGAAAGGGAGTTGGGGGATCAGAGGAGTCAGCATTCAGTCAGAAGCCAAATATATCCAGTCCGCAAGGGGAGTTCACCAAGAAGCAGCTAATAGAGAGGTTGCTGTTTTTGTGGCTCCTCAGCCAGGCATGTGGCGATAGGCTGGAAGTCAAGAAGAAGAATGAAGGGTAGAATACAGGAGACAGAATTACCTGGAACCCTCCCGCCAGCATCTCTAGGAATGTCTGTCACCGTGTCGAACCTGGATGACCTTCCAAAAGTTGTGGCTGTTGCTTCATTTCTTTGTGCAAAGTTCGGCAAGTCTAACCTGGAACCACACAGGGAGGAGATTCTGGGGGAAACAAGCTTCTGTCTTAACCAAGTTGACACCAAATATCACAGATACCATGAAACATCATTTGTATTTGCTTCTGATCAAGGTCCTTAGTTAAATTAAGTTGGGCATAAGAAATTCCATACATAATCAGTTTACCCGATTCTTTATAAATTTAACTTCTGGCACAGACTCAGTGTGCTTACATCTTGTCACAAATTGTCATAATTGGAAAAAGCCAGTTTTCAGAGAGTGGCCATTTGTACTGTGGAAATAGCAGTATTTTCTACTCATTGTGTGTAGATGAAAAACCTAAACTGACATACTCACGTTTTTACCCTTCTTAATGCATTAAAGTCAAAATCTCATAAACTCCAAAGCTGTTTCTGTTCTGTTCATACATCATCTACCAATCAGTGTCAGAATACAGGAATTTCATCATAAAACATACAACGCAAGCAGCCAGAATACCCAACCACTATTTTATTTTCATCCCAATGTTTAGCACAACGATAACTCAACTATCTGATAAAATGATACAAAGATTTTGGTCTTTCGATATCACTCATTTTTTCTATATTTATTAAGCTTCTACTGGGTGCCATGCAAGTGTATGCATTTAGGATTAAACAAGCCATGATAAGGGACAACTTTCAACAACAATACCAGAATACAAAAGAAGAGAAAATCCAAAAGGTTCAGCTTGATTGTGAGTAAAAATCATCCTGGTCACAGTCTCTTGTGAAATCACCAAGACTATTATCCCTCTACAATATAATTAGGGGTGTCACTAATATGTACCAGATCAATTTTAGTCATGTTTTATTTAGTTTGTCACTTATACTTACTTTGTGCTTTATCTACTCCTACTTGAGAAAACATTGTTATGTGTATAGGACTTTATAAAAAATTTTAAGGAATTCTGAGTGTTGCCACAAAGAGGGACTGGCTTTTGTTCATCACTATGAAGAGTCTTATTATTTTATAATCACATAATTAGTTCTTGGAACATTCTCTTTAAAAGGATAGATGCAGTATTGCAACAAAATAATGTTATTAAAATTTCATAACCTGAAAACAGCCATTTGTGGTTCTTTTAGTACTTAGGGCTCCTTCAAGATAATACTTGCAGCTCTCCTAAAGTGCATTATTTATGACTATAAAGGAAGAGTAAAGAACTGTAAGTTATTAAAAGAGATGTTGACCAGTATAATACAAACAGTGTGATTGATTATGGACTTTCCTAAGTTAGCCCCATAATACTGTGGAAAGAAGTTGGCTTTGGAGTCACCAGATGTGGGTTCAAAATCTTCTACTCCATTGTTTTCTAGCCAAATGATTGATGGCAGGTTATTTATCCATTCTGAGGCTCATATCCCTTATCTATAGAATGGGAATGATCTTTTTAGTTTGAGTCAAATGATTTTGCTGCTACTCAACCATTTTTGACTTATAAAAATGATGATTTTATGTGGTTCAGCCTAGTATATACTTAACAGGTTGATAGGGGATGAAATGTTCCTGAAAGTGAAACCCTCAGCTCCCCACCTGCAACATGGTCAGTGCTCAATCGGTGTGATTCTACCAATGCTGCCTTTTAACTGGAGGGCCTTTGAGAGGCTTATTTGTGTGTCTACATCTGTTTTCTTCAGGTTCTACCTTTTCTCAGTTGCTTTTTCTTTTGAGCTTTACTTCTATAATCTTCCTAGCCTATTAAGGCCTCAACGCATGACCTTAATCATCATCTTGGACCACACTTTCTAAACCTAAGATTACTTTCATTCCAAAACCCATATCCCAAGTTATAGGATCGGTAAAAACAGACTGTCAGACTGATGACAGAAGCTACACAGTCTTGACCCTGGAAGGTGTAAAGTGAAGAAGACCTCGGAGCATTAGTAAAATCTAGATATAGCACAGCCCACCTCATGCTCTAAGTACAAAGAGAAACATTTAATTGTGTAGAACGCAGGCTGTTACTTGGAGGTCAACAAAGTGAAAGTCTCTGGGGACAGATCTGAGTGCCTCACCAGTCCTCACCCACCTCATTTGCATTCTGTTCACCTGTAGTTACTAGGTGGGTACCATCAGGGGTTCACTCCTCAGGGTGTCTGAGGGAAACTCTGGCCTACGAGACAAGAGCTGGGCCCTCAGCCCTCATCTGCTCCTCAGCCAGAGGTGGGGCAGTGGTGGTGGTGGGGCATTCAGTTCCTCATCTGTTAAGTCCTGGGACACTCTTGTCCCCTTCCAGCACTAATTTCTTTGGTTCTATAGTTCCATGTTCTTTAACATTGGGGCCTCTTTCTAAATAGTTTGTAATAGTTAGTATGCTTTTTGCAGAAACAATGTTGCAGTCCTCACAGTTTTTCCGGAAAGTGGTAAGTAGGCTCAAATGTGCTTTGTGAAACTGTAAGTGGTTGGGGAAGGCAGGGAACTGCCAACATTTATCCACTCATTTGATAAAATGTTTTCATGCCTGCTAATTGCCAGCCACTATTCTTGGGACACAAGAAAGTGAACCAAACTCTCTGCTCTCTATATTAAGAGGATAGAAATAACAATAAACGGTAAGCATGATATAAACCTAATAAACGAGAGGAAAATCTATTAGACGATGTTGGATGCAAAGGTGAAAATAAAGCATAGTAAGGCATTGGAAGACCAGCATTGACCCAAACAATTCATGCAGCATTACCAAGACAAGTCCCGATCCTCGCCGAGCTTCCCCGCAGGCTATGTTGATCCCACTATGCATTCAGCAGCCACCAGCTCCTGGTGGCAGCCTTGGTGAGTGGACTATGCAGTTATGACAAAGCAGCAAATATTCACATGAGCAAATTATACACCCACTGGAAATGACATGACCTATAAGACAGTTAACACATTTGGTTACACCTACACACAATAAAGACTAGGGCAACATTTCCTAATTTTGTTAGAAGAATTTCCTTAATTTTGAGTTAAAAAATAACCTAGGAGTTTCCAAGAAATGAAGGAGAGCTCAAACGTACCCAATTATCTTAGCTCTGCTCTAGCAAGAGGTTCTTAAAGTGTCCTCCTTGCACGAGTAGTATCAGCATCTCCTGGGAACTGGTTTGGGCTGCAAATTCTCTGGCTCACCCTAGACTTACTGAATCATAAACTCAGCAATTCATGGTTCAATAAGCCCTCCAGGTAATCCCAATCCAAGATAATATTTGAGAATCACTGCTAGACTATACTTTGAAAGTAGATAAAAAGATATTTAGTTGAGCTTTACTATGCATGTGCGGGATCAGCACAGCAGACATTATGCTCATGAGAAAAAAATAAAAACAAGACAAATGAGGGTACTTAGGCTCAGAGAGGTTAAGTGTGTACCTTAGGATCACACAGCTAGTGAGCACAGAAGAAGCAATGTTCTGGTGTTTGTTTCCTTGCTCCTTCCAAGCTCTCTCCATTTCATTCTTTCTCAGCCCTCCTTTTTTTTTTTTATCCACCATCCATACATACTTGAAGTGAGATGCCTGCCTTAAACTCACAGATCAATAGTGGACAAAAATATAGAGACTATAGTTGATATGTCAAGATATTGGTGACAAAAATCTCCAGTGTCAGAACTAAAATTTCTTCAAGTGAAGGGCTTAGAGTTGCAGTTAATGTTTCTCTCTTTAGCAAGAAGAAAGGATCTTGCAAAGTTGGAAAATATTCACTCCAAATGGCCTCTCTGGCTAATTAGTGGTCTGACTGCTGTTTCCAGAATCTTTCACAAAGGCCTGGGGCCCAATCCCTACTGTATACCAGGATTCACGGGCTGGTGGTTTAGTGGCTGTGTGGATGGTATGGTTTTGTGATCCACACTGCCATCTTCTGGGGAATGTCACCCATAGCCAGCTGTCCAAGTTATAGGGCCAAAGTTCCAGAGCAAAGATGGTCTACTTATCATCTCAACTGAATCTATTCCAATGAGCTGAAATGATGATGACGATGACAAAATACAGAGGATTCTGGGGTTTGCAGCTGTTCTCACTGTTTTAATAGCACCTCCTATAAAGAGTACAGCTGATTAAACAACAAAAGAAGATAATACACGAGAGAGCCGTCACTATTTTGAAAAGGTGGAAGTGGATGGAATGGCTATGGGAGGAAGTGAAGAAAACTTAAAAATATATAATTCACAGTTCTTGTCCCTGAAACATGGGATCATGGTTATAGTTATGTCATAAATTCTCTTCTTTGTTTTTCAAATTTTGTACGGTAACAGGATGTAGGATATGTCATGAGTGGCATTAGTTTACTAGGAGGGCCAAAACAAAGTGCCACACAAAACAACAGAAATGTATTGTCTTACAGGTCCAAAGGCCAGATCTGAAAGCAAGTTGTCAACATGACCATGGTCTCTCTGAAGGCTCTAGTGGAGAATCTGTGCCATGCCTTTCTCTTGGCTTCTGGTGTCACCAACGGTCCTCGTCATTCCAATCTCTGCCACTTCTGTCATCGCGCGGTGTTCTCCCTGTGCTTCTGTGTCTCTTCCTCTCTTCAAAGACCACCAGTCAGTCACGTCGGAGTAGGGGCCTACTGTGCTCTACTGTGATCTCATCTTAACTCACTATACTTGCGATGACCCCGTTTCCAAATAAGATCACATTCCAAGGTTCTGGGAAGTACATGAATTTTGGGGGGACACCATACAAACCAGCACATGGGCACTGCGTTTAGATCTTGGCTCAGCGACTAACAGTTGTTTAACATTGAGCAAGCTATTGGCTCTTTCTGAGCATCCTTTTTCTCATCTATAAAGTGAAGACAGGAATACCAAACCCACAGGCCTTTTGTAAAAATGAATGAATGTGAAGGGCTTAGCCTGTGCCTGGTGCAGGAGACAGCTAGTATTATTGCTTTCACTATCAGAAAAAAATAATGCTTAACAAACTTAAAGAGAGGGGGGAAAAGCTTCACACAGTCTCTGGACCAAAACATGCCATTTAAATCAAGAGAACTTTGGGAACACAGTTATACTACTCAACATTCTTTTCTCTCTCATTATATTTAATACTTAGCAAAAATATTGAATTTAGCTCAGGAGACAGTGGAATGTAGTTAACTGATTATTTCTGTGCAAGAGATAATATTTAGGTCTATTTCAGTCTCAAGTGGGGAGCTTGGAAAAGAGACACAATTTAAAATTTATGAGTATTGATACCCACCTTTCCCATTCCTCCCATACACACACCTGTAATTCTAGGCAAGCTTGACTTTCCAGGACTAGGTTCATTTTAACTTGGCACTAAGTATGTGCGAGACCTTTGGTGTTAATAGAAGGGAGCTGTAAGGTCTACTTGGCAGAAAATAGCTGCCTCATCAACCTGAGCAAACTTCTTTTCATTAAACTTAGGTATTGGTGATGTAGAGATATTATCTGGGAAGATCATGATATTGACTTATTAGAAATCGTTACCTTTTAAGATGCATGCATTTTCTAATAAATTAGAAGATGAAGAAGCCAGGATTCTGAAAGGAGAAAGCAGGTTGAGAAAATTTCAGTGGTTAACACTATAAGGTTTTTACTTGAGGGAAGGTGGTAACTGAGAGCCTCTGAGTGGTAACTGACTTGCCACCTGAGAAAAAAGCCCTCTAGTCATCAACTGTGGTATTTACATGTGTAAAATGTTCCATGTGCTCCCCTAAAAATGTCCATGTGGCTCTTTGTATACATGTGTTTACAGAATGTGTAAATAAATATGAGTAGAATATGAAACACATGCGCCTGTGTTTATAAAATATGCATCCACTTATGCTAATGAAATTACTTCCATCTGAGAATAAACAGTCATTATCTAAGGAAGTGCTAAGAATTAGGGAGATTACTGAAATTTTTGTCTTCGCACTTGGAGAAACTGAGTCACTAAAGCAATGTTTTTATTATAAAAGGCAGGAAATGTGGCTCATGTCAACATTGAAAACTATTGTTTAAGGAATGTATAAGCTGGTAAGAAAGCTACCCTCAGAAATTCTATTTTCACAACAGAGGAACTTTAAACTCAATTTTACTTCCAGTGTTCGTTGCAATTGACATACCATTTTTCACATATCCTGTTTTAGCAAACTTCTCCAAGACTTCCGATAATTTAGTGCTCCTAAAAATCTCTGGGGAGCTTGTTTATAATGCATATTTCTGAACCCCACCTCTGATTAAGTTCTAATTAAGTTCATCTCAGTGAGAACCAGGAACCTGCATTCTTAGCAAGTGCTGGAAGCGAGTTGGGAGCCGGGAACCTAGCTTTGAGAAATGCTGCTCTATTGTCCAAGTGGTGGATGAGGAGCGGTTGTCTTTTAAATAGAGGGGTGTAGGGTAAGGGCATTTAGAGGATGACACATAAACAAAATGAAACAAAAGTCTGTTCCACGCAACCCCTGACATCCTACTCCACTGGTGGCTAACGGAGTTGACATTGGAGAGTTCCAGCCAGCTCAAATATAGGTCTGCACAGGCCGATGTATCTCTTCAGACAAATCAGTTCATGGAACCAAACTGCCGGCTGATCCAGTGCCTGCTCTAGGTGAAACAGGGCTTAATTTTTAAACTATGAGTTGTGATCTCATGATACCAATTTAATAGGTCTTAAGGGACATTTAAGAAAATTTTTGTTTTAAAATAATTATAATTCACAAGACGTTCCAAATAGTTCAGGGAGGTTCATGTACCCATCACCCAGGTTCCGCTAATGGCAGCATCTTACATGACTATTGTACCTTAGCAAAACCAGGAAATTGACATTGGAACAATACATTTAACTACTATAGATGAACGACCTTGCTCAGCTTTTCCAGGCATGCCTTTATATGTGTATAATTCTATCATGTGTGTAGATTTGTATAACCTCCCCTACCATCATCAAGATATAAAGCTCCCCCTCACCATGAAAGTCAATGTTACCCCTTTATAGTCGCTCTCTTCTCCCCTCACACATCCTGTTCCTACCCCTGATCTGTTCTGCATTTGAGTAATATTAAATGTGAAATAGAATATAGCAGGATAAAAAATAAGAGAAGAGAAAATAGAGTACATTTCAAAGGGGAGGAGTAAGTATTGATTTGGGAAACTTTCGTTCTGTTAAATATGTGTATATGTATACACATGTACTGGGTTGTGTTAGAAAATATATTTCTACAGAAAGTTGAAGGTAAAAAAAATTTAAAAACCAGGCGATACTAGACAGCCTATAGCACCAGTAAAAAAGCTTCCTGTCTCCCTGGGGCTCACAGTCATGGAGTAGAGAATTTTTCCCTTGGCTGAGAGCTGCTATTGTTTTTCAGGCCTTTAATTAATGACTAATCTACTTCACATTTGGATGGAAATTCACCATCTGCTCCCTAAGTGTTTGGATATTTCCGTTCAGACCTGGGGACAGGGGAACAAATGGAGTGGCAGAAAAGGTAAAAAGACCACGACTGTTTTAGCTTCCCCCTGGTCCCGCCTCCCCAAGGGCCTAGAAGATGACAGAAGCCAAATGATAAGCCCCTCAACTCTGCTGACTCCTTCAAGATGTTCAAAGTAGCAGCTAAGGAGATTCCTGGGACATTGTTTCTGTGTGTGTGTGTGTGTGTGTGTGTGTGTGTGTGTGTGTGTGTGTGTGTGTTTTCATCTATTAGCCATTTAATGGTGATGCCCTGCACACTCAGGTGATTTCAGAAAAACTTGAAGGATTTATCACAATTTTAAATAAAAACATTTGTTAGTATTTTTATTAACTTTAAGAGAAGTAAAACTCTATCCTTGTTTCACAAATAAAGCTAGATTTTGGTGATTTGTTAGAGACCATATCCCATGCCCTTGTCTGACTCCTGTAACTTTTTCTTTGTCTCCACCTTGGCTGGGGCTTTGGAAGCATCAGGAACAACGGTAGTAGCAATAGCCACGGGGGCAGCAGCCACAAAAGTAAATGGATCAGCCAAGGAAGCTTCACCTTTTCAGCAAATGGGAAAGTGTGGCCAGTCTCCACAGGCAAAGCCAGACCCACTTGTGTCCATTGATAGTAGAATAGGATACTGGTGGAACAGCTGGGTAACCAATCTGCAGACATGCCCTGGAGACGCTGTGGACCCCCTGCAGGAAGTAAGGATACAGATACTCCTCTGGAATGTCAAGCACTTCCGGCTGTAGATGCCGCTGTTGTCAAATACCTGCGGGATGATCAGCCTGGAAGACAGGAGAGAGATGTTCAGCAGCGTGGCCTTGCAGGCTCCCACTTTGTCTCCAGTCTTAATCAGCTGCACATCACTCAGGCTTTAGTGGTGTCCCCAGAGATTTTAGTGGTGATGCCTTCACTGCTAGAGGTCTTTTCAGGCCACAGACCAATGCATTTGAAACAATGGCACCAGTATGGGCAGCAGCTGGCACTTTAATGGCCAGTTTGTCCCTGACCTCAGTGAGGTCCTCCTTGCCTTACAGAAAACTGACATTCCTCTGGATATGAGGTAACAGTTTCTCCAGAGCTGGATTATTTTCCAGATGGCTTCAAATGGTCTTGCACATCATGGTTCTTGCCCATTAGGACCACAGCCTTCCCGTGCAGGGACATGTGGACCTGCTGCATCTATTTGGAACCCCCAATCCTCCACAGTGAAGTGTTTTGAATAATAATCTAAAGGTTCGATGATTTCAAGGAAGATATTGGACCTCCAGGTCACCCTGTTTTCCCTGGGCATCATGGTGGTGCACCCAGGATTGCCACGCAGTGTTTAAAGACATTATTCTAATGAAAATGCCTGGTGAGAGGAGAAATTAACATTCTAAAAAAATATATTTCATATTAGCAATGGGGATAATATTTTTGTAATATTTAACAAAAAATTATATCTGACCAGAAAGTAATTATATCTGGCCAGAAAGATGCATAGATAAGATTTTCATTGGTTTTAGTCTTGTTACCTATTTCTAATGAATTAGAGCATCCTGACTGAAAGGCTTAGGTCGTTGCACATGGCAAGTGTTTGATAACTTTGCCAAATATGTTCAGACACTATGGGGAGATTTCTCCCTAGAACACCTCCTAGCACCCTGCAGTTGTGATGTTGATAGGCTTGTCCCACTCAAGAGCTGAAAGATGGAATGTTTCGGCTTGGGAGATAATGGTGAATTGATGGGTACCTAATCCATTTTTCGTTGCATGTAACCCTGGAAATAATTTATCCATGTTCTGTAGCAATATTTGAATGTGAGGTTTTTTTTTTAATTGTATTATTATTTTTATTTTTTTAACTTAAATTTATTGGGGTGACATTGGTTAATAAAATCATATAGGTTTCAAATGAACAATTCAGTAATACATTATATTGCATATTGCATCATGTGTTCACCACCCAAAGTTAAATCTCCTTCTGTCACCATATATTTGACCCTCTTTACCCCCGACCTCCTCGCTTTCTCTTTGATAACTACCAAACTGTTGTCTGGGTCTATGCATCTCTGTTTGTCATGTTTGTTTGGTGCTTTCACATATGAGTAAAATTATATTGGGTATGAGTTTTAACTATGCCCAACAAAAATGTGATTGATCTGTTTCACCAATGAGTGAAGAAAATCACCTAGAGTTGGGAAGAGTCCAGCTCTCAGGGGCTGAGCTATTAGCAATACAGCTCAGTTGTCTTACAAAGTTCAGACAACCTATTCTCAATGATAAGAATTTTTATAATTTGGGACAGAAATGATTGATCGGGTCCTTCAAGATACTAAAAATTTTGCTGCCAAATATCAGTTGAACAAGCTTCCTGAAATCACAGAAACAATCATTACTGAAATTACCATTTTTCACTTCAAAACTTCATGTGTATATTCTTTACCTTGACAGCTGTCATAATTTATTTTGGAAAGCAATGTCTCGTATTTGCTGCTTGTTTCTTGCCACAACAAAACTTGCACTGATAATCCAAATGCATGTTCTGAGAAAAAAGACATACGCTTGGATGATTGGTACAATTTTCTACATTTTCTTAAATACTGACATAAGATCAAGAGTATGTCATGGATCATTAGTTATTCTCTGGGGACAACCCTGGATATGGATCAACATTCTGATATAGCCTCTTTTATTTACCTGGCAACACCCCTTTTGTCGACATAGAGCTCACTCCCCATGGCGTTGATCCATGGCAGCTATTCCAAGCTGTGTGCACATATGCATGCATACGCACATGCGTGTTGTTTTTCCATAGCGTAGTTCTTATTAGCAATCAGCAATAACCAAATATTAATTCTTCTTTCTCATACAAGTACAATGGTAAGGACAATCGTACGTTGTCCCACATAGTTTTCTTCTGGCATTTCCTAGTATATCATGTCTAGGCTAAGGTATTAAGAGCTGGTATTGCCTCTTCCATCTCTTTCCATGCTGCAATGATCTTGGAAAACCCTGTTCTACATGGCCCAGCTACAACATGAAAGGCGGTTATCCAGCTACATCAGACTTAATAGAGGCATGGTTTCAGGATTTATCTGTTGCTGTATGTATCCAGTCTAACTCGACTTGCACATAGGCCAAAGGTTGATTCATACTTTGAACATGGGCATTTTTATCCAGCTGTAAAGTACAATAGCCGCTCACACACATGTGATGGTAGTGGCCTTTCCACATTTTATGCCACTGAATTTTTTGTGATGTCCACAGAAGTATTTTATACAGGAATTCTGTATTCAATTTATATTCAATATATGTTGAATATAAAATTCTCTGCTTTTTCTTCTGGCACAACATTTGTAAATTTGGGACTGGTTTTATCATATTCTGGGCAGAAAAGCAAATTACTTGTTTTTACTAAAAGGAGTGGGAGTTTGAATGATGTCTCTATGGTTTTGAGCTCATCTTTGTCCTTAGCAACAAAATTGCATACCACAAAGTATGATCTTGTATTTGTCCTAGAAAAACTGGACTCTTCCATCAGAGAGCTGAGAATATTTTGTGTGAAAATAGTGTAACATTTGACAAAGTGTCTGAAAAGATCGTATGTGTTCAATTTGACTTTTTTTTTCTTCTGTTTCTTGGGATGTTTTCTGAATTGTAGTTTATGTTACTAAGCTCATTACCTTCTCATGCCTCAGTGGACCATTTGAAAAATAGCAAACTAGGTCCTCAAAAAAGCGGAACCTGAGGCAAGGATTAAAATGTCGATTTGGGAGAAGCAAACTTAGAGCAGTGAGAGTGAGGGGAAAAGGGCTGTGAGGCAATAAAAGATGTGAATCAATGTGACATAACACATTACAACACTGGCTGTGGCATCTCAATGAGCCAGAAAGAGAAACAGTGGTTTGTGCTATAGGCATATCCACTCCCCAAGGGGGATTTTCCTGGAGGTTTACAACTCTGTGGAAGAGGTATTTCAAAGATTGCACTGGATAATAATCTTAAAACCTTAGCAGTTGCAGGTAGTTGGCTAAATGAAGCTAAAGGAAAAGATGATGGAAACTCCTAAGTGCTCAGCTTTTGACCAGAGAGTTCCTATTTATCTATGAAACTATGAGGAACTGTGATCAGCAGCTGCATAGAGACAGCTGGGTGTGGTGACAGACTTGGAACCTCATCCAACAGTGATGGCAGCTAGTTTGACCATATTCATGAGTGGAGGGAAAGAATGTGATCTTAAAATGTTTTTGCAGGAATAATAATAAGCAAAAATTAAACTACTTGGGATGGCCAAACACAATAGCTCATAATGGCTCCCTCAGGAAAATGTCTCTTTAAACATTGTTATGGAAATTCAGAGAATGCTAGAAATCATTTATTCCACCTTGCTTCTGCCTTTCTTTTTTTGTAAATATCATATAGACCAAGAGCAAAAGTTCACGTCTCCATCTGTTGTCTCACTGGGCCAGAGTTGCTCCTTGAAATCTGGGAGGTAAGAAAATCAAAGTTCCAAGAACTGGCTCTCTACTTTCTCCCACATGGAGTTCACTTATTTTAAGTGGCACAGTTACAGGTTTCACTACAGAGTGGCAACCCCACTGCATTTCAGCCAAGAAGCTCATACTTAAGAAAAAATATCTCAAGCCCTGCTGAAAACAGATCCAGTGTTAATGCAGCCAAATTAAACCCCTAAACCAAGACTTTTAAAAATGGGTATTCTCCTGTTGCTTGTTACTTCTTTACATGGCATATAACTGAATACCTTAATTCTCTGTTGAGTTCATTAAGGACACAATTTTTCGTTCAGCAAATTCTCCTTGAGATTCAGGGTGGGACTATGAACATTAGTATGCAAGCATTACATGAGCTTCCTATACTCGAGGAGCCTACAATTTGGTTGAAAACATGCATGAGACAATTAACTAATACAGTAGTGAAAAGAATGTTCTAAAATAGTATGAGATTCTGGACTAATGAGTGATAAAGAGAGCCAAGGCATGGTCAAATTAGTGGAGATGCAGACTTGAGGCAAATTTTGAACTGAGTACAGGGTTCAAGTCAGGCACTGAGAAGCCTTATGGGCTAGGCTTATGTGGCATAATGGGTGGGGCAGAAAAAATACAAAGAGTGAGCCTTGGTCCTCAGACTCACAGTCTAGTTGTGGAGAAAGACAAGATCACCAATCAGTAGAACAGTGGTATGCAGGATGGATGGGAGCAAGGAATAAAGAGCCAGCCGAGGGGTTTAGAAATACAGATTCTAAGGCTGCATCCCAGAAACTCTGAGGGTGGAACATCTGTATTTTCTCAGGCCCTCCAGATGATGCTGGTGATGCTGCAGCTTGAGAACCTTTTATAAAGCCATGGCTGTGGGAATAGAAAGTGCCTGGTGAAAAGCAACCAAGGCAGAATGAACAGAAAACCCTTATCCGTGGTAAACTTCTATCAGCTCACGTAGTCTACCACTTGGTGATGGGCTGTGCAGAAATAGAAGAAAGGGAGGAGGTAACCTTCCCTTAGAGGTTTCAGGTCGGTGTAATGAGGACAATGGTAGTCAGATTTGGACCTTTTAGACCTGGGATTGAGTCCTTGACCTGCCACTTCCTTTACCTCTTTGAATCTCAATTTCCTCATACGTAACATGGAAATAGCAACAACAGCCACCTCACAAGGGTCTTGTGGGTATGAAATGAGACCATATGAGAAAACATGCCAACTATCAAAAGTTGTGAAAATATTAGTGACAGAGAGAGGTAAAGGGAGGCCATGTTCATGACTTGGTTTAATAAAGTATCAAGTATGTATAATATATTGTATACATAAAGTGATGGTACCATTGCTAACTGTGAATGCCCCTGTGGGTAGTTAAGGATTCCAAGGTTGGACGGAAATATAGATTTAAGAATCATCGGAAGAGAGATGAATGAGCGCAGGGTAGTTCTTTGTCAAAAAGAGGGTTAAAAATAGAGTCTATATTTACATAAAATACCACAGTACACAAAGTTCACAATGGTGATAGATTGTATTCAATATGTAGAATAATTCGTGGAGTACTACCATCTTAATAACAGTATGTCTTCCAATCCATGAACATGTGATATCTTTCTATTTATGTTGGTCTTTTTTATTTCTTTCAACAATATTTTATAGTTTTCAATATATAAGTCTTACACTTCTTTTGTTAACTTTATTCCTAAATACGTCATTTTTTTGATGCTATTATAAATCAAACTGTTTTCTTAATTTCATTTTTGGGTTGTTTATTACTAATGTTTAGAAATACAGTAGGTTTTTGTATATTGGTTCTGTATACTGAAAACTTGCTATATTTTTTATTAGTTCTAATATTTTCTGTGTGTGTGTGTGTGTGTGTGTGTGTATTTCTCAGAATTTTCTATATACAAAATCATGTCATCTGTGAATACAGATGGTTTTACTTCTTCCTTACTGATCTGGATGCCTTGTATTTCTTTTTCTTGTCTAATTGTCCTGGATTTACTTTATTTTTAAACAATAATTTTTTCTTAAGCTCCTATTCTGCCAAGCTGTGGAATCGTAATTATTGGTCAATTTGGATCTGCCTTCCATTTTTCTGGACTCATGTCTAATTTTTCAAGGGGCTTATTCAGAATCAAGTCATCAATGGGGAAGGCACTGTCTGGTCCTTGGTAACATCGTCATTCTTGTTTTCATTTAATGTTCAGCCACTGACGCATACAGATCACTGTTATACCCTCCCCAGCCTAGTTGCTGGCCTCCTCAGATCTACAGCTCTGTGTGCTGTGTTGTTATAGCCCTCAGAAAACATTCACTAGTTACCAGCTTTCTCTGGGCTGCAGGAAACTGTTAAGGCTGTCTTAGATCTATCAGTCTAAACATAGCATTGCTCTCCTGGCCTGAGTGGTACAGGAGAACATGCACCTTAGGCTTTCCCTGGGCATGGGTAACATTTGTTTCTTCTGCTTGGGATCCCCAATTAACATGGAATTTCAGTCATTTGATACCAAACCTTAAGTTTTGGCCATAAGTTGGAGACCATCTACAAAGTCCGACTCATGGGCCTCTCATTCCAGCACTTTTTGGATTCTTTTCTCCCTTAATTTTCCATCTAGAGAATTTTCATGTGATTAGTTTAGATTTTTATGTAGCAGTTTATATTTGCTTCTATTTATTCTTCTAAATTGGTGGTTCTCAGCTGGGGTGATTTTGCCCCCAGGGTATATCTGGCCATGTCTGGAGATATTACAACTGAGGACGGGGTGGGTGTTACTGGCATCTAGTGGGTAGAGGTCAGGGATGTTGCTAAATGTCTTACAATGCAAAGAATACCCCTGCAACAAAGAATTATTGGCACCAAAATGTCAATAGGGTGGAGGTCAAGAAATCCTGTAATAAATATATTGTTTAAGGATCTGGGCTTATGAAATTATTTTTAAAAAGCATTTCAATATGATTTTCTGTTGTCACATTGCCATCCCTGGGGCATGGAGGTAGAAAGTCTATTTGATCAAGGAATGATGGGAAGCAGGAGGAATGTAACGAAAACACAGTAGTTGAATACCATATGGCAAAGAAAATAAATGAGCCATAGACACACACAAAACAAAATAATGTTAAATGAAAGAATATATACTGTATGATTCCATGTCTATAAAGTTATCTCTCTGAATATTAATGCATATTTTTTATGATGTACTCTTACTTTGGAATTTCCATTATGTCATCACCCAAACTTTCTGGAACTGTAGGATATTGAAATATAAACATTGTCATACCTCGAAATTCCAGGCATCAGAAAAAAATGCTAGAGGTTTCATTTAATTTAAAGTGGGATGCTTGCCGAAAGAACAAACAAAACTGACTCAACAAGTGTTACTAGGGGATAGAAGAAACTTTAATTCTTCTTCTGAACATTTGTAGGCAACATTTCTAATGCTGAGTACTTTCTTACTTTGTCACAATACGGCTTACATTCATTCATATGACATATTTGGCCCAGAAGGTGGTCAATATTAAAGCACCATGCAAAGGCGTGAAATTAATCATTTAGAGAAAAAAAATTTATTTCAAAATTCTAGCTTATTTGAACAATAATAACATTAATACCTGTTATATATTGTGCTCTTTCTATGCTCTAATCACTTTGCTAAGTGCATTTTGCCTCACGCGCATTATTGCCTTAGATATTCCCATAGATAGATGTTATTATTTTCATTTCACAAATGATGAAACTGAGACTGAGCATTTTGTTCAAGGTCACACAACTAGTGATTGGCAAGGCTGTCATTTGGACACTGTCCTTTCTGACTTCGAAGATCATAACCTTCCACCTTTGTCTCCCAAAATAGCACCCACCTGAGAGAATAGGACATTTGGGTTTTTGTAGCTTAAAACATGCAGAATGTCTGCTGCGAATTCTAACGTAACTAAAGGATGCTAAGGGGATGGCTTTTTTTTAAATCTTATTTTCTTCCCTGGTGAAAAATTTGGTCATATAAAATATTATATATGTCTTAATTCATGGAGTTCTGGGGAAAGGAGCCAGTAGTAAGTACTCATTAAAAGGTAAATTAGACCAAGGTAGGAGGACAAAAAATACTCCTTTTGTTTTTCTCTTTCGACTCTCTGAGGATCTCTGTGCTACTATGTTTTGGAAAAGCTTTAATAGCATCTGACTCTTGCTGGTCTCGCTCCTGGTGAGAAAAAGACTCACACACAGAGGATTGTATGGTACTTCTTCACCTTTGTCACGCTAAAATAGCTCTGTGCTCATTCCTGCAACATCCTTTGTTTTCAGTGCCCTGCTAAGAAGCACATCAGAGTCTCTTTGTTTGTTTAAATGATCTTTCATGTTTGTTCAACGTTTCTGACAAAAGCAGTTGGCGGGGAGGCAAAACTCTGCCACTCACAGCAAAGGACTTTGTTCACCTGGGCATTGGAATCTAGGCCTTGGCAACTGCTGCTGAAAAACTCCGGGGCTGTGTTTAATTTCGAATGTTGCCCAATCTCCAAGCCAAACAGTTACCTGGCTGCAAACAAATGCTGACTTCTTTTCTCTGGGCATGAACATCATGGAGAGGTCAGAGGTCCCAGGTTGTTCCATGGTGGCATCACAAGGACAGCTGAGACCAACAGCTATTTCCCCATATGCAGGCTTGAGGTCTCCAAAGCTGACGGGCCACCAGAAACTCCTCATCTGGACTTTGTGCTCCAAATCAAACACGAGCCTTTCTGCAGCCAGAAATAAGCTGATCCAGCTTTCGTTGACATTTCAGGCTCAACCTTTCTCCTATAATCTCTAAGCTTGTTTTTAATAAATGTTTAACTTCTTGATTAATTTTCTTAACTTCTGAGGGTAATTTTTTTTACAACTCAGATAATGTGTTCTAAATGCTTGCTGAGCTGTCAGTGCACTCAAAACTGTAAACACTTCAGACTGCTTTTGTCTTCTTAACACTCTCCCTTATTATACAGGCTTGCATCATCAATGAAATTTTGTCTTATATTCTTTCTGTCATCTGCATAATTGCCAGCATTTCAAGATGCTTGCTTCTCCCTTTCTTTGCCACTGGAAAAAGAATTGTTTGTTCAACCTTCATTAAACTAGTATTTTTCTGGCTCCTTATCTCTCATTTCTTGAAGAGCAGTATATAATTAACTCTGAAATTTTGATGGTTTTCATGTTACTGCCTTTTTTTTTTTTTGACAATTCACCTGCTTTCTGTTTTCTTCCTCCCCATCTGTTTATCCCAGAGATGAGGACTTCTTTCCCACATCTTTATTCCATTTGCCTTTTAAAAGGCTTTGTGGTTCTTTGAAAGAAGAAAATGTTATCTGCTGCCACAGAGCCTGAACTGTCTCCTTTGTCATTTTATCTGAGCTTTCTGGGTCACATCTTCCATCCTTGGTACTTGAGTATTGGACTTGGAGGCGCCGTGTAATCCCATAATGGAACCACATTTAAAAGCTAGATGGATTCCTCAGAGTACTGTTGCTCTAATATGTTCTCATTACTGGCGTTTGTCGATATATGCCTGAGACAGCAAAGCTACTGGGAGGATCTTTGAAAATAGAAGAGAAGACCAGGATGATGTGGATCTTGGCATATGTTTTCCAATATTTCTTTTCCCATCTGCCATACCACAAACAGGCTTCATTTATTTTATTTTATTTTTTGCTCTATCTCCTTATTATGTTGTCTTATATTAAGAAATAATTTAAACTAAAAGTCTTGTGATAAGATTTTCCAATCACTTACACAAATCGTTTTTTAAACACAAATTGAAGAATGTTGTACATATTGTTGCACATCTTACTTTTTTCGTTTAATTTCGTGACTTGAAGATTATTCTAATCCCTCTCTCTGTTTTTTTGTTTTACAACAATAGTATTAGATAGGACATAACTATTTTCACTTAATATGCAATGATTATGTGTGTGTGTGTGTGTGTGTGTATCTTTTCACATAATTTTTAAGAGGCCCGATTTCTCATTTTAGGACCCTGTCTTAGGTGTCATTAACTCCCCTGTGTCTGGCAGAGTCCTATGCAGTCAGTGAGTGTCCCATTGACATTTCTGGACTGGACTTGAATTGAATTGACACATTTTATGGAAAAAGTCAAATAGTCGATTTGAATAGTTAGAGGGGAGACTTAGGGAGACCAGATTCTGAGCATCCAAAGGCACCCAAGGTGTTTTCAGTTTCCTGTTTTCACTGTTGAATTTCTTTAGAACAACCAGAATTACTTTCAAACCTCTAATCAGAGTGGTGGCGAGTGTTCTCATCACACCAGGGAAGATGAGAAACTGGTCCTCAGGGTCGGCATTGACATGTAATTCAGATTTTCTCTCTCTGAGATAATTGAGATGTAGACCTACCTGGAACTCTGTAGGTTAGTCTAGATGCTCTCTTGAGACCTTTGCCAACCCTGTGGTTTTATAATTTCATGGGAAAAGGTTAGAATGGCTAGTTCACACTGGCTGTCAGATGAAACTCAGAAGACAGTGGAGATATGAAGGGAAGTTATCTAGGTGACTCTAAAAGCTTACACTGTGACTTTCTTTCACAAATGGGTAAGAATATTCCTTGAGTATCATGGTATTTTATTAGCTCTGAGATTATAGTTTTTGAAGTGTGGATCAGATCAGATCACTCCCCATCTATAATGTTTCACTGCCTTCTCCTTGCAAATAGGATAAAACCAAAACCCTTTATCAAGCTCTGCATCAGAGTGTCCTCACTGCCCAGGACTCTGTTCATGCTGGTCTATGTTTTACTCATCTTCTGTGGCACTATAGGGCTCCCGAAAGCACTTGCTCTTACCTAGGGAGTGTGCCTTAAAATCACCTGGATTGATGTTTGAAAATATGATTCCCACTTGCCCCTCTTCTCCTCCACCTTCTGAAATAGAATTTTTGTGGTGGTGAGACCCTGGAGCAGATGTAATATTTTTAAGCTTCCAGGGGATTCTGCTATACTCCTACATTTGGGACCTACTGCCTCCAGGGAACCCTCTGGGTCCAGCTGCTATCTTGGTGCCACATGGCTGGAACTCTTTTCCCATATGATTTAGGAATGCCATCAACTGGGCTAAGTCCTCAAAATCCAGGCCAAGGAAAAGAAGACAAGGACGGAGGGAAGACTCCCTCTCCCATCTACCCAAGGCCCACCCGATGACTTCCTGCTTCCTGTCTGAGGATTGCCTTTTCATCCAACATTCAATCCCAGATCTGAAAACATCTTCAAGAGAGAATCCCTCCCCACCCACGACTGTGCCCATACCTGATGGGCTCAGTACGGTGACTACGTTGGCATATGACAAACACAGCCCAGTGTGCTCAGCTCTCACAAGGTCTGAGTACCTGAAAGTTAGCTTAAATTTCTAAGATAGCTGCTTTGTTTGTGTGCATTTTATTATATAGTTATGTATAATTTTAGTGTGTGTGTGTGTGTATGTGTGTGTGTGTGTGTGTGTGTGTGTGTGTGTATATATATATAGTTACATATATTCAGCATCCACATCTACACAGCTCTCTGCAGGTCAATTTCCCTCGTTGCCCTTCTGCCCTTGCTGGTTCTTAGAGTAATTGTGAAAACCCCTCCCCACCTTTGGCAATTAAGTACCAATACCTGACCTCTCTTGCTTCAAGACCCTATCATCCACACTGCTCTGAGAGATAAGTTCTGCGACTTCCTCTTCTACCCTTGGTCCCACCTACAAAAGCAACTGCACAAAACTTCTTAGAGATGCTGGTGTCCCTTTGTCAGCCCATTCCCGATGAGAAAGTTGTGTGCCCCAGGATCTCCCCCAGGGGCTCACATTCACTCCACGCCCACTTCTTTGCCTTTTGTTTTTTAGTGGAAATTCACAGAACCTGAAATTCACCATTTTAAAGTCCACAATTTTAGTGTCATTTACTATAATTGTACTGCTGTGCAACTCCCACCTCTATCTAGTTTCAAAACATTTTCATCACCCTGAAAGAAACCTTGTTTCCATTAAGCAGTCACACCCTCTCCCTCTGACCTGTGGCCCAGGCAACCACCAATCTGATGTCTATCTATCTCTGTGGAGTTTCTACAGCCTTCACAGAGAGCACAGGAATTGCACTGGCTCAGTTTGTACACTGCTTTGGCAGGAGAGCGCATTACAGCCACTGCTCAGTTTGCCTGAGTTAGCTCAAGGCTGACTGACTTTTGGTTAAAGGCATGCTGAACCAATAAACTGTGGCCAGCTAGGGGGCAGGCAGGGTCACAGGACCTCCTAGGTAGGAGAAGCTGTTGATTGTATGAGAAAACATGCCAGTTTGATATCTCTAGAACAACACTTAAAAATAATATGCCAAAGTCTGCACTTTACTGTCTGTTAATTATATCTTAGTAAAGCTGTTTTTAAAAAGGAAGTTCTTGTTAGGATGCCTCACTTCCTGTGATTCTCCCATAGCAGCTGGGAGAATGGATCTAGAGCAGAATCTGGTGACAAAGCAGCCTGGGTCACCACTTTTCTGGCCTCACACAGCACTGGGAGCATCTCCCAGGATTCAATTACCTCCAGTGCCCGCTAAGGCAAGAAAATGCTCCAAATAATGGCTCTGGCTGTGTCTGGATCATAATTAAAGCTGCAAATAACCCAAAATGAATTAAGTCTCCCCAGCTAATGTGTCACTCCTAATTTAATCAATTGGCCTCAGAATGAGAGCTTCGGCCTGCCTCGGAGGCAAAATTTTCTAAATGAAGTGAAATTAAACTGTAAATTTAGTGGGGTGGGGGCTTTTATAACAAAAACAATTGCTATTGTTCTTTGATTACTTGTTCAACTGTATTATTTTCTCATTAGCTTTACCAGCTTTGGGACTTTGATTTGGTGCCCCTTGCAGCATATTGATAAAGCATTTACAAGAAAGACCAAAATGGAGGGTTCCCCAAACCAGCTTGGCCTGGGAGAGCTATCTGTTATCTTGACTTTCTGAGTGTTTGGAGATCAATTCCCTGCTCTTGAGCAGTAATTGCTACCTGCCAGAGTTGCTATGAAGATCGAACGTGGTTAGCTATGTGAAACATTCCATACTAGCTAAAGCTATTATTTTTTCTCATCCATAAAATGAAGGATGTCGATCAGGGGATGTGAATAGTACTTGTATTAGTTTCCTGTAGCTATCATAACAGGGTACCACAAACTGGGTGACTGAAATAATGTAAATTTATTCTCTTACATTTCTGGAGGCCCAATCTGAAATCAAGGTGTTAGTAGGGCTGAGCTTCCTTTGAGGGCTCTAGAGAAGCAGACTTCCTTGCCTCTTCTAGCTTTCTGGTGACTCCAGGTGTTTCCTTGGTTTGTTGGCTGCATCGCTCCAGCCTCTGCCACCTCCTTCACATCACTTTCTCCTCTGTGTGCCTCAAATCTCTCTCTGCCTTTCTCTTATGAGGTATTTGTCATTGGATTTAGGGCCCATCTGGATAATCCTGAATGATCTCATTTCAATATCTTTAATTACATCTGCAAAGACCCTTTTTTTCCTCAAATAAGGCCACATTCAAAGGTCTGGGTAGACATATCTTTTGGAGGGGGCCACTATTCAACCCACTAAAGTCCTCTTGAGAGCTATTATCCTAATAGTTTGTTCTAGATGTCAACGTTTGGTCTAAACTTAAACCACTTTGAGTTGTATATGGAGTAGTGTAAAAGCTATGACCAAATCTGACATTCTTATGTTGTCTGAGAATACATATTTTTTCAATATTTTCATATACAAAATGCATCCAATAATTTGCTATAGTGGGTGTAGGGGGTATATATAGGACACAAACTTATTAATGACAAGCTTATGCAATCTAGACAAAGAAATGAAGATTTCAAGCAGTCTGTGGCACCATAACGATGATACAAAATCTGGCCAGCAAGGACTTGGATAAATCCAAGGAAGTGAGAAGTGACTGTCATCTAGCCAAGTTTGCTAGAATTGATGCCCCTGGATTAGTGACCTTTAGATTTTTCCTTCAGCTGGCAGATGTCTGATAATCTAAAAAGCTGAAACTGAGGGCAGAATGTTAAGATATTAAAAAGAATGTTTCTTATAGACAACAGCAGCTCATTGTTCTTCCTTTGCAGAAAGTCATTAAAATTATGCAAGTATTGGGATGTTCCTATATCCTCTGACCCTCACTCTAGAGACTGAATCACTGAGGAAATCTAAGGTACAGGACATGTCATCAGAGCCACAACCACCAGATTTAATTCAGTGTAAAATAGACAATAGGTGAGCTAGCCTATGCTCAGACAATCTGTTATAAACTGGCCAGATTTCATATAACCTGCAGCCTGTGGACTACTAAAATCAGGAAAGACTCCCCCTCCCTCTCTTACTTTAGATCCTCCAAGGCATAGATAATGAGATGTTGGGTTGGTACCCAAACTGACATGTCCTCTCTGTACTTCTCATATACCCTGGATCACCGTCCAGTTTCAGAACATCTCCTCATCAGTACTTGGATGGCAGAAAAACCACAACTTCTCTGATCTCTGTTCCAAGAAGGTGGTATGTGCACAGCCAGTTTGTGCTCTCTGAGGGCTATGGAGGTGGCAGCCTGGACCTGGGAGAGCAGAGCTCTAGTTCTGAGGGCTGTGCTCTTGAGACTCACGCTAAGTGTCTTTAGTTTGCACCTCCATCTCTATTCTCCATCCTTATGCAGCTTCTGTGTGCTGCGGGAGGCTGACCTGCAGGATGGCTCAAGAGTTCCTTTGCTCTCTGACTTCCAGTTGGGTCTGGCCAATGCAAAATGCCTCCAAGAGAGGGAGAAGTGAGGTTGTGGCATTTTATTCATGTCACTTCAGGGTTACTGTGAGCAGGCCACATGTCTCAACCCGAGGTCTCAGCTCCTGACTGGCAACCCCCTCTACCCTGCCCTCTTTGTGTGTGGGTTCTGATAACCTTCAGGCCTAGCAGTAACAATGAAGTCTTCCCAGCCCCTACTCACCCTAGGGTATTGGATCCTCTTTTGTGTCTTCTTTTCTACCTGCCCACAGCCTTGTCAACAGTCCCTTTATACAGTTCTCTTGAAAACTTCCTAAGTTGAATGTGTCACCTCTTTTCCTTGACTGATACAACTCCTTCATTTATAAGAATTAAAAAATAATACCCATCTTGTGGTGTCTTTGGAATTAAATAAGATAACACATGAAAAGCATAAAATGAACACGGTTATGTGTTCAGTAAATGATAGCAGAAGATGTATTTCAGAGTGAAGCAGATATTTTGCATCAATTCAAATCATCTCAGTTCAGTCCTACTAATAATTATTAAGTCCTACTAAGTGCAAGGCATGGAGCTAGTCATTTTTTAAGTTACAAAGATGCATTAGCAAAGTCATCACAGCCTACTTCTTCAGAGAATGCACAAGCAGCTTCATTTCCTTCTCTCTTTTTCACCCACATTCAATTACAATTTGACAAATATTTAAGGGCTTACAGTCTTATGGGTCCCATGTTAATAATACTTGGAGACAAAATTGTTAGTAAAATAGAAACACCTCTGCTCTTAGAGAGTGTATAGTTCAATGGGAGGGGAGAAGCATCAATCATATAATCACATCAGTGGGTATGTTTTACAAACTGACATAAGTTCTGAAGGAAGAAAACCTGTTTTAATGATGTATAAAACCTGTCCTGAATTCAGATCAGGGAATGCTTTCTGATGACATAATACTGGTTGATATAAAAGAATAAGTAGGACTAAGCCAGAGAAAGAACAGGTAGAGAAGAGTGTTCTACTCAGAAAAAAACCCATATGTAAAGAGCCTGTGGAGGAACGGGGCACCATTCATCAGGACTGAGAAGAGAGAAGGAGGAGCTGGTAGTGAAATATGGGAGATGACACTGGAGATGTAGGTGGGGGCCAGATGGCCCAGGCTCTGTAGGCCAGGTTAACATGTTGGTCTTTATTTTAAACAGACATAGAAACAAACAAAGCTATTTTAAACATGGGGACTTTATGATAATTTCAAGGCATGAAAACGTCCCTTTGATTGCAATAAAGAGTATTTATACAAGTTTTCAAAACTTGGAAACAACAAAAATATCCTTTAGTAGGTGAACAGTTATTTTAACTGTGGTACTTTCGGAAAATGGAATATTAGTCAGCACTAAAAAAAAAAAAAAAAAGTTATCAAGCCATGATAAGACATGGAGGAAACTTGGTGTGTAAGTGAAAAAAGTCAATATGAAAATGCTACATTCATGTAGAATTCAAACTATATCACATACTGGAAAAGGCAAAACTATAGAGATAATAAAAATATCTGAGGTTGCCAAGAGTAGGGAGGGATGAAGAGGCAGAGAACATAAAACTTTTTAGGCAAGGAGAATATTTTATGTAATATTATAATGATGAATATATGTAATTATACATTTGTTTCAAACTTGTAGAATGTACAACACCAAGAGTGAACTGTAATGTAATCTATGGACCTTGAGTCCATATGGCAATACAGGTTCATCCTTGGCAACTAATGTACCAATCTGGTGAGTGATGTTGATAATGAGATAGGCTAGGCACATGTGAGGCAGAGGGTAGATGGGAATCTCTATACCTCCATCTCAATTTTTTTTGTGGACCCAAAACTGCTCTAAAAATAAGTCTTTCTTTAAAAAATGAAGCAATTAGATATAGGAGCCTGGAACTCCCAGGGGAGATCTGAGATGGAGATTGGAATTTAGTAACCATTAGAAAACAGATGGTAATTAAATCCATGGACTGGCCTTCAGAGACTACTTGCTATGCGGATCTATGAAAAACTCCAGAGAGGTACAAAGCAAAGTAGTAGGGAGTGTGGCAAAGAAACCAAGAGTGTGTTGCAAGACAAAGGGAGTAGTCAACAGTGTCTAATATTCCTGAGAAGTCAAGAGGAGAACTGAAAAATGTGTGTTGAGTTGAGCAACATGGAGTCATCTGGGACCATGGCAAGAGTCTTTTTTAAGGGTAAATGGACGTCAAAGCTAACTTGAGGTAGGGTGTAATAATGAAGAGAGTTTTTACACTCATTGTGCCTTTTCCTATTTTCTCAAAAGATTTGACTGTGAAATGGTAGCTGGAGAGAAGTAAGGGGGTCAAAGGAAGAATTTTGTATATTCTTCTTTTAAGAAGTGGGATAGAATATATTTAACTGTTAACGAGACATACCTACTTGAGAAGACGTAGTTAAATATGCAAGAAGGAGACTGGTAAACAGTGGGGCAGTTTTGCTGAGAAGACAAATGGATAGGCTCCAAAGCTCAGATGCAGGATAGGTGTTGGGAGGAGGGAAGGAAGATCAGATGAGGGCAGAAGTACTTTGATTTCTAGCTAAGGCAAGAAAAGTTAAAAAGTGCTCACCTGAAGCTTTAATTAGTGAAGTTGGAGGTGAGGGGATGGAAGTGTGAGAATAGGTGAGTGAATTGATTAGAAAAACAGAGTTGTCCAACAGAGTTGAGGAAAAAGTGTGGCTTTATGAATTGATGATGATTTCCATATATCCGGTTGGTATGACTGTCTCTAGCAGTGCCCTATGGAGAGGGAAGATAAGTGGGTTTGTCCAGGTGGAGGTGATTAAAAGACAGGCAGGCAAGGAGTTAAGAGTATTGCCAAGAATGTCATAGAAATAAAGCCTTGTAAGATCTATGATGGAAAAGGCTGGCTGGAATAAAGAGGGTAGTGGATTAGGAAAAAGTAAAGAATGACTACTAAACTTTAGTTCACCCGTTTATTTTCTCTGTGAACACCTCTACAGTTACTTGTATTTATGACACTCAATAAATATTTGTTGAACCTATCATGTGATGTCAAAAAAAAAAGACCATCAGAGCCATACTTAAATACAATAATAAGAATAATAGTAATAATAGTAATAATAATACTGAGTTCATTTACTTGCCAGGCAAGGGAAAACATCAGCAAAGATATTCACTGACACATTTTCTGGGAGGAGAAAACTCTGGGCTTTTGTTTTAAGACGGAGAAAAACTAGGTTTTCTAATGGCTATGCTAATTAAGGATTGATAACATGCACCCTGGATAGGATGGTTTAGAAAAAAGTCTCATTTTTTGTTGATCATAAAAGAGTCTTCGGTGAGTTCCAGTGTGGGTCTAGCATCCTGCGTCACTTCAGCCAGTTAGAAGTGAAGTGAAGTCAAGTGAAACAGCATTCAGTTTTGATTATCTCCTCAACAAGTGCTGCTCCAAGTGAAAGCTTTTTTTTTTTTTTTTTTTTTTTTACAGTGCATTTTGATGTTCTATGCCATGGAGAAGCATGGCTAGCTCCTGCCTCTTAGAGCTGATAGTCCAGCATGGAGGGCAGAAAAGTAATTGGGTAGGTATAGAGCTATGTAATAAATGATGATAGAGGAGGTCCAGGGACAGTAAGGGCTCGCTGAAGGGTAGCTGACCCAGCCCCAGGGAGCTGGTCCCAGAGAGGAGACCTTCCTGGTGACAAGGAATTGCCCAGGACAAGTAGAGACGAGCGGACTGTTTTCGCAGCAGATGGCCCAGCCTTGAGACAGGAGAGCACTCAGCTTCACCATGACCTGAACTCAGAAATCCTGGAAGCCAGGCAGTTCTAAAAGCATGGATTCCGGAGTTAGCTTGTCTGGGTTAGAAACTTGTTCCCTTGCTGATTATCTATATGACCTTGGGAGAGCTACTTAACTTTTCTGAACCACAGTTTCCTCATTTTTCAAAGGAGACTCATAGCTGAGCTTATTTATAAGGGTGAGCGAGTTTGAGTGAGATAATTTGTTTAAAAGAATGGTGCTAGGTGTATAATAAATACTCAACAAACATCGGCTATTATTATTACTCAGAAGAGAAAAAAAGAATTTTCAAAAACATTTTGTTTTACTTTCTTATTTTACAAATGAGGAAGTTGGGTTCAAAGAGATTAAGTGACATTTTTAAGGTGAGCTGGTTTCTAGCAGAGCCGGTCCTGGAACCTAGGCGTTCTTCTTCTCTGTCTCATCTGACGAGACAGAGAAGCAATGTTTAGTGCCTGTGTTCAAATCCCTGCTCTGTTACTTATGACTGTATGGCATTAGACATGAGACTAAACCTGTCTCAGCTTTGGTTTCCTTTGCTGTATATGGGTCTAAGACCCTCAGCAGATTGTGGGGGCCTGATGAATAGATCGGTACCTGCTTACCCAATTCATTATAATCCCCTTTATACACTGAAGCTCTTATTTAGTCAAGATCTTGGCAGAAAAAGAAACCTCTGCCCTGATTCCTTCCTTCCCAAGTGGGGATTAAACTAGATGGCAGGCAGTGAGGACATATGCAAGAAACCCAGCCTGTAGCTTCATTATAACTTCTTTCCTCTTATTTCCTGAAACGATGAAGGCATCATGTAGAAGAGAGGCCTCGGGTGAGCACCCAGGCTGATAGAGAAACGGTCAAGATGTCTCTATGCATCCTGTGCTTCAGGGAAGCGATCTTGGAGAGTCAATAGGTACAAATTCATCATCATGGAGTGAGCTTTGGGAAGAAATGAGTGGGGCAGCTGAAGTTGTGGCTGAAATGTGGGGTTTGGCGACATGTGCTGGTGCCCTTAAATGTTCTACTCAAGAGTCAGGTTATTTTTTCCCTCAGACAATGGGGAGTCATGAGAGATTTTGGAGTGAGGGGTAACAAGCTCTGAGCACTTTAGCATTAAGGAGAGAGAGAAAAAATGAGGGAACAGGGATAGGCAAGAAGGAAGGAGATAGGAGAGCTGTTTCAGAAGCAGATCTGAGGTGGGCTATTTGGATGTGGAGCCCAGGTATGTAGCAGGGCCATGAGTAATCTGAGATTATGGGTTTGTGTGACCAGACAGATGGCAATATCGTCTTGTCCAAATACTGTCCTCAGGGTTCCACATTTATTCCATGTGGTGTCTGAAGTGGAGGTCTTTGAGTAGTTCAGTACCTATGTATCCAATTCATTATAATTCTCCTTCCACATCAAAGCCCCTGTGAAGTCAAGCCCTGAGTGGAAAAGGAGCCCTTGCTCTGATCCCTTCCTTCTCAAAATTTTGGCTCCCATTGGCCTTTACCAACTTCCACAGGAGCCTCCTACTTGATGTCTCTTTCTCCATTTTCTCTCCACTTCAATCTACCCTCAGTGTTACCTCTAGGATAAACAGAATCCTGTAACATGTCATTTGTCAAAACTTTGATGGCCCTCTGCCTCGGTGGTGCTTCTCAAACCATCTCTAGTGAGGGACCAGTTTTAAAAAACATTTCCAATGAATCATGGGTCATCGTTTTTGTAAAATACAATAAAAGTGAATTTCTTGAAAAATAAAACATAAAGACATAAATACAGGTCCCAATTTTTATTATTAGGTTATACATACACATATGTTCATTCTGTCAAATTACTATATTTTACTCTCAATTTCTGTATTTATTGTAGACAGGTAACAAATACTGCAGACCAGACCTCACCTGGAGGAGCAATGGCTTACATTCAGACTCCTTACTCTCATGTTCAGTCCCTCCACAGTCTCAGCCAATTTACTCTCCAGGCTTGCCGACTATTATTCTCTCATGGAAACTCTCCATGTTGTCAATCTGATTTACTCACTGTCCCTCAAACTCACCTTCAGATTTATCGTGCTACTTAGTGTTCCTCCTGACCCCGAAGTGTTCCATCCTGCCTATCAAGCCCTCTCTAAATCCCAACAGCAACAGTAGTAGCAGCTGTATGTTGAGCTACTAATTGCCGGGCACAGTGCTTTTATTCATGATTTCATTGAATCTGTGTAACAGATAATGGACTAATGTTTGTAATTATTTACATCTTTTATAAATTAGAGCAGATCTAGTGTCATTCCTATAATAACAATCATTGGCTGAGGAATGGTCACTTGTCTGGGCCAATAAGAGTTAAACACTGGATTTTTGCTGGAGCCAGGAGGAAGAGCTGAGCTGCTAGATAGAACACTGGTCTGAAAATCCTTATGGCCATGAATGCTACTTTGAGTCGAGAGATGTCTAAGAGTGGTGACACACAGAAGAAAGGAAAGCAGACAGATGCAGAGACAGAGCCCTGCCTCTCGTCCCAGTTCTAGTCTTCTTTGCTTGTTATAGTGGATGCTGTGATATGCCACCCAGTTCCTCATGAGGACAAAAGGTTGTTCTCCAGCTTCTGGGACTATTGGTTTGCAAAAGAGAGTTAGCTATCCCATGCCATGCCCCTTCCCAAGGCTGCCTGTAGCCAGTGACAGGTTGGCATGGGGATATAATTTCTAGTCCACTTTCCACAACTCAGGGCAACTCTGAAGCATTATCCCAGCTTTGGAGGCCCCAGCAGGGCTTGCTGAGCCCTGTGTTTCTGCTGCCCTATGGCTCAGCTCCCCTATCTGCCCCATTCTGCTGCTGCAGTAATCAGCCTGTTCTTAGTGTTAGCAGCAGGGATAAGAAAAGAAAACTAATTTTTTAGATAGGAGAATGGAGCATTGCGACATGGAGTGGAGCAGATGGAGAAGAGAAGAAATCATAGAAATAGAATAGAGTGTGGGAAGATGCTGCAAGAAGTCTATGGGTTTGAAGCAGGAAGGGCCGAACTTCAAAACTTTGCCATATGAGGAACAGTTGAAGGAACTGAAAGTATTCAGTGGAGAAGTAAAGATTTACGAGGAATATGACAGCAGTCTTCACATGCTTGATAGGTCATATTTAGATCAGGTCTAACACCCTCCAGGCTTCTCACCACACTATGAAGAGAACCCAAGTATCTTGATATGACCTGTGAGGTCTTTCATAATCTGGTCCTTGCCTTCTTTCCAAACTCCATCTCCTGTGGCTCTTTCCTCAACTACCGTTCTAGTTATACTGGCCATCTTCTTGCTATTCCTTGAAATTACCAGCCCATCTCTACCTCAGGGCCTTTGCACCTGCTGCTTTCTTTGCTTTTTATTCTATATGTTCTTCTATGGGCTCTTCATTTGCCCCATTCCTTCTGTTGTTCAGTCTTAAATCAAAGGTCATTTCCTAAGAAACTTTCCCCTGACTAGTTTCTACCTCAATAGTCTTTTTTATGTTCTTTGTAGCACTCTTTGCTCCATGAAATGGTTTTGTATCTTTGCTTATTATGTGATTCTGTTTCCTGACTCTCTCTCCCACAAAGAATGTATGCTTTATATGGACAGAGACGTGTCTATTTCTGTTTACCATCATAACCTCAGCATGGTTCGGGCACACAGCAGGTGCTCAGCAACTGTCGGTTAAGTGAAAGAATGAATGAACACAAGCTTAAGAACTAGCTCTAGAGCGAATGAGTAGACTATTAGAAAGTAGATTTTTGAAGCCACAGTTAGCAGCCATGGAGGCAACTGCCACTTAGTAGGGAACTGGCAAGCCAGTGGGATTGTGGGGTTTGAAATAAGACAGACCAGGGTCTGAGTCTAGGCTTGGCCACTTCCTGGCTGGTCATAGGTCTTGGACAAGATATTTGACCTTCAAAAGCCTCAGTTCCCTCATCTGTACAGGCAGGAGCATGAGTACAAGGCACCTCATGGGGTGCTAGGTTAAACAAGTGCTGGACATTTAATAAATGCTAAATAGGTGTTAGCTCTACAGTTTGGCTGTTCAGTTTCTGCTGTTCCAGAAATTACAAGTCCTGTCTCCATTACCAGCCTGAGGCCACTGAGGCCCCAGGAGCTGGGGAACTCATCTAAGGAAGGGGTACTACAATTCCTCCTGTGAGCAACCTTTTAGTATTACTTTCCCTGTCACAACGCCCTCCTGGGGAAAAGCAAGCAGAAGTGCCCTGGGTTCAGGGGGTGGGGTGAGGGTGGGGGCGATGAGTGATCATTCAGAGGGTTACTTCTCAACTTCCTGCATCTGAAATGAACCAGAGCTGACCTCCTGGGGCTGGAGCAGGGTGAAGAAGGGTGAGCATTATTTCTTCACAGGATTTAGCACTGCTACAAAATTGCTAATATCGCACACATTACTCAAATCTGCATTATTTCATGAATTGGGTGTGTTTTGTAATGAGAGAGGAGAGATCATTGCAGCCAGCAAGGAGCAGCTGTGCAATGTGGGTGGGAGGAAGCCGAAGGGAGAAATTCCATGTGTGGAGATACCCACCTTCCTCTCTGGTCTAGCATCTTCCTTACTCTCTGGCTAATACCCAGGTGATGGGGATTATGCATTCAACCCTGAAAAAAGCTAGTCACAAGCAACCCACATGATAGAGGGGACATAATTGCACAACAAGTAAATAAAAGCAGAGGCTATCCATTGCCACGTCCCTTCGGCCTCTTTTAGATGGCAAGGGAACTTACTTTCTTCTGACACTATTCATACAATGAAGGAAACACATAGTATGTACTTAACTGCAGGCTGGGCATGGTTCTTAAATATTTCACCTTCATCGTTTGTGTAATCCCATGAGGTGGCTACAGTCTTTAGCCTCAGCACACAAATGAATGAAATTTTGCTCAGTGGGGTTGGCAACTTGCCAGTAAGAGCAAGGCCAGTACTCACATCCAGACTTTCTAGTTCCAGAGTCTGTACACCTGACCACCATACAAGGTGGCTTATTCCTAAGGGCATGATTTGCCTTGTAGGTTGTGGGCTTCTCATGCCTGTGGGTGACAGGCATCAATAACTGCGCTAGCCAGAGTTCTATCCCATGTATATAGTGTGTCCTCTGTGTCTAGCTGGGAGCTGAGCACTCTGCCCACATCATCTCACATCATGCTCATGCCACCCCTGCCAGCTGGAACAATCATTCCACTTTACAGATGAACAAACTAGTATTGGAGAGATTGAGTAATGGCCAAGGTCTTCAGGCTCATGAGGGCTGGAGTTGGGATTCTAGCAGGTCTGTTCAACCCCAATCCTGAGCTTTTCACCTCTTACCAGAGGTGATTTCCAAGGGATTAAACTTCAGGAGGGCTGGGTTGGACTAGTCAACTCTTACGGTGATGGATGATCTGAGATCTCTAGGGACTAAACATCTGACACATAAAGGGGATAACTGCAACAAAGTTGCTATAACTAATTGCTAGGCCAAAAATACTAGTCACCACATTTCAGATTTTATATTTAAGAACATATTTCTCTTCCAAGGCTCCTTCTCCCCCACCTTTTAACACTTTGCAGTGTTTCTCCTGAAAAGCTGCCCAAGGTACAAAGAGTTAACTGGACACTTAAAGGGTCTGCTCTCTCTGCAGTGGTATCAATGCCTTCTTGGGCTTTGAAGAGACAGTAACCATATATCCTGGTGGTAATACCACCTGCCTTCACCCAGCGGTGCTCATATGAATTCCTGGGATCCAGCATCAACAGGTTGAACCTAATGGTCAGTTTTCAGGTCTCATCTCCCTGGCCCCATCTGCAACATTTGAAACAAAGGTTGGCTTGGCTCCTTGACTCACATTCTTTACTTAGCTCCTGGATGCCACCTCTTACAGCTGACCCCTTGCTTCATTGGCGATTTATCCTTTCCAGTCTCATGGCTCCAAACACCATTCATCAGTAAGGTTTTCAAATTTATATCTCCAGCATGGACTTCTCTGAATTCCATACTCACAGATCTGTCTACTTGACATTCCCTTAGATGTCGAATAGACATTTTAAATTTAGTGTATCACATAACTCTTAATCTTCAACCCTGCCCACAACATACTTCCCTCCTAGTCTTTCTTGTTGAGGGCTGCTTTACCCTTCCAGTTGCTCAGGCTTTGACTCTCAGAATCATCCTGAACTGCCCCTTCTCATATCTCATCTCTCAACAAACGGGTCAGCTCTACCTTCGATCCAGAATCTAGCCAGTTCTCACCACCCCTACTGCTACCTCCCTGGATCACCATCTCTTAGAAACCTCAAGAGTAGATATCTGCCTTTTCTCTTTGGTCTAATGTAATACAGTAGCCAGAGTATGAAGACAAAGGGTGGATTGTACCTCTCCTCTATTGTAAATGCTCCAGTGGTTTTCTCCCAGTGGAAGTCAAACCTCACTGGATCCTCTAGGACACACCCCTAACACCTCCCTACCCCTCTGGGTCCTTATTTCCTCTATCTGACCCCTGGGTAGCTCTACTCCAGCTCCACTGGAGGCCATTCCTCAAATAGGGCATACACACTCTCACCTCAGGGCTTGTATGCCTCAGGGCTTTTTTCGCTGTGGAAAACACTCTTCTCATCTCCACTGGCTCCTGCCTCACATCCTTCAGCTCTTTACTCAAATGTCCTCTATTTAACATGAATCCCCACCCCCCATTACATTCTCTATTTCATTATTCTCTGTTGCATTTATGGTTCATCTAACATACTAACATTGTTATTGTCTCTCTATTAAAATGTAAGGTCAAAAAAGGCAACTGTTTTATTTGTTTTGTCCAAGCTCTATCCCTAGTGCATAGGACAGTGCCTGGCACATAGTAGGTGCTCAAGAAATGTTGTTGTTCCATGCCCTAAGGCAGTGCACGAACTGCCTTAGGACAACACCATTGCGTCTACAAAACAGTGGTCAGGATGTGGGCCACCAAGCCTCTGGCCTCGATTCTGGGGACACTTCCTTATGTCTGCTACTGTTTTCTCTGCAAAACGCAGATATGGGAAACTAAGGTCTCCAATGGCTCTGGAATTACAGGAATCTTCAGAAGAAGAGGCCTGAACTAAGGCTCCAGACATAGACCACCAGACAGGTGAGGGACAGGGAAATCCTCTTCTGAGGTTGGCTGGAAAAGCCAGTTGACGGGTCAAGCAAAGGTGGACAGAGGGCGGGTAGTAGGGGACAGGCGGTGACAGTGGAGGAGGGAACTGCAGCTGTCAGTGCCCCGCTGTGCTACACTGAGCACTTAAAGCATAACCTTCCGAACTTCCGTTTTATGTTGGGTGGGAAATCATGACCACATCTTCCTGCCAGGTCGTTGTAGGGACTGAAGGTGATAATGCAGGTGGCCCAGAGGAATGCTCCACAATGCCAGTTGCAGTCCTCGGCTGGAGCCGAGGCTGGTGGGGGGACAGTGGAGGAAGTGGAGGTGGCGACAGGGGCCGAGGGTGGAGACAGCGAAGATGGTGGAGGACGGGAGATGAGACAAATACGAGGACGTCACGGAGAATGGAGCGCGCGCGGAGTCAGATGGAAGGGGCGGGGCCGGGAGCGGAGGTGTTCCTGGGGCGGGGACGGTGACCTGGCCCCTATAGGACACACTGGCGGGGACTTGTCTTAGAACAGTTAACGCTCCAAGCGGCGCGGACACTCGACGGCCGCGGTCCGTCCTTTCGCCGCGTATCCGCCGTGTCCTGCACTCTCCCTGTCCGCACCTGCCTCCCAGCGCGCAGCATCCGGCTCCAGCATGACGGACCGCGCGGCCTTCGATACAAATATCATTACCCTGACCCGCTTCGTCATGGAGGAGGGCAGGAAGGCTCGCGGCACCGGCGAGATGACCCAGCTGCTCAACTCGCTCTGCACCGCGGTCAAAGCCATCTCCACAGCCGTGCGCAAGGCGGGCATCGCGAACCTGTGAGTCAGGCCTCAGATCGCCAGCCCGCGCATCCTGTCTGTCCGGCTGGGGATGTGCCTGGCGGTCTGGTGTCTGGTCCTCTGGCACTCTAGCTGTCAGCCTGTCAGGGTGACAGCTGAGAGCCAGTCTCTGTCTCTGTCTCTCTGTCTATTTGCCTGTTCCTGTCTGTGACTGTCTCTGTCTGTCTGACCCTCCCTCCCTCTCTCCCTCTCTCCTCTCTCACAGGTTAGCCCAGCTGCACTCAAGTCCTGCTTCCCCCTCCTTTGAGCTTGGAGGTGCCGGCCTGGGGGGGTCCTGTCTTCCTGTCCACATCTGCCTTCATCCTGCAGTCCTCTCCCCTGCGCTGAGCAGCTTGCCTTGACACCTCTCTCAGTCTCCTCCTGGTGAAACTGGCTGGCAGGATGGGCACCTGGCCCGCTGGTCGTGCACATCCTAGCCTCATGCAGGACAGTGCTGGCACGGTGCCTTCTTTTCTTTCTCTTCTTTGGCCTCCTTCACTTTCTATGGAATTGGGGTCCCAAGTAGAGTTTTGTAATCCAATATCTCCTTGAGCCTAAATAGGTCCTGTTAAGAGCCAGGGAACCTCCAGGCAGGCTAGAAGGAAGCCTGCAAGCCCAGATCTCTCAGGAGCAGTAATGCAGTGTGCATAGGGTGCAGTAGGTCTGAGGTGGGGCCTGAGACTCTGCATTCTAAGAAGTTCTTCTGTGGTAGGTGGTGCCTGTGCTGCTGGTCTGCAGATCACCCTGTATGTAGCAGAGGAATCACAGGACGTGGGGGTTCAAAGGGCACCGTCTTGTGAGGCTTTTGTAAGTAACACAAATACCCTTTGGTTTATTCTGGTGTGCACAAGCATTTTACATTTATCTGGTCTTCACTTTAGTTGAAGAGTACCTGGATTTTCAGATTGCCCCCACTCCTTTCTAACATTTCCTACACTCAAGGACACTATAAAATTGTGCATGATGCTCATAACTGATCCGAAAGATTGTAACTCTTGCAACCTAGCTTCCTTTTTTTGGCTCTGATCCCATAGCATGGGTCAATGGAGCTGATTCTTAAGAAAGGAGTGTATGGTTACATTTATTTTCAGATGTCAATCAGGGATGGGGCTAGCTACAGAGGGATTAAGACAGATATGTGAGGAAGGTGGCAACTCCCTCATTATTTCACCTATGACCCATCTTAATAATACATTTCTAAGGAGCTGTTGTTTTAGGAAACACTCAGTTAAAATCTTACTTCAGATTTAATTTACAATTAGAGATGGCCTCACAGTTTTCCCTGTCTTTGAGAACAGGCAGCTTTTTTTATTTTTTATTTTTTTAAAAAAACCTTGTCACTTCCTGTATTATTTTAAAAGCGTGTCAGTACCTTTCAGAACCACAAAGAAACTTAGAAATGCAAGATCTGCCTGAAGGTGTATCTTTTCCATTTTTAAAGAACCTTCAGATAGTGGGGCCTTAGTGGGATTGTGATACTGGGACCTGGACAAAGGGTACTAATTTTGGCTATGTAATATGTGTATTTTGGACTAAGTAGTTGTGAATACCAGGTTTAAAAAATGTTGTTGTTGTTATTGTTATAAACTACTTAATAAGTTGCATCCATTGATAAGCCACTCAAAATAACACAAAAGGAAAGGTGAAACCTCTAACTATCCATTCCCTGAGGTGGCCTCCATTAATAATTTACTGGTTATTTTCTCAGCAACTTCTTCATACTTATATGAGTTTATAGATGGATATATATTTACATATATCTGTATGTAAATGATAAACAAAATGGGATCACATTTAGCATATTTTTCTGCAGTTTGTTTTCATAATTTAATAATATTTAACTATCTTCCAATGCTAGATCATATAAATCTACCTCCCTCATTTTAACTATTGCCTAGAGTTCCACTGCATGGCCATCTCTGGAGCTATTTTCCTCTTCCCCTGTGTTAGCGTATTCCACTGGTCTTTGACTATTTCACGCAGTATTGTACTCATGGGACAGGTGTTGATTCCTGGTCATGTGGGAAGTTGAGTAGGAGCACTGGAACTGAGACACTTAACCACTTAAGTACTCCTGTGGGAAAATGAGAGTTTGGCTGTTTCAGTATGACATGTAGTCAGGGAGGCAGCAGTAAGACAAGATCTCAAGCCAGGCTTCTAAATTATGTTCATTATTGGCTTTGATGTCCTAGATGAAAAAGCCAGTGTGCCTGTAAATAGCTTGTTAGTGCTGAAGACTTACACTAGAAGAACATGCACCCAGAATGACAGGATGATTGCCGATTTGCAAGGAGATATCAGTAGTTTAATCACAGAGCATGGCTGGAGTGCTCATTCTCTCTCTCTCTCTCTCTCTCTCTGTGTCTCTCTCTCTCTGTCAATCAGTAGTTGCTCTTTAGCCACTTTCTTGGTCCCAATAAGATGTTCATAGAAGCATAGAGTTTTAAGCTTAAAGCCTCAGAAGTTACCCAATCCCACCGCTGTTTGTACAGATGAGGACCACAAGGCCAGGGAAGATGAGGTGACCTGGTCTGTGGCCTATATTGGGCTCTTTTCACCAAACCACACATCTCTTCCTTTATTTTTATTAGAAATCAGTTAAAGCTGACCAGACTCTAAATTTCATCTATTAATTAATTACGTTTTCGATGTGGATAAAGATTAGTATCGCAAGAAGCCATGGCCTTAGAGCCAACCTCTTCTTGAAGCCTTATCTCTGTGCTTCTGGCTCCTCTACCCATCTTAGGAGAGATGATGATTGGCCAACATTCTGTTCTCTCATGAGACCAGTCAGCAGCCTACAGGTGGGTCCAATGAATTCAAAGTTCAGTGTACCCCTGCTTCTTTGTTTTCATAGCATTGGAAGAAAGTGGCCTTCTAGTGGCTTAAACTTTTGCTTTAGGCATGTTCAGTCAACTTTCCTTTATAACTTTACAAATCACCATCTGAAGAATTCACTGGTTTCATTCAATTCAACAAAATGTATTGAACATCCGCAATAAGCTTATGCTGTAGGAAAAATGCTACAAGTATAGAATTAGTTATAAAACACCATGAGAGATTGTGAAAGGTGCTTTTATAGAGGTGCCCAAAATATGATGTGGATGCAAAAGACTGTGGAGCATCAAGATGGGCAACTTTAATGGTCAGGGACAGGTGGTCATAAAGCCTGAGAGCCAGAGGGCATTTCAGGCTGGTCTGTTGTGTGAGGAAAGCTACCAAGTAGGACAATGTTTCTGGAAAAGTTGCTCATTTGGTTTGATTAAAGCATGATGTACATGTGGTGGAATGTTTGTGGATGTTGCATTGTGAGTTCATGGGGAGCATCAAATGGCAAAGGCGAATACTGTATATTTTGGAGGATGTACAATGGGGAGAGAGTGAAGTTTTTTGAGTATGGCAGTGCCATGATTAGAGATTAATCTGGAAAGGATATGACTGGAAGTGTAGAGTTGGAAGAGGGAAAGCTAAGACATGGGGAATACTAATTGAAAAGGGGAGAGGTGAAGAAAGTGGCAACCAGAGCCAGAGCATTAGCAAGGAGGAGGGAGAGACCCTGGGAGAAGTCTGAGTGTCAATTCAGTGAGAAAGGCAGCTTCTCACAGAGCGGATTCTCGCAATTGAGAACAGATCCCTGCCATTAAAAACAAAACTAAACAAAAACAAAATTCCAAAGTAGGTGCTGTTTTTTTGAGGCTGGGGAAGGATGAGAAGATGATTCCAACATTTTGGAAATGCTGAACTTGAGGTGTTAGAAGTTATTCAGTTCGAGATGTGGGCCAACCTGCAGCTGGCTGTGCTTTGCCAGTATGGAATCTGGGCATGAAGCACTGACTAATGATTTAGCCACTGAATTTTGGTCCATTCTGCCCTGAGGCAGAGAGGAAGAGGAGAAATCAGGACCAGATGGAGAGAACAGGAACATGCTGTGCTTAAAAACACATTTTGGAGAGAGATGGAGCTGGGCTCAAATTCCTGGCTTTGCCATTTAATTTCTGTGAGGACTTGGGTGACAGATATAACACCTCTGAGACTCAGTTTCTCCACTTGTAAGATGAAGCAAACTGTCTTTTACAACCTCAGAAAGTTGTGTGAGGATGAACTGGGTTCATTAAATGGGTACCAATAATATCATTGTTTTCCTAGGCTGAAGATTATGATTTTTCTTATAAACTGACATTTTCAAAATTTTGCTTTTCATTCCTTAGTAGTTTCCATGTGCATATGAACAGGCATGTATTTCAGGTTAGAACATTTATATTAAAACAATGTTGTGCCCTCACTTTGGTTACAAGAAACCTCCTTCCGTCATGCTCAGTGGAGGTCAGAACGGATAAGCTTTTACATATGGGGTTCTCCAATTTTGATGGAAGGAAATAATAAATAATTTCAGTTTTAATTTTGGAATTACAGGTCAGTTAATGCATGTTTAAGTTTATCTTCAGATTTATTTGCAGAGTTTACGACATTAAACTTTTGGGTACTTTATCAGATTTATTTTACATTTCTTGAATTATCTTCTCCATATTTCCAAAGGCTGAATTGTAACTTCCTCTCCATATCAGAAGCACAGCCAGCCACACTCCATCCTAGTTGCCCATTTTGGCTGGCATGAACTCAAGTGAAGGTTGGGATTTGTGACCTTTGAAAGGTGCTCTGATTGGCGCCTATCCTTCAATGTACTTCTCATCTGACCCTTGGACGTTCATGTCAGGGTGAATGGTTGGTCATTTACCTCAGAATCAATTAATAACAAGTCAGTATCAACTTGAACGTTAGTGATAAAGATTAAATAATAATCCGCCTCTCTTTTTCTTTGGTGGGTGTTCTAAAAACAAACTTTTCCGCCAGTTGACATCAGGAGGAAATGGTCCGAAGTTAGCAAATCAGTGAAGTTATTGAGAATTCTTCCCTAAGTGTGGCCCTGGCTCTGTTCCTTGTGTCTGGGGCTCTGCTTCGGAAATCATAAATCACAGACTCTATGGCTCTGAAATGGTTCATTCCATTCTAGAAACTATATGTCAATTTAAAAACAATGTTAATATTTAATCCAAATTTCTAAGGATGATTCCCCCCTCCCCCCACACACACACCCCAGCGAACTACTTGGGCTGCAGAGCCAATTTGAATAAAATGGAAGTGAAATGTCTTAAGCATCTCAAATGAAATAATATCCCCAGTAAGTCTTTAGTCAGATATAAACTTCGAGCACTTTATTTTATTTCCACTTGCCTGTGACACAGTTTGGCACTGGCTGTCTTCCCAGAAGTTGCCTGCAAAACTGGTTTAGAGGTCATAGTTTCCCCTCCCCACCACTACCAGCATTTACTTAGTGGAGGGCTAGGGGAACTCCATTAAGAACAATGTGGCTGTCATTAGGCTACTGTGAACCAGGTGCATCACTTGGATCAGCCCTCACCCTTACAAAGCCTGGAAATAGAAACAATCTATCAGGAAGCTGAGATACCTTAATTCATAATCAGTAAGAGGGAAAGGCCGAATTAGGACACAGGTCTCTGGTACTGTGTTCTTGCTAGGACCCACCCTGCTTCCCAGCATGGTGATATAAGTGGTGGCCCTCTTGCTCACTTGCCAGGCTCTGATCTAGCCCTTTATCCATATGAACTCATCTACTGCCCCTCTCTATATGCTATGATGTAGACATAATGAATTCCCATTTTACAAATGAACCAAAGGTCAGAGATGCTAAGTGACTTGCCCAGGGTTGCTTAGCATGTAGCAAGTGGGGCTGGGATTTGGACCTCAGTGGTCTAGAGGCCCAGCCCATGGAGTAAATCCCATGATGTCTCCCTCCGCTCTATGATAACTTGCTTTTAGGGAAAGCTGCTTTGTTCGATCAAATCACTGGTTCATTCAAAACTGATCAAACCTATCCCTGCTTTATCAGTGCCCAGCTGCTATTAACTACTTTTTTGTGTGTGGGTGGGGAAAGGAGCTAAGCCTAGAGGTTTATAGCTTGCTCAGATAGAACCATTTCTTCAAACTTTCGACTTATTTCTGTTTCTCCATTTATTGTAAAGCACAGTTGGCCTCAGAAGGATTTTTTGACAGGGTTGTATGATGGTTTCCCTACATTCCTGCAGGCTTATTGGCTGCCTGATACTGACTCCAGCAAGTGGCAGAGTGGGAAGTGATCTAAGAATGAGCCAGGTTGTGTGTGAAAGGCATTGCTCAAGTCCCATCTAGGGTGATTAGTACCTTCCCCTCCTGTCTACAATGGCAAGTGCAGAAACTCCTTTCAAACTAGGCTGGCCTCCTAACCCTCTGTGCTCTCGTGGAGTCTGCCTAGAACTCAGTTGACCCATTTTCGAAGCCCCAGTTCACCAGCCCATCAAAGGTGAGGGCTGTGTGGCCAAGGGCTGAAGCCCATGCTGACTATCAATTCTGTAGGTGGTTACACTGCTCCTCGAGTGGCCATTGGAATATATGGGGAAGGCTCTTGTTCATTTATCCATTGGGACCTTCAAGGAATGATGACTGATCAGAATGCAGACGTTTATTGTTTCTAAGGGAGTTTCTGAAAGCTTGTAAAGCAAATAAACTCCATGCGTTCTTCAGCTAATTAGTTCTTCGAGAATATTTTTGAAGGCTTTTTTCCTTTCTCAAAGTCAAGGAAGCCTTGCTTGATTCTGACTTTTCATCCACCCGTGGAAGTGACTTCCCTCAGGGACATCTTGCTGCCTTCTGAGGGCCCCTTGGAGGAGTGTGACTGAGCAGCTGCTTAGCCCAACTTGTCATGCCTAAGCAGAAGTGCAGGGCTGTGTGAGAAACACGAGCTGCACCTAACTTCACGAGCTGAGATGCAAGGCAGAGACTACCCAGGGACATGATATAAACTCGGATATCTTTACTATTGACATAGCAGTCTGGGAACTCATTTGCTTGAACCCTGTTTCTACTTTAGAATCACTTTCTTGTGCTTTCTCAGACTTTCCTAACACTGGGCCTCACCATAAGATAGCCTAGAAAAGTTATAGTGCTTGAATTTTGAGTCGGAGGGGACCAGAATGATCTATCTCCATGTTGTCTTAAATTTTTGTTTTTTAATTGTACTTCGCAACCAATTAAAAGATAGTTGGAGAAAGGTCTTTCTAGTTATGACAGAATAGGGACCCTTAGTGGTGGGGAGAGGTTAAAGGGAAGGATGGAGGATGGTAGCCATCTAACCCTGCAGGGTGGCTGTGCCTGAGAAGTGACCAGTTGTCTGTGATGGGTTGGTGGTGAAGGCGGTGCCACCCTCTGTGACTCAAGGGCAAGAGCCACCTTAGAATCCTGGAGCAGCAGTGAGGAACTCAGCTGATGGTCTTGGCTGGACAAGTCAGCCACCCTGGCACTGACTAATCTTTTGTAGCCCACGGCATGATCTGGGGCTATTGGACTTGTTTCTCTTACTTCTGCTTGGCTAACTGCTAAATATGCAAGTTCAGAAAATACAGTCCAATCTATCAGGAACTCTCCCACTTCCATTCAATTCTGCTAAACAAATGTGGCTCTGCATTTGGGACAGAGTCACGGAAAACCAGTCTGTCCTTGGCCAATGGGGCTGGCCCAGGAGCACCACTAACCAGAGCTGGCCTTGCCAGGCCTCTCCTCTTCCTGCATTTTAGAGCTCCCTAGATCCAGGCATTAGGTTCAGACCCCAAGGTTTGAAAAGTTATGCAGATGTCCACAGAGTACCCCCTCCCATTTGGAAATGTGTGAAAAATAAACTCCCTACTTTCTGTGGATATATTTCTGACAAGGGGCTATTCTGTGGAGTCATTACTGACGGACTTATTTGGGTTCCTTTAAGGTATTTTATATCCTCTCCTTTTTAAATAAACAACATTCAAGATATCATTCAGCTTGAATGGCTCCTTTGCAGTGAGACCTTTCTTGACTATCTAACTCTCTCCTTCTGCCATCCTCCGGCTTATTAGAGCACTGGTCACAATAAAAAATTATCTCATTAAACCAAAAGTACTTATTTGTTTCTTGTTTATCTCACTCACTAGAATATAAGCTCCATGAGGAACAGGATCTGATCTGTCTCATTCTGCATTTTAACCTCAGCATTCAGAACAGTTCTGGAACACATTGGGTAACCAATAAATGTTTGCAGAATAAGTGAACACTGACATGGGCTTGTAGGAGCTGACTGCCCTTCACCCATCTTACTGAGGGAGCTACCTGAGCACATGGGAAGTGGGCCAAAGTATGAAACAGGCCTTTCCTATGCCTGCCTCCTCGAGTGCCTTGTCCCTCTGCCCTAACCTCTTAGGCCTCCATGGAGCTGTTCTCATAGCTGTCCCCTGGCTTCCTCTGGCACTTCAAAGTGTACAACAGCCTTAGAAGTTGATCACTCCTATTCTCATTCCTTCAGGCCCAGGTTTCTCCTCTCCTCAGTGAATGTCATTCATTCATCCAGCAAGTATTTATTGAGGAACTACTATATGCTGAAAGCTGGGACACACAGTAAAAAACATATCCCCTGTCCTCATCCTCATGGAAAGACAGGATAAACAACCATGCCAGCAGGATGGTGGATGAAGCCTGAGGGCTCTCTGAGACCCCTATTCTTCCTACAGTATGTGCAGATGCCTAACAAGAGCTCCTTTTAGAGAGTAAACACGGAAACTAACATTAGGCACCAAGGGCTGTGCTAAGCTCTTTGTGTACGTTATCACCTGCAATACTTGTAACGGTCCCATGAGGTATCATTGCCTGTGTGGAAACAAGCAGGAAAAAAGGCTCAGAGAGGGTGAGGGGCTTACAGAGCTGAGATCTGAGCCAGGTGTCTGTCATGAAGTCCATGTTCTTCCCATCAGCGGTCCCCATCCTCCTGAATTAGCAGTGACTTTAATCATGGAAACATCTGTCTAGGAAGGAGAGATGATTGATGCCAGTGAGGTCAGTGAGGGAGATGTATTTCAGTTGGTGGGCCCTGCCAAGCCCCTCCAGTTCCATATAGAATTTGGCTGCCTTTTTTTTCTACCAGTGTTGGTTCCACAATTAAGGTAAGAAAAAGATTATGTGGAATGAGAAACAAAAGCCCAGAGACACGGCATGATTCCCTTGCCCCCACTGGAAAAACTGTCTCATTCCTCTAGCCCTTCTCCCACTTTTTCACTTTTCATCATGTCACTTTTATTTTGTGAGTAAAAGTCCAAGGGATTGATAAGATTTGCAGCTGTAGCCTGTGTCTCTGGGAAACACCGGACAAGGGGCTCCATGAGATCACTAAAATTACCTCCCTGAGAGTCAGGCCAGACCAGGCACTAGGAATTGGACAATTCCTGGTATTGACCCAGATTTATCCAGCCAGAGACAAGCAAATTGCTGTCAGAGAAAATGCATTTTTCAAGAGTTAAAGCAGCAGATGCATGACAATCAGTTCCCAGGCCAATGCTCCTAGCAATCTTACCAAGGCTGCGGTTGTGCCCCTTAGCATCCACTCCCAGCTGTTCTGTGGGAGCTTCCATACTCTTACTCTTTCAGTCCCACACCCAATCTCTCATCTTGTTCTGCACACTCCTCCTCTAACACCTTTCCCCTCTTTTGAATGTTCCTACTCAACCCTAGGCTATAGGCTATGATAACTCTCCTCTTCCCTCGTTTTGACCAACTAGGCTGCATTTTGGTCAAGCCACTCAAATTTTGGGAATTCCACCATCACTGACTTGCAGGTACCTTGAAAATAAAGTAGAATCTCCAGACTTTCCAGTCCCTCCAGACCTTAGGACTCCTGCTGGGGATGCAGGGGTGCCAGCATTGGACGAGCCCACCGCTGTCTCAGAGTAAGCTTCTGCCTCTGCAAAATGAGGCGGGACCAGCCAGTATTTCTTTTCTTTTAGGATCTTTTCAGCTATAAAACCACAGACTCTGTTGGCTTCACTCACCTCTCAGGCTCCCTCCTACCCAGAAGGTTTCCTTGCTTGCTGTGTCTCTTAACTGATTCATTAAGGATTAACCCATGTCTTCAGGGGCAAAAATTGATTCTTTAGGGGGAAGGGATTAAAAAAATTAATCTTTTTTTTTTAATGTGTGTATAAAACCCAGTGCATAAAAAGATATACACTATACCTGTAGTATTAAAATTCCATGGGGAATATAATTAGGGGGGAAAATCTAAAAAGCCTTCTTAGGGGACATAATGAAAAAAAGAAAAGAGGTTGAGAAACACAGATTTAACCACAAAGGTGTGCCAGGTACCATGACGGGCACCAAACAGATGAGTGACAATATTTTCTTCCCTCCAGGAGCCATCCTTCTTGTTCTTCCAAACTATGTGTCTTCTTTCCTTTCTTCTAAATCCTACTATGTGCTGCTTTCAGTGGCTTTATAGGTGCATATACATATTCTGGGGGTCATAGATTATATTTTCGTGATGTTTCTCCCCTCTAGATATGGAATTGCTGGCTCTACCAATGTGACAGGTGATCAAGTGAAGAAGCTGGATATCCTCTCCAATGACCTGGTCATTAATGTGTTACGGTCATCCTTTGCAACTTGTGTTCTTGTGTCGGAAGAAGATAAACATGCCATAATCATAGAACCTGAGAAAAGGGTGGGTCTGCACTTCCAACATCTGGGGTTGTACTGTAACCATTTTTCTTTCTTGCTTCATAAATGACTCCAATTTTTCAGCCAAACTGGATTCCTAGGAATTACCCTAGATCCCTTCTGAACCATGAATCATTTCACAGATTCATCCTCACTGCCATATCACAAACTCTCCTCCCCTGTCCACCTTGCCCCCATAGTTCATGCCATTATCATCTCTCCCATGAATGAATACATGGGAAAGACTCATATATACTCATACTCATCTTCACTCCTAACTTCTTACTGTCATGTTCAGGACTCTTCAAAGTCTGACTTCTTTTAACTACCTCTTTTGCTTCATCTCCATCCACCAAATTCCCATGCTTCACACCCAACGTTCCTGCCAATCTAAACTAGTTACACTTCCTATCACTGATTTATGCATTGGAATCCATTTGGAGTTCTATTACTCTGATTGCTTGTTGAGGCCAGAGAATGAATTATATTCTCTGTATCCCAGCATCTAGCACAATACCTGGGCCATTGTAGGGGCTCAGTAATAAGCTATTGTTATAAAAGAAAATGTTCTAGCTTTTATAGAACAACAATTGTATGATAATAAAACAACTTTTGAAATGAGAAGTGCATTTATATGCGCTTACTATCTTTTCCTGTTTGAGATGAATTGGGGATATGAAGGAATAGAATTAGAAAAAAAGCAATCAGAAGATGAATTTAAAGAGGCTACCTGAATATCCAATTTAAACCTTTTAAAGAGTTTGGGGAGCTACATCTGATTAGTTTGTTTTACATCATTCCTAAAATATTATGTCAAACTCAAAGTTCATGTTGTTCTCTGCTGGGCTTCTTAAGGTACTTGGTAGTTTTAGGCATGTGTATTAAATTTGTTTTTAAATATTATATATCAGTTAACCCAACTTCTCTTACTACAATGTGCCTTCATAATAGGCATGTTCACATTTTCTAGTCGACAGTTTCTCCTGCATCAGCTAGGGTGATTTGTCAAGAGCAAGTGGTTGGAATCAAATAATTGTCTTAATTTGATGCAAAAATTTTAAAAACTACATCTTAAAGCAGCTAATTTGGAGATGAAAAAAACCCTAGTGGTATGCTGGTGAACTAGTTCTCTCTTGAAAATAAACAAACAACAAACTCTGATTTCTAGCAATTGCCAATATCAACTGTGTAAATACTCCCCCATATTTGATTTCAAGCTACCAACATGACATCGCTGAAAGCAGAATTGAGAAGAGATGTGCACAATTAGCTCTTGATAGCTGATAGCAGCCAGCTCCAGCAAACCACTGAAAATCTCATTTAAAGAATGAATTTTATGGATGTGGTTCCATAGTGTAGTGGTTAGCATGTCTGCTTTACACAGAGAAGGTCCTGGGTTTGTGCCCCAGTGGAGCCACAGTCCATGGTCTATGGCCATGTGACCCTGAACAAGCCCGATGTCTGACCCCTTAAGCTAAGCAGGGTCGGGCCTGGTTAGTACTTGGATGGGAGACCACCTAGGAAGACCAGGTGCTATAAGCATAAATAATAATAATAATAATAAATGAATCTTTGATTGTCCCATTACAACAGAAGTTTATTTCCTTTGGGAATTCCAATTGGGATATTGTTGAGAACTCTATGTCCTGCAACCCCAAGTGTCATTTTTAAGACCTACATGAAAGCTGCATGAGAAATTTCTTATAGATCTTAATGTTGTCTTCCTTTCACCTAGGGAGTTATGTTTTTTTTCTCCTGATGAATAATGAAAAATAAATTACTAATCTTGTTTCTCTTTTTCCTTTGGCTGCCAGGAAATTCAAGCCAAAATTATGATTCATCTATATCAGTAATGTAGGAAATTATGACTTATTTATCTGTATTTCATTATCTTCATCTACACCTCCTATTTTAAGTTGTGTTTTCTCTGCCTAATAATGTTTTGGTATATATATGTATATATACATGCACACACACATACACACAAACACACGCATATACCAAAGTTCCTCCCAACTCTACTAGGATACAGAAGCCATAATTTAAGTAATAAGAACACAATTTTTATCATACACTCACACACCAAATACAGAATATATATACGTTCTATATGTCACTCATAACTTCCATGACAGTATTTCTTGAACTCACATTTTTTGAACTTTCCCCTAGATTTTTCTTTTTACCCCTCTTAGTGTGTACTCTCTATTATATTATAATGTGTTTATTTTTAAAATAATGTTATATTTCCTTTTTTGTTATTCAGGGGAAATATGTGGTCTGCTTTGATCCTCTTGACGGATCTTCCAACATTGACTGTCTGGTGTCCATTGGAACCATTTTTGGCATCTACAAAAAGGTAAAATGTAATGTATCAAGTCTCTGATTTGAGATCAAAAAGAAAGATAAGGTTTAGCATCCAGTCCTATTTCACTATTGGTGGAGCAGTCAGAATGTATATCATGAAACTCTGTGAGGTTGGACATAGGTTTATGTCTTGAGTTCTGACTTTTTCAGCATTAGCTACATAGTGAAGATTCATTAAGTTGTTAAAAGAAAATGTAAAATGTGGGTGGAAGAGAAAGATATTTTACTCTTTTAACTATATCTTGCTCTCTTTTGTAATAGAAAATGAAATTAAAAATAAAAGAGACAATAGACGGTAGCTACAGTGATGATACTATATGAATTGAGAATTGTGAGAGTATAATAACAATAGACTATATATGTCAAAATTGTCCTTTAAATCCTCTAAATCAGAGATCTATAAACTTCCTCCCTAGGGCCAAGTCCAGCCTGTTGCCTGACTTATATGGCCTGTGAGCAAAACAATCCTGCATTTTTAAATGGGTGAAAAATATCTAAAGAATACTATTTCATGGCCCATGACATTCATATGAAATTTAATTTTCACTGTCCACAAAATAAAGTTTTAATGGCATATGGTCATCTCATTCTTTCACATGTTGCCTTTGGTAGATTTCATGATGCACTGGCAGGGTTAAGTGGTTGTGATAGAGACTGTATGATGGTAAAGCTTAGAATATTTGCTATCCGTCAATTTATGGAAAGAGTTTGCTGCACACTGCTGCCGTGTGGGGACCTCCACCCCTGTCCTGGGTTTTCCACCTGCGTGACCTGGGCAGGTAACTCTACCTCTAGAGCCTTTCTTATCTTCTTTAAATGTGTATGTGTGTGTATGCATGTTCGGGTTGTGTTGGTGGAAGAACACTTGAGTAGGTAGACAAAATAAAATGATTACCTGCAGGCCCATCATAAAACTGTGCAAAATCTAAAACACGTCATCTTGGCTTCAGCCTTTCTTTTTTAATTTAGAAATAAAACCTCACAGATGCCATTGAGGCTGAGCCAGTTTCTATATCTTGGACAAGGCAACTGGTTCAGCTGACTGCCAAGGTTCCTCCCAACTCTCCGGTTCTACAGAGGCCATAATTTAAGTAGCAAGACACCCATTTTTACTCTGTTATTCAAAGTGACTTGTCTGGTTTGCACATAAGCTCCTTCCAAACATATGTAAAGCAGGACCACTATGGGACATTTCTCTTTCATCATTGGAGTGTATTTTGCTTTTGTCTTGGCCAAGAGGGAGATCCACATCAAAATCAATTTGAGTAATAGAAGGTTCTAATGTTCATACCACAAAGGCAAAGGCAAGAATCTCTCTATTTTCCAAGTAATGACATGAAACATACCATTCCTGTTATTTATAGACATGGAGGCAGGCAACAATCTGCAAAATATCAAATCTATAGTATATCAAAGAGGTTTGTAGCAAACGTCTTCATGTGAAGAAAGACTGCTGGTTAATGATACAACCAAAACTAAAGCAGTGCGAATGTTTGCCAATCCCATTCTCCATCTCAACCCCCCAAATAAAGACTCTTTGAAGAAAAAAAAAATCTAGATAATTGAGAATCACTGGCTACTAACTAAAAAAACCAAACCAGCTTGCAAACAGCTTAAATTATGGATGCTACAACACAACGGTAAGTCTCCACACTCTTCTCAATAAACCTGAAGTGATTCTCTTAAAAGACAGGAAAAAAATGAGTGTGACACCACCTGTAAGTCATTTCAGTTTTCAAAAGCCTTATCGATTGTTTAAAACCATTTGAGGGCTTATAAGGTATAAACATTGATGTGCCTGATGCTTCGAAAGCGACCTTTCCTGCTTTCTGCAGAGATGGTTCTGGGCTAAAATTCAGCTCCCTGGGGCACCAGGTCAGGCGCACAGCATCTGTAACTGGAACCAGCAATAATATCAGTCCTTGCTTACTCAATGCTTGGAAAAAGGCTCCAAAGGGACCTCCATGGGCATGTGGTCCAGTGTTCCATGCAGTGCCTGCTGCAGCAACTTAGAAGGGGTCACTCAGCTTCTGGCTGGGGACATCCAGAAGGGGCAGAATTTCCTTGAGGTGTTGGGCAACCATCATAGTTAGAACATTTGTCCAAATATTGAGTCAAAATCTGTCTTTCACATGTTCGAAATGGCTTTCCTGTCCTCGCCTCCCCTCTTTTTTTTTTTTTTTAACTATCCAGTCCCCACAAGTAAAAACAGAGTTTTAAAAGTGTTCTAGTAGCTTTAGAATCCAATTAACTTCTCTTAACTGAGCACAGGGAGACTTATTAATAATAGCCATATGGAATAATAGCTATTAATAATAGCTTCCTGATATTGACTTTTACTAGCCCTATAGGACTTTGGGCAAGGTAACCTCTCTATGCCTCTTGTTTCCTTATCTGTAAAGAGGAAATGCTGAAAATTAAAAATAACTCACTAAAATAGTGCCTGGCACATGAAAAGTGCTCAATAAGTGGTTAGCTATTAATATCACTAGTGTTGTTTTATATATTAAGATTCAATGGACAGTTATCAGAACTCAAACCAGCTTAAGAAATGAAGGAAGGAGGGTGTGAGAGAGGGAGAGAGGGAGAAAGTAAAAAAAATCATCGGTTCACATAACTAGAAAGTCCAGTGGTTAGATCTGCTCCAGGTGCAGCTGCATTCGGGGACTCAGATCACATAATTAGGACACACTTCCTGCCCATCTTTATAGCTTCCCTCCTCTTGGCACCAAAATGGCTGCAAGCAGGTCCAGGGTCTCACCCAATGCTCTCAGCAACTCAAGCAGAAAATTCGAGCCTCTTTTCCAACAGTTCCAACAAGAATCCCATCTCATTAGCTCTGATTGGTTTGGCTTAGGTCACATGCCCATTCCTCAACCAATCACTATGGTTTGAGGCATGTAATGACATGATTGGCCAGGTGGAGGTCATGTGCCCACCCCTGGAGCTGAGAGCAAGGGAGGTAGTATCTTAAGGAAGACTTAGGCACAGTTATTAACAGAAGGGTGACAGATGCTGGCCAGGCAAAACCAACCGATGTTTACTGCAAATTATAAACTTGAGGGAAGAAACATCATCATGTATTTTTTGTCTGCTAGGTTTCCTGATGCAAGAGTAGGTAAACAGTATTGGCTGAGTTTCTGGGGACTCCGCCAAATGCCCTGTGAGACCTTCTAAGGAGGGTTTGGCTGCTCTTCTGAGGGAAGTCCATCTGGGGACATGACAGACCCACCATTTCTGCCTCACTTTCTTCTCTACCACTTCAAGTCTCCAGAATGCACGATGTCTTCCCTATAATCCTTATGGGGTGATGTGGAATAAAACAAACCTATATCTACAGCAGGTGGTGGACTGGGATACTTAGAGAAGGTTAAGGTCCAGAGGCTTTCTAGTTTTGCCAAGTGCTTTATGCACATTGTCCCATGAGCATCCACATGGAAATGTAATGGGTCTCTTAAAGCAAAGGCATTCATTTCTGGGGATTTGGAGGAGAGACGTATTGCATTGGAAAGGGAGTAAGGCTAGAAAAGAATTCCTATGCATCCATGATTTGATGGCATTATTTTCTGTTTCTTTTGAGTATGTGGATCATAGACAGTGTTGCCATTTTCTTATTCTGAGCAAAGAAGTCAAAGGATAAGATGACCTGGTGATGGTATTTCAGGGAAAGGAAGACTACTCTTGCACCTTTTCCACAGTCAGGCACGGACGTTCTGGGCAAGATGAATATCTGGGGGACTTTTTTAGTGGAAAATTGATTGCTCCAAACCTCTAGTAGTTTCCAGTCAGCATATTTGTTTACGTATTACCTTTTACTGATTTAGCACTACACTGGCTGGCAGGGTTAAGCGACTGTGATAGAAGATAGTTAGAGGCCTGAGCCCTCCAGTATGTCACTGGTGTTGAAGGAAGCCGATTCCTTTTTCAAGGCTGTACACTGGCAAAATTTGAAATTCGGACAAACAACTCAAATTTTCAATACTGCGTTTAGGCTGTGTTTAGCTATATTGCACTATTCTGTAAATATAAACCAAACTAAATCAAATTACTCAACCTAACCCACCAACCAATCAACCAACCACCCATGCACCTAGATGAAAACGATTTACTAAACATGAGGAGTGGAGATGAGAGGGAAATGGAAGGGAAAAATAGAGAGAAATGGTTTTAGTGACTTCCTTTTACATGAGTAATTCTTAAACTTCCAGGCAAGAGTCACATATGATAAATGGTAAAATGCAGATTCTCAGGACCTACCTTAGAAATTCTGACCTAGTGGGTCTAGTCTACAGCCCAAGGATATGCATTTTAATAAGTATCTGTAGTGATTCTGTTGCAGATGTTCACAAGACCAGACTTTCCAAAGTTATAGGGAGAGGAGAAAAAAATAGCATAGATGATAGAGGCTTTGTTTATGCCTCTGGTGACCAAATCAAAGTTTGATGGAAATAAGGAGCAGCATTAAAGAAAAATCGCCTGGGATTTAGATGAATAAGCTATACAACTATGGAGAAATCCAAGAAAGCACCCTGCAATGGCAGAAGTAAAAAAACAAACAAACAAACAAACAAACAAACAAAAACCTATAGGAAGAAATTACTTTGAAAGTTTTGGCTAGAATTACCTTCTCTAGCATCGTGATATAGATGCCCTAACTTACTCTCAGCTGCTGCAATATCTGGTTGGGGAAGGAATAAATGATATTGGCAGAGATTTCCCATTTTCATTTGTTTAAATTCAAGTAGAGAGTTTTCAAGCCGAAAGATTTCTTTGGGGGCTGTTTTGACAACCTAGGAAGCCAATCAGGTGTTAATAAAGAAGATAATTATCAGTTAACAATCATTGATTAGGTGCCATTTCCTTAATATTAGGCAAACTGTGGGTCACATGACCCAGTGGGCTATGCTTTTAATCAAAGAGAGATTAGAGTACATGTAATGTTCTAAGTTTAAGTATTGTTTCATTAAATTTCTGTAGTTGTGTGTGTTGATACTTGTTTATTATGTAAAATATATTTCTTACTGTGGCTTATGGTCAAACAAATGGGAAGCACCTGCCCTACCCTGTAATGACCCTGGAGAGATATTCCGAGTTCCTGTATTTCTGAGAATTTCTTTGACGTGTGAGTGATGTGGACCACACTGCTCACTGGGGGATGTGCTGCAACTGACAAGAGCTTATAAAATTGATTTCCTCACCAGACTCACAGCCCTGCAGCCCAGTCTTAATTTGTTTAAATAAAGATGGAGTAGGCAGGTGAAAGACATTGATGCCCATAATAAGATTAAATTAGTGGGAGCTGGCGAGAAGGCATGTTCTTTTTCGAAAGTGATAATGGAGAAATGAGAGAATATCAAATTAGTAAAATTGGAGACGGGCCCTGATAGGAAAGAAAGACCCAGATGCAGGAAATTTAGGGTATGTGGGAAGGCTGCTGTGGTAATATAATCAGGATATTACTGATTTGTGGAGGAAGGCCCCTCTGGGAAGATGCCCTATTTCATCAGGAAAAAGCACCTTGATAATGTATCTTGCTAATGGCTGAACTGGAATAAAGAACCACAAAACAAAACAAAAACATGTTTTATTTTCTTCTTTGTCCTAGAACTCTACTGATGAGCCTTCTGAGAAGGACGCACTACAACCAGGCCGAAACCTGGTGGCTGCCGGCTATGCACTCTATGGCAGCGCTACCATGCTGGTCTTGGGCATGGCAAATGGTGTCAACTGCTTCATGCTGGATCCGGTGAGAGGTCCTGTGGGAGGTTAGGTGTCTGTCTGTGAGTGAGTGTCTGTTATGTGTGTGTGTGTGTGTGTAGCCAGGGGTATATAGAGGTGGGCGATTAGACCTATGGAGGGAAAGAGATGATGAGGCGGGAAAGAGGATGAGAAAAATGGAGGACAATGTGTATATCATGAAAATATTATTGAGGTGAGAAATAATATCCGTTTAGAGCATAAGAGGGTGTGTTCATTCCAAGATGAAATTTTTAGAACAGATATTACTCAACTGACTCAAATGTCCATTAAGGTCAGGCAAACCATATAAGTGAGAAAAGTGTGCTGGGGAAGGTAGGCTGCCAGGGGCCATAGTGGGAATTGTGATGAACAGGAGAGGTCCAGCAGTTGTTACTATTTGGGAATAGGGGCCTAGTCTTGCAAAGGCTTCCGATGTTTAAGAAGCACTGTCTTAAAAAAAAATGTGTAATGTTTCTGGATTTATAGAACACCATGCTAGCCAACTAAAACACATTTATGGACCAGATGGGGCCTGTAGATGGTCTGTTTACCGCCCACTATATCTATTAGTAGCTTATTTTCCTGAGGTGAATGGGTGTCCCAACTGCAGCAGTAGACTATATTACTTCTTCAAAAATAGCTACCAAATTTATTTGATGTGCACATGTTCACAAACCTTCAGTTAACCCTTGCAGTTGTATTGAGGCTTTGATGAACTCAAAGATATGAAAATAAAGAAGGAAATGAACATAAATTTTTAGTTCACCTTATAGAAAAAGCTACCTTACGGAGAGGAGCCCAAGGTGTCATAAAAGATGTTCGTTAACAGTTTTAATTTGTAGATAATTTCTTCTACATGTCTATTAATTAGAGTTATTCAGTTAGAGGACAGTTTCGGTAGAGCAGACTAATGAAGGAAAGCAATCTCTTTAAATATTTCATGCAGCTAGGCCCACCGTTGAATATAGACTTCACAGAATCTTCAGTAGGTTGGCATGTTCATTATGTGTATGGTCCAAGGGGAAAAGAATTGGGTTTATAAATACCCTTTGGTTTTAGAAATGTCCTCAGATGATTAATGAAACAAGTTATTTTTTTGGTGCTTTCTGCTGACAAACTGAACACAAGGACAAACAGCCAGCTGCAATCCTATGAGAGACAGCTTGCTTGTGGTGAGGCCCTGGAATTCGTACATGGCAGGTCATATAGATTGAAATGTAGACTGCCTTTGTCCCCTGCACTCTTGCACAACTGGACTTTGCCTCCTTGGAAGTACTGGCACTTAATAAGTAAACAAGGGTGGAGAACAGCACTAGTTTAAGCCTCCAAATGAAGTTACCTCAGGAAAAATACTGGCAGAACCAGAGCAGTTTATGGGGGCTTAGAGTAGCTCTTGAAATTACTATCAGTGCTGATATATGATATTGCCAGATACTTCCTGCTTCCCCAGACATTCTTCTGGTGACTTCTGTTACCTTTGCCTTGATGGACATGTGGAAAAAAATTAAATCTCTTCTTGTTTCCAGATTGTAGACTGGGGTCTCCAGGAATAAGTTTCTGTGTATTTGATAGTCTTTTGCCCTCTTCACACCCAATGCCCTCTCAGTGTTTGTGCAAGGATAGCCTAAAAGACCCCAATGGCTATATTTGCATTTCTAGCAGACCTTAACTTTCAAAAAGCCTTTCAGTGTCTTGCCTTCATGTACAGAAGACTTCCCTACTCCACATCTTGGATACTCTGGTCAGGTACCTGGGTGAGGTGTCTGCAAAGCATGGCTTCATGAAGTCTGAAGCACCTATTACTATGGCTTCATTTTCCAGATTTTTTTTTGGTAGAAATTTATTTATTTGCTTATTTGTTTGTTTAACTGTAAAAGAATATTTCTACATATTTGTGGTCAAAACGTTTGGAAATACCAAAGGAAGGGGGAAGAAGAAGAATCACTCACAATGACACCTTTTAATAACCACTGTTAATTCTAGTTTATTTTCTCTCCCTTCCCTCATCCTTCCTTTTCTTCCTCCTACCCTAATTGCAACATGCTCCATATTGGCAGAAACCAATTTTGCTATGGGAATAAATGGCCAGGGAGAGATGTGTTAATGGGGCCTCCCTGCTTAACTCTTGCCTTCATGGGGCGAGCCCCCTCCCCACATGGGCAGAACCTCAATCAGCCTCTTATCAGTGACATACAGGAGTCCTAAGCAATCTTCAGTCCAGAGCAATAGGAGTTATGCGACACTTTTCCTCCAAATTCCAATCTCTTTTGAAGAAGCTAAGCCGTAAAGGCATCAGCTTAGCGCAGACTCTGTGGAAGGACCACTTCTGAGAAACACTTTGCTCAGTGAGCAAAGGCATCTGAAGTTATATATTATGTGAATCAAAAGTCAGAGTTCTATACACCAAAGGGAAATGCCGTCAGGTGGAAATGGGAAGCTGAGAGCAGCCCCGAGCACACTGGTGTAACTCGGCTGTCCATTTCTCCTGATACCTCACCTCCTGTCTGTAGCAACTTTTTTTTTTTTTTTCAAACATGTACACATTTCATGTGGCTTTGGATACACAATTCTTATTCTCTCTCAGGGTATGCTGCTGTTTTGTATATTTCTGCCCTCTGTATCTAAACGCTTTCTTCTTTTACTCATTTGAAAGCAAAGTCTAAAGTGTCCTCTGTCCCCTGACAATGTCTGCAGCAGTCTCTTGTCATCTCCCCTGGTTCCCTTTGACTAGTCTCACCACTGACCCTTTACCCTAGCCCTGTTCACAGTTCTTGGAGAGGTGGGCTGGAAGCGCTAGTATCCCAAGGCCAGGAGAATCTCCCTGTGGTGATCATTTTGCAATGTCTAGAAATATTGAATCATTATGCTGTACACCTGAAATTAGTATAGTTATATGCCAATTATACCTCAATAAGAAAAAAAAAAACATAACAAACTGAGGTCCTTGTACTGAATGAAGCATGGACAAGCAGGCTCCCCAGGCTAGCCCTAGCCTGCTGCACTCTCAAACAGGCTCAGAGGAGATGGCTCATCACCTCTCCGCTATCCTTTCTGTTTCACAGGCGATTGGAGAGTTCATTTTGGTGGACAAGGATGTGAAGATCAAAAAGAAAGGGAACATCTACAGCCTCAATGAGGGTTATGCCAAGGACTTTGACCCTGCTGTCACTGAGTACATCCAGAGGAAGAAATTCCCCCCAGTAAGTGAGGGCTCAGTGGGGAGGGCCCCTGCCTGAGCTATGCAGAAATGTGTTGGTTCATGATTTGCCCCAGAAGGGAAAGGTGCCAGGGATGAAAGCAGCTTGGATTCCACCGTACAATGACCCCATGATTAAGTCCCTATCTAGGTGCTGGGGACGGGAACCCCTGCCCTGGGACATCAAAATCAGAAGGTTCATTTCAGCCTTCGCCACTTTCTCTTGGAGAAATAAAATCAGGATAACAACCTCATGGCAATAAAACATTTCTCACTTCAGGGGTCCCTGATCCCAGATGGCACCAAACATGGCCCTCTCACCCAGGCACATGCCCTGTAGCATCTGATGGACTTCTATCAGTCACCTCAAAACTGAGAGGATCTACCTTGGTATCTCTCTAAAGAGGTTAAAAATTACTGAATAGAAGAGAAGAAAGGGCTGTCTGCAGAACTGCTTCTATGTGAGATTATCCAATTTTGTCATACTCTTGTCAAACACCATTGAAGGCTGCTGTGTCCTGGGGAAGAAGCCCACACATTGTTAGCATGACATTCGGGGCCCTCAGAGCTGGCCCCAGGTTCTCTTTCCGGTTTTATCATCTCTTCTTCTACCTTACTTTAGATTCCCCTCACATCCCCCACAACCCTGTAATCTAGCTGCACCAGGCTCCTCTTCAGGCTCCAGGTAGACAGCATTTGCTTCTTTATGTTGCCATGCCTGCCTTCCCTTATGCACATCCCTGCTCTGCAAGGTGAAAACTCCACCGTTCACCTTTGCTCAGCTTCTTAGCTTGACAAAATCCTTCTTAACCTACAAGGTTCTGCTAAGTGGTACTGTTTTTGTGATGCCTGCTCCACCCCCATAGCAAGAATCAACTACACCTTCCTTGGGGCTTTTGTGGGTAATTTGACCTACTATAAGATGTGTGAGAGGCTATCTCCATTATTTCATTTTCTGCTCCCTGGGAACAGGATTTTCATCATATTTCCTAGGATGGCCCCAAACATATACCTTGTAGGTGCTCACTAAATGATTGTTGAATCAAAATGCACAGAGAACTCTCTTCTCTGCAACTCTAATTCTTGCTGGTCTTAACCTTGCAGGATAACTCAGCCCCTTATGGATCCAGGTATGTGGGCTCCATGGTGGCTGATGTCCATCGCACCCTGGTCTATGGAGGGATATTTCTGTACCCAGCTAACAAGAAGAGCCCCAAAGGAAAGGTAAACAGATCCTCTGAAGAGTGGTTGAGAAGCAGTGCATTTCGTTTGCAGCCCAGGGATTTGACTTAGGAAGAAAGAAAGGTTATCATAGCTGTTAGACTGCAGTAGGGTGCTAAGGATGTCTGTGGAATAGTCTTGTCTAGATTGAAAGTTGTCCTGGTTAAAGCCAAGTGATATCAGCTAAAAACGGTCTCTTGAGAACTCTTCCAGTGCTGAAGATAAGTAATGGTCAGGAGAGGAGTCAAAGTGCTCAGTTCTTCCAGTGAGTATATGGTTTGGCTTGGGCAAAATGAATTCCATTCATAAAGAGAAATGAAATAGTCCAGCCCCATTACCAAGGCAGCAAATCAAATATGTATTCAAAATAGAGATTTTTTTTTATTGCTTTCAAAAGGCATAAAATAGAAATAACTAACGAGCTGACATTTGCTGCTTGGAAAATGATACCTTTCTAGGGAGGGAAAGAATCTCTGGGGAAACCTAGAGCTTTCAGGTGAGCTGTTACCACTAACTGCACCAGCCTGATGCCCACAGTGTTTGTGAAAGCTGCAGAGTTGGCTGTGCTGGCTTATGCTGGAAAGAGCACCCCACTTTTCTGATACACTGAGGGATAGTGTGTTTCCTTCCCAAGTATTGTCCTTTTGCTTTTTTTTTTCAATAGATAGACTGCCTTTTTTTTTCTTTTAATTTGTGAGAGAAGAAATAGCAACAATAAATCCCTTAAGATAGTTAGAAATCTGTATATTCAGATATGTTTAGATCTCTGTTTACAGCATACGGTGTCTATTTCGCTGAAGGCATTCTTATTTACTTAAAACACCACTCTTGCCATAGCTACCTCAGGCATTCCAGCCTATGTGATTAGCCTACTTTATAGTACTTTTCTCTAATGCCCCCCACAAACTGTTCCTTTACATAAATACTGAGCTTCCTTCTTTTTTTCAGTTTTGCAAGTCTGGCCATGACACCTGTATGGAAATAGAGTCAGGAAACACCTGCAAAAAGCTCAGTAGGCAGACTGCATGAAAATACATACAATAAAAAAAGTTAATATTTAAAACTAAATGCCAAGGCGTGTAATATATTAAATCCCAACCCTCAAGCCTTAGGAGAATTATAAAAGGAATGTGTATAGAGTTGCAAACAATATTATACTGTTTGGAGGAGCCAGTCTGCTTTCCAGATGTCTGCAGCCAGACACAACCATGGATTTTTAAAAATGCTTTTAGAATAGGCAAAGCTCCATCCAAAACACATACAGAATCACTCATTAAGTTCAGTTTTCATGCTATAAAGAGAAGGGAACCATGAGTTCTGCCAAAATGTCATTCAGTCTTGAGTCCAGGTGGTCTGTCTCACATTTGCATCAAGCAATCCATTCCTGTCTCTGGCTTGATGAATGGCTCGATTTAACCAAATGGCTAAATTAACCATTTGGTCTTATATGCAACCTAAAGGTGTGTTTGGAGCTTTTACAACTTTATGGAAGTAAAGGGAAAGTATCAGTTACCTTTGAAACTTCCACCATCTCTGCACTATTTTGCTACAGAATAAATCCCTTTTCTATGTAATACCTTCTGGTGTGAGGACACTGTTCTTGGCTCTCGTTTTCCAGTTGAGACTACTATACGAGTGTAACCCAATGGCTTACATCATGGAGAAGGCTGGAGGCTTGGCTACCACTGGGAAGGAAGCTATACTAGACATCATTCCCACTGACATCCACCAGAGGGCGCCAGTCATCTTGGGGTCCCCTGATGATGTGACTGAGTTCTTGGAGATATATAAGAAGCATGCTGCCAAATGAAGAGCTGAGCTGACCTTGCCCTCACCAAAAAGAATTGCCTTTTAACTGGACCTTTTGTCTCACATGGAGCTACCCTATTCTGACTGTGCATTATACATTTCTAGACAGCAGAAATAAAAAACATGAATATTTCACCATCGAATGCTGTGTAGTGCCTGGTGCTGCCTAACCAAAATTCTATCTATATAATGCCTCTGGTGGTCAAGATATATTTTGAATAAATAGAGGAGAAATAAACACATTCTTCCTTTTTCTAAAAAAAGTAGTCTTCATTGCTTTGTGTCAATTAAGACTAATAGTAATAACAACAGCTGTGCACATAACATTAGTTAACTCATTTAATCTTCACAGCGACCTTATGAACTAGGTACTAGGAATAACCCACCTCACAGATGATGAAATGGAGGACAGAAAGGTGAGGCAATCTGTCCAAGGTCTTCAGCCAGTGAGCAACAAAGCTCAGATATGAGTCCAGGCAGTTTGGCCACTAAGCTCAGAGTTAGTGTATTGCTTCTACCTGTTGTCTTTTCAGGTCTGTGTGTGCAGGACTAACCTGAGCAAGGCTGTTAATGTCCTCCTGAGAACTGGAGAGGTGATAAGTTATTGCTGGTGGCCATCTATTACTTTTTGGCCTCCCATACATGGGTATAATCATCTGATTCACAAATGAAGGTTTACCTTAATACTCAATGGTGACTCTTAAAAATAAAACTATAACAGTTTACTGAACTAACAAAGCCTGATTTCTAAGGTCCAATTGCCATAAGGAAAAAAGTTATCACAAACACAAAATTTGAGGAAATAGAGTACTATTGCATACAAGTGTATTTCTTACTAGGCTCTCTGTATAAACAGTTTCTCCCTTAGTGCAAGACTAACCTGAGCAAGGCTGTTAATGTCCTCCTGAGAACTGGAGAGGTGATAAGTTATTGTTGGTGGCCATCTATTACTGGTTCTTTCTGGACTAGAATTTCTTAAATCAAGGAAAATAATATCAGGTGTTAAGAAACACCTGTGGCCTTTGTTAAGCTCTAAATTTTTTTTTTAATTGTTTATTTCTCCTTGTAAACTTGAAACAGGTTTTTATGTAAATCCTGTTCCCTTTCCTCTAAATATTCCTCATTACTTACACAGTTTTCCAACAGGAAACTTAGTTTGATCTTAAACATTGGATCTGTTTTTGTCCACTGATTGGACCCAAAACCAGTGTTTTTCCCACTCCCAGTGTGGCTAGCCCTCTCAGGAAAGTCCCCTGACTCACAAAACACCTTTTGATTTTTAACCATCTTGTAAGTCAGTTCTTATAACTTTTGATTGTCAAAGCATTGAGGGAGATTGTGGTGATCTGGTAGCTGATGGGAAGTGATGCTCTCTCACCTATTTGTGTGCTCTGTGTGATGTTTTTAGACTGAGCCATGAGTTTATTTAACTGAGAATTTTCAACTGGTACTTGTTTGTGTTCTACTATAGATGCATCCAATCTTTCTGTCTCATTCTTTGAGAAGAAAGAGAGGGACAGACTCAGAGAAACAGGAGCACAGCAACTCTCCTTTGATGATTCTAGGAATATCAAAGTTGGACTTGACCTTGGAGACACTTTGATGCCCTTCACTAATGAGGGCGAAGGGATGGCATTCACTGAATGTAATGTAGAAAGCAGACAGGAACTCAGGTCCCGTTGGTTGTTAGGTGCCACAATGTCGCACTGTCCCTAAAGTGGGAGATCCTTCCTAATCAAACGTATAAAGGAATCCAACTTCTAACCACTCAAATATTTGGCTGTTAAATTTTTTTAACAAGTTCTTTGTATCAAGTAACAGCATTAGCGGGATTTGTAGAGAAACCCTCATTCCTCTATGTTCTCACCTATAGGTCTGACTTTTGCTCTTAGAGGTTCCGTAGCTGTACCCTTCACCTTTTAAATTAAAATCATACTTGGCCATAAGCCTATTTTTTTTCTAAACATTTTAAAGCCATTTTCTGCACAATGGAGAACTTGCTGCTTTGTGTCTTTGCCAAAAACTAAGAAAGCTCTTTTGACTCTAGGGCACCCATCTGCCCAACTATGCCATTGGTATTTTCTGGAACACTCTGTGACCAAAATGGGGATAGAAGCTCCATGTGAGCATCATTTGTTCTCCAAATCCCTCAGAGTGAATGTGGCCTGTTCTCTAACCACAGGATAAAAATTAGAAGGCATATCCAAAGGCAAAAAATACATTTTGAAGAAACAAAGCCAGTGTCAGAACAAGACATGGCAAGGATGTTGGAATTATCACACTGAGAATTTAAAACAATTACAATTAATTTGCTAAGGGCTCTAATGAGTAAAGTAGACAACATGCAAGAATAAATAGACAATGTAAGCAGAGAGATGGAAATCCTAAGAAAGAACCAAAAAGAAATACTAGCATTAGAAATACAGTATCAAAAAACACTGTAATAGAAATCACAAATGCCTTTGATGAGCTGCACATGGCTGAAGAGGGAATCTCTGAGCTAGGGAATATATCGATGGAATCCTTGAAAACTGAAAAGCAAAAAGAACAAAGACTTTAAAAAATAACAGAATATCCAAGGACTGCAGGACAACTGCAAAAGGTGTAACATAATATGTAAAGGGAATACCAGGAAAAGAAAGAAAAAAATATTTAGAACAATAATGACTAAGAATTTCTTTCCAATATCAGACACCAAACCACAAATCTTGAAAGTTCAGAAAACACCAAGCAGAATAAATGCCAAAAAACTACATCTAAGCATAACATCTTCAAACTACAGAAAATCAAAGATAAATAAGAAGTCCTGAAAGAAGCTGGAGGAAATAAACACCTTATCTTTTGAGAAACAAAGATAACATTAAATCTAGCTTCTCATCAGAAACCATGCAAACAAGAAAATAGTGGAGTGAAATACTTAAAGTGTTGAGAGAAAAACTCATCAACCTAGAGTTTTGTGCCCTGTAAATTATCCTTCAAGAATGAAGGAGAAAAAAGCCTTTCTTAGACTAACAAAGACTGAGGGAATTTGTTGCCAGAGACCTGCCTTTCAATAAATGTTAAAAGAAGTTCTTTATAGAAGAAAAATAATACAGGCCAGAAACTTAGATCTATATTAGGAAAGGAAAAACACTGAAGAAGGAATAAATGAAGGTAAAATAAAAACTTTCTCTTTTCTTACCCTTAATTGATCTAACAGATGATGCTTTGTTCAAAATAATAATGTATTTGACTATGTCTGCTTATATATATATTTATACATAAATATATATGTAGATATATATTTATATAAGCTTATATACAAGTAAAATGAATCACAGCAATGATACAAGGATAGGAGGAAGGAGTTAGGATTATTTTGTTATTATAAAGTACTTACTCTACCCACAAAATGGTGTAGTGTTATTTGAAAGATAACTTGGATTAACTGTAAAAGATATTGCAAACTCTAAGACAACCATGAAAATAAAAAGTAAGTGATATGCTATAAAAGAAGAAAAAATTGAATCATATCAATTGCTCAACTAAAACCATGAAATGCAGAAAAAACATAGAAGACAAAAATAGGAACAACGAACAAAGAAAATCAATAGAAAACAGTAACAAATATGGTAAATATTAATCCAACTATATCCGATAATCACTTGAACTTTGATGGCTTAAATTTATTATTTAAAAGACAAATCGTTAGAGTGAATTAAAAAACATGATCCAACTATATGTTGTATACAAGAAACCCACTTTAAATACATAGACATATAGATTAAAAGTAAATAGATGAAGGCAGTGGCCTGGTATTCACAGGGGCCCTCAGAGCTGGGCCAGATCTGCCACCCCAGGTGTCCTGTGCAGTCCTGGCTTTCCTGCCCTCCACACCACTGCTTCTGCTACCACTGTTAGGAGGCAATTTTATTTGGGGGACGTTTAAGGGAGCCTGAGGCTCCTGGTGCATTATAAGAGCGACAGCAGCTGTTTTGGGGAGGAGGCAGAGGGCTCAAAGCAAACCCATGGATGGCAAAGGAACCAGTGGCCTAGGAAATAGAGGGGAGGAGCCCAAGAACCATGTCTATGCGGGAGTCCTTAAACCTGGAAAGTTATGACTTGGACAAGATCTTCCAGCTAACCAGATTCATGGAACTGAAGGGCAATGGCTGCAAAGTGCCCCAAGATGTCCTGCGGGAATTGCTGGAATCCTTACAAGATAACCACTTCCAAGAAGATGAGCAGTTTTGGGGAGCATTTATATCAAGGACTGGCATTAGGATGGATACTTCTGTCATTCCTTTGAAGCATCATGTTCTTTCTTTTGTTCAGACCGCAGATTATGTTTATTCTATCATTGATGACCCTTACACAAGGGGCAAGATAGTATGTGCCAATGTTTTTTCTCGATGGGGGTGGGGGATGCAGTCACAGAATGTGACAATATGCTGAAGCTCTTTAGAATCTCTTTAGAAGCTCTTTAGAATTGGTAATAAAATGACCAACAGAGAAAGGGATAAAGTGATACTCCTAATTACACAGAGTTTTAAAGATGCAGCAGAGGAGGCAGGAACATCTGCAGTGGGTGGCCAAACAGTGTTAAACTCTGCATTGTTTTGGGAGGAGTGGCTACAACTGTCTGCCAGCCTAATGAATTCATTGTGCCAGACAAAGCAATGCCTGGGGATGTGCTCGTGCTCACAAAGCCCCTAGGAATACAGGTGGCCATGGCCATGCACCAATGTCTGGATATTCCTGAAAAAGGAATGAAATTAAGCTAGTGGTTACCCAAGAAGATGTGGAGTTGGCAGAGCAGGAGGTGATGATGAACATGGCAAGGCTCAACAGAACAAATGCAGGATTCACACACATAGCCAAGCCCACACTGCCACCAACATCCCGGGGCTTTGGAATTCTGGGCCACCACAGGACTTAGCCAAACAATGGAGGAAGAAGGGGTCCTTAGTGATTCACAACCTTCCTGTTCTGGCTGAGATGGCTGTTGTGAGCAAGACTGTGGAAACATGTTTGGCCTCATGCATGGGGCCTGTTTTAAGACATCAGGAGACTTTCTAATCTGTTTACCCTGTGAGCAAACCACTTAGTTCTTAGCAGAGATAAAGTCCCCTAAATACGGTAATGGTCACCAAATAAGGATTATTGAAATTGTAGAGAAGGGCGACCGTACAGCCAGAATCATAGACAAACCCCAGATTATCAAAGTCTCACTACAGGTGGCCACTCAAAATGTGAATCTCACACTTGGTGTCACCTCTTAATCTAGACCAAAATAGCTATTTGGTTTTATTTTAAGATAAATCTATTTCCTTTACCATCATTTCAATTAAAGATTCTAAACAACAACAAAAATCTCATTTTGTTTACACATCCGATGACCTGAGGTCAATTTGTGAATAGATGCAATTACTAAAATAAAACCCATTGCTTAAAAAAAAATTAAGTTGATGGAGAAAAATATAACATGCTAACTGTAATTCAAAGAAAGCAATGATAGCTTTCTTGGTTTCAGACAGAATAGACTTCAAAGTAAAGAAAGTTATTAGGGATAAAGAAGTGCATTACATTATGATTATGTTATGATAAAGAGGTCAATTCTGTAAGAAGGTATAAAAATCCTTAACCTGTAGGCAGCTAACAACAGAGAGTCAAACTACTTAAGTCAAAACTGATAGAACTGCAAGAAGAAATAGATGTAATATCCACTATAATAGGTGGAGACCTCAACACTCCTCTCTCAAGTCCAGTAGGCAGAAAATCAGTAAGGACATAGTTGAACTTAACAATATCATCAATCCATAAGATGTAATTAGCATTTTTCAACTACTTCATCCGACAGCATAATACACATTTTTCTTAAGCTCACATGGAATATTCATGAAGGTATACCTCATCTGGGGTGATAAAACACACCTTAACAAATTCAAAAGAATAGAAATCATACAATGTCTGCTCTCAAGCTACAATGGAAATAAACTAGAAATCAATAATAGAAAGCTAACTAAAAAATCCCAAAATATATGGAGATTCAACAACACACTTCTAAATAACATATGGATAAAAAAAGAAATCTCAAGAGAAATTAAAAATATTTTAGGTTAATTGAAAATGCAGTAGTAATTTATCAGAATTTGTGGGATACCATGATAGTGCTTAATGGGAAATTTATAACACCGAATACATATGTCAGAAAAGAAGAACTATCTAAAAGCAATAATTGAAGTTTTCACTATAGGAAACTAGGAAAAGAAGAGCAAATTAAATCCAAAGTAAATAGAAGAAAAGAAATCAAGAGAATCAGAGTAGAAATCAGTGAAATTGAAAACAAGAAATCAACAGAGAAAATCAATGAAATCTAAGTCAGTTAAAAAAAAAAAAAGATCAATAAAATTATAAGCTTCTAGCCAGGCTAACCAAATCAAAAAGGAAAGGACACAAATTGCTAATATTAGAAATGAAAAAGGGAACATCACTACAGATCCTGTGAACATTAAAAGGATAATAAAGGAATACTATGAATAACTCTATGCTCATAAATTCGATGACCTAGATGAAATGGATCAATTTCTTGAGAGACACAATCTGCCAAAACCCACACAGGAAGAGATAGACAATATGAATACGTCTATATCTACTAAAGAAACTGAATCAAAAATAAACAGTCTTCCAAAAACAGAAATCACAAGGTTAAGATAGGTTCTGATGTTTTCTACCAAACATTTAAGAAAAAATAATATCGATTCTCTAAAATCTCTTTCAGAGGATAGAAGCAGAAGAAATACTTCCTAACTCATTCAATGAGTCTTACCCTAATACCAAACCCAGACAAAGATGTTACAAAAGAAAAGAAAACTACAGATCAATGTTTCATGAACATAGATGCAGAAACTCTTAATAAAATGTTAGCAAATAAAATCACTTAAAGTCTAAAAAGAATTGTATATCACGGACAAAATAGGATTTATCCAGGTATGAAAGCTTGGTTCAACAGTTTAAAATCAATTAATGTAATCCATCGCATCAACAGACTAAGAAAGAAAAATCAATGATCATATCAATAAATGTGCAAAAAGCATTTGGCAAAATCCATTCATGATACAAACTCAAAGCTTTCCCTCTAAGATGTGGTACAAGACAAAGATGTGCTCTCTCACTACTCTTTTTCAATGTTGTACTGGAAGTCCTTGTTAATGCAATAAGGCAAGAAAAGAGAATAAAAGGTATACAGAGTGGAAAAAAAAGAAACGAAACTCTTTGTTCATACATGGCATGATTATCTATGTAGAAAATCCAAACGAACCGATAAAAGAACTTCTGGAACTAATAAAAGGCTATAGCAAGGTTTCAGGATTCAAGGTTAATGTACACAAGTCAATTACTTTCCTATATGCCAACAATGAACAAGTGGAAATTGAAATAAAAAACATAATGCCAAGAGACTGGATTGGACATGGTGGAGTAAGCGACGTCCCCAGATCTCTCCCCTTGAAACAACAGTAACTGAACATCTAAAACTCAACAAAACACCCAAACTGCACACCAGCATGTCTGAGTGTGGGATCTGCACATAAAAGCTGCCACAGGTCAGAACTTCTGGTGTCAGGTGGTGGACTAGGAGAAACAAAGAAGCTGCCTCTCGCAGCCAGAGCTCCCTGTAGGAGGAGGGGAGAGGAGAAGGTGCGGAGAGTTCCCTGAACAGCCCTGCCTTAGAGCGCTGTGTGTTCCACACAGCCAGCAGCATGGCCCAATCAGAGCAGAAGGCAGAGAAAAAGAAATGGCAGAAAAGCAGGAACAGCAGAGAAACAACAGTTGATTTTTATCAGCCATGGTTGCTAAACTGAGACTGATCAGCTTTAGCCTCCACCTCCCAACCCAGAGAGCCCCTACACCCACACCTTCCAAGACGGAATGCCACAGAGACTCAGGAAAATCTGAGGAGATGCTACCAAAACTGTCACTAACACGACAGGAACTGAGATTGAGGGTAGCGAGCATGATTAAACATTTAAAAAAAGAGGGAAAAAAAAGACATTATTAACACTCTATATAAAGCAGAGATCTAAGAGGCTTAGATGCCATCTACTGGAAGCCAGAAGAAAAACACCTTATTTGCAACAGGCCAGAGACCATTATATAATAAATCTTCTTTCTGGAAAAACAAACAAACAAACAAACAAAAAAGCAGAACACACTTTCATTAATGCCCAGGTGGAGAAATAGTCCATTAAACACCACGAACGACCAAGGTGACAAGACAGCTCAGAAAGAAAGAGAAAAATCTCCAGATAATAAGTTTACAGGCATAGAAATATGTGACTTAAATGGCAGAGAATTCAGAATGGTACTTTTGAAAAAACTCAGTGAGATCTGAAATGAATCATATTAATAATTTCAGGAATTGCAAAAATAACTAGATGAGCAGAATGAGTTCTTTAGCAAGGGGACTGAAACTCTCAAAAAATCCAAATAGATCTTTTGGATATAAAGAACACACTTCAAGAGTTGAAAAATGAAATAACAAGCTTGGGAAATAGAGTCAACCAAATAGAGGAAAAGAACAGTGATATCGAAGACAGAAGTCAAAAAGAAGACGAGAGAAACTGAATAATAAAAAAAAATAAAAGAGAAATACGAGAACTAGCTGACGCCACCAGCAGAGGAAATATAAGAATAATGGGAATTCTCGAATGGGAGGAAAAGAAGCAGGGATTAGAAAGCATTTTCAGACAAATAGTTAATGAGAATTTCCAAAATTTAAGGAAGGAGCTGGAGCTTGGAATTCAAGAAGTCAATAGAACACCTAATTATCTCAACTCAAAAAGGTCTTCACTAAGACACATTGTATTAAAATTATCAAAAATCAACAACAAAGACTGAATTCTCAGGGCAGCCAGGGAAAGGAAGACAATAATCTATAAAGGAAAACCCATTAGATTATCATCGGACTTCTCGGCACAAACCTACAAGCCAGAAAAGAGTGGAATCAAATATTTGAACTATTAAATGAAAGGAACTACCAGCCAAGAATAATGTATCCAGTTAAACTCTCCTTTAGATATGAAGGAGAAATAAAGACCTTTCTGGACTTACAAAAATTGAGGGAATTCTCCACTACGAGGCCTGCACTACAGGAAATTCTTAAAGAAGTTAACTCGCCTAAAACAAAATGACAGAAAAAATGCATAATTAGAAATAAGGTGACTAGCAGGCTGATAAAAGCAGAGGAGTGAAATTCTTACTACGAACAGGGCATTATAAGCTTAAAATAAGAAGAGATTTGCTACAGCAAGATAGTAATGAATGTTCAGCATTCATAAGGACAAAATGAGACAACAATGATTAAAAAGGGGAGAATTCAAAGATCCAAATTCGCAAAGGGGAAGGGAGATAAAGCACATGCAGAAGAAAAAGGATGACTGTATATATACAGCTATCCTTTTCATATTTGTAATGGTAATCACACACCAAAGGTTTAGAACTGAAGTATATAACATAAAATAAGAAGGGCCAGAGAGAAAACCCACAAAAACAAATCAAAATAAAGAAAACAGAAACACAATGACAAGAACCAATGAAAATACCGAGCTACCAGAAAGCAAAAGATAAAATGGCTATTAGAAGACCTCATATTTCAATAATCACCCTAGATGCAAATGGACTGAACTCACCAATAAAAAGGCACAGAGTTGCAGATTAGATCAAAAAACAAAACCCAACCATATGCTGCTTCCAAGAGACACATCTCAGTTCCAAAGACAAATATAAACTCAAAGTGAAAGGGTGGAAAATGATATTTTAAGGAAATGGCATTCAGAGAAAAGTGGGAGTAGCAGTACTAATATTGGACAAAATAGACTTCAAAATAAAAAAGGTAAAGAAAGATACTGAGGGACAATTCATAATGACAAAAGGGAATCATATACCAAGAAGACATAATAATTATTAATATCTATATGCTCCCAATCAGGGAGCCCTGAAATATGTAAAGTAAATACTAACAGAACTAAAGGGAGAAACAGACCAAAATACTATCATAGCAGGGGACCTAAATACCTCACTGTTAGATATGGACAGATCATCCAAATAGAAAATCAATAAGGAATAATTCTTAAATGATACATTAGACCAACTGGATGTAATTGAGCCTTTCATCCCAAAACAGCTGCTTAAACATTCTTCTCTAGTGCACATGGAACATTCTCAAGGATTGACCACATGCTGGGACACAGACATAGCCTCAACAAATATAAGAGGAGTAAAATCATACCAACCATATTCTCTGATCATAATGCTTTGAAACTAGAGATCAACTGTTAAAAGAAAACAGAAAGAACCACAAGTAAATGGAGATTAAACAACATACTAATGAAGAATAACTGGGCCAGGGGAGAAATAAAAAGGGAGATCAAGAGATACAGAGAAACGAATGATAATGATAGTACAACATATCAAAACTTTTGGGGCACAGCAAAAACAGTCATAAGAGGAAAGTTCATATCATTACAGGCCCATCTTCAAAAATAAGAACATGCCCAAATAACCTAATGCTTCATCTTAACAAACTAGAAAAGGAAGAACAAATGAAGCCTAAAGTCAGCAGAAGGAAAGAAATCATCAAAATTAGAGCAGAAATAAATAAAATTGAAAACAACAACAACAATAGAAAAAATAAATGCAACAAACAGCTGGTTCTTTGAGAAGGTTAAGAAAATTGACATACCCCTGGCTAGAGTCACTAAACGAAAAAGAGAAAAGACACAAATAAAGAAAATCAGGGACAAAAGAAGGGAAATTATGATAGATATTACAGAAATACAAATGATCATGCAAGAACATTATGAAAAAGTATGTAACACCAAATTGAATAACCTGGAAAAAATGGACCAGTACTGATAAAAATACAATCTTCCTAGACTGAATCAAGAAGAACTGGAAAATCTAAATAGATTAATTAACAGTATGGAAATTGAAACAATCATCAAAAACCTACCAAAAAGTAAAAGTCCAGGAGCAGATGGCTTCACAAGTGAATTCTACCAACATTCAAAGAGGATTTAATACCTATTCTCCTTAAATTCTTCCAAAAAATCGAAGAGGGGGAAATACTTCCCAACTCATTTTGTGAGGCCAATATTACCTTGATCACAAAACCTGGTATAGACAACACAAAAAAGAAAACTACAGACCCATATCTCTAATGAACACAGATGCAAAAATCCTAAATAAGATAGTAGGGAACCGAATACACCAACATATTAAAAAGATTATACACCATGATCAAGTGGGCTTCATCCCAGGAGCATAGGGATGGGTCAACATATGCATATCAATTAATGTGATACAGCATATAAACAAATTTAAAAAATAAGAATCATATTATCCTATCGATAGATGCAGAAAAAGTCTTCAACAAGATACAACACTCATTTATTATCAAAACACTTCACAAAATCAGTATAGAAGGAAAGTACCTTAACATCATAAAGGCCATATATGACAAGCCCTCAGCCAACATTATACTTAATGGTGAAAAACTAAAAACCTTCCCTCTAAGATCAGGAACAAGGCAAGTCTGTCCATTATCGCCACTGTTATTCAATACAACATTAGAGGTTCTAGCGAGTGCAATCAGGCAAGAGAAAGATATAAAAGACATCCAAATAGGAAACGAAGAAGTTGAATTGTCACTATTTGTGGGTGACATTATTCCCTCTATAGGAAACCCTAAAGACTCCACAAGAACACTACTAGAAAGAATAAGAAATACAGTAAAGTCTCTGGATACAAAATCAATATTCAAAAATCCATAGCGTTACTATACTCTAATAATGAAGTATTAGAAAGAGAATTGGAAAAAATAGTTCTTTTTGCAATTGCAACAAAAAGAATAAAATACCTAAGAATAAATTTAATGAAACAAGTGAAGTTCCTATATAATGAAAACTATAAGACCCTATTAAAAGATAAAAAGAAATGGAAAGTTATTCCGTGTTTTTGGATTGGAAGAATCAGCATAGTTAAAATGACTTTATTACATAAAGCATTATACAGATTTAATGCAATCCCTGTCAAAATCCCACTGGCATTTTTTAAAAGAAATAGAACAACAAATCATTAAATTTGTATGGAAGCATAAAAGACCCCAAATTGGCAAAGAAAAAAGAATAAATCTGGAGGCATCACTCTGATTGACTTCAAATTATACTACAAAACAACAGTAATCAAAATGGCATGGTATTGGCAGAAAAACAGACACACAGTCCAGTGGAACAAAATAGAGAGTCCAGAAGTAAACCCATAGTTATATGGGCGAATAATTTTCAACCAAAAGCTTAAAACATGCGGTGAAGAAAGGAAAGCCTCTGCAACAAATGATGCTGGGAAAACTGGAAAGCCACCTGCAAAAGAATGAAACTAGACCCTTGTCTATCACCACACACCAAAATTAACTCAAAATGGATTAACAACCTGAATATGAGATCTGAAACAATAAAATGCATAGAAGAAAACATAGGAGTGAAACTCAAGGACCTTGGACTTAAAGAGGATGTCATGAATTTGACCTCAAAGGCAAGGGAAGTAAAAGCAAAAATAAATGAATGACACTACATCAAACTAAAAAGCTGTGCTCAGCAAAAGAAATCATCAACAAGGTAAAGAGATAATCATCTGAATGGGAAAATATATTTAAAAGCAACACCTCCAATAAGGGCCTAATATCTAAAATATAGAAAGAACTCATACGACTCAATAACAACAACGATAAAAAAACAAATGATCCAATCAAAAAATGGGCAGAGGGCCTGAACAGACATTTCTCTCTAGGGGACATACAAATGGCCAACAAATATGTAAAAAGATGCTCAACATCGCTAGGTATTAGGGAAATGCAAATCAAAACCACAATGAGATACCATCTCACACCTGTTAGAACGGCTATAATCAACAGGACAAGTAATAACAAATGTTGGAGAGGATATGGAGAAAAAAGAACCCCCATACACTGCTAGTAGGACTGCAAATTGGTACAGCCACTATGGAAAGTGGTATGGAGGTTCCTCAATAAACTAAAAATTGATCTACCATATGATCCAGCAATCCCTCTACTGAGTATTTACCCCTAAAGACTTGAAAACTCATATTAGAAAAGATATTTGTACCCCAACGTTCATAACAGCATTATTCACAGTGGACAGGACATGGAAGTAACCAAAGTGTCCTACAATAGATGATTGGCTAAAGAAGCTGTGGTACATATATTCAATGGAATATTACTCAGCTATTTGCAACAACATGGATGGACCTTGAAATAATCATATGAAGCAAAATAAGCCAGACGGAAAAGTTGAAAATCACATGATATCACATATGTGGTATATAAACCTAAAAGCAACAAATGGACAGGACCAACAGAGACTCATGGACATGGACAATGGACTAGTGGTTACCAGGGGGGAAAGGGAAAGGAGGAGGGAAAAAATAAATAAAATGTTAAATGCAAAAAAACTCCTACAATGCCATTTACATTAGCACCTAACAATATGAAATATTTAGGTATAAATCTAACATAATATGTATAAGAGGCATTTGAAAAAAACCACAAAACTCTGATGAGTGAAATCAAAGATTTAAATCAATTTCATCATCATGAATAGGAAGACTCAATATTCTTAAGATGTAATTTTTTACAAACTTGATCTGTAGAAAAAATGCAGTCCCAATCAAAATCTTAAGCAAGTTATTTTATGGATATCGACAAACTGATTCTAAAGTTTATATGAGGAGGCAGAATAGCCAACACAGTACTGAAGAAGAAAAACAAAGTTGGAGGACTGATGATATCCAACTTTAAATCTTACTATAATCTTGCAGAAATGCAAATTAAGACAGTGTGGTATTGAAAAAAAATAAACAAATAGATTAATTGAACAGAATAGAGAGCCCATAAGTAGACACCCATAAATAGAGTCAACTGATCTTTGACAAAAGAGTAAAGGTAATACAATGGGATAAAGATAGTTTCTTGAAAAATGGTCCTGGAACAAGAGAACATCTACAGGCAAAAAAATGAATTTGGACACAGACCTTCTGCTCTTCACAAAAATTAACACAAAATGGATCATACACCCAAATGTAAAACTATAAAACTTCTATAAGATAATATAGGAAAAAACTTAGATCACCTTGGGCATTGTGATGCCTTTTTAGATACAATATCAAAGACACAATTCATGAAAGAAAGAATCGATAAGCCGAACTTCATTAAAATTAAAAACCTCTGCTCTGGGAAAGACAATAACAAGAAAATGAGAAGACAAGCCCTAGACTGGGAAAAAATATTTTCAAAAGACAGATCTGATGAAGGACTCTTACCCAAAATATACAAAGAACTCTTAAAAACTCAACAATAAGAAAACAGAGAACCTAATGAAAAAATGAGCCAAAGACCCTAAAGACACCTCACCTAAGAAGAAATATGAATGACAAATGAATGCATGAAAAGATGCTCCAAATTGTGTCTTCAGAGAAGTGAAAATTAAAATAACAATGAGATGCCACTATACACTTATTAGAATGGTGAATACACAAAACACTGACACCACCAAATACTGGATCTGGAGCTATAGGAATTCTCATTAGTTGCTGATGAGAATGTAAAATAGTACAACCACTTTGGAATACAGTTTCTATCAAAGCTAAATACACTCTTACTATATGATCTGGCAATTCGATTCCTTGGTATTTACCCAAAGGAGCTGAATATTCATGTCTACACAAAAACCTGCAGAAGGATGTTAATAAAAGTTTTATTCATAATTGCCAAAACTTAGAAACAACCAAGATGTCCTTCAGTAGGCAAATGGACAAATAAACTAGTATATCCAGACAATGGGATATTATTCAATGCTAAAAGAAATAAGCTATCAAATCATGAAAAGACATGGAGGAATCTTAAATACATATTACTAAGTGAAGAACCAATATGAAAAGGCTATCTACTATATGATTCCAACTACATGACATCTGGAAAAGGCACAGCTAGGAAGACAATAAAATGATCAGTAGTTGTCAGGGATAAGGTGGGGGAGGGTATAGATGAACAGACAGAGCACAAAGAAGTTTTAGGGCAGCAAAAAACTCTGAGTGATATTATAATGATAGACAGATGTCATTACACATTTGTCCAAACCTATAGAATGTACAACACCAAGAATGAGTCCTATGTAAACTATGGACTATGGAGGATAACGATGTTTTAATGTAGGTTCATCCTTGGTAAAAAAAAAAAAAAAAAGTACCATTCTGGTGAGTGACGTTGATAGCAGGCAAGGGTATGCATGTGTGGGCACAGGGAGAATGGGAAATCTCTATATCTCCTCTCAATTTTCTTGTAAACCTAATCTGCTCTAAAAATGTCTTTAAAATTTTTTTTTAAGGAAAAAGCATAATATGATGAGAATATAAGTAAAAGGCACAATGAGTACTATGAAATTAAAATATAGACCTTACATATGCCGGTCCCACTTTAATTTGTTTTTGCATTTAAATAATGTATGTAGCACTTTCCTGTATGTTTTTTACACAATGAAAACTGGACTTGGTATAACTACGTTATAGGAAACTAGAAAATGTATTCTTTATTTTCCATCTTTGTTTTCTATTATCCCACAAAGTTGCTGCTTAAGCATCAAGCTGATTTTATTAGTGTGTGAGAAAAAGTGGGTGCAATCTGCAAGGATTCAGATTCCTTCTGTTTAAAAGTCATTTAATGTTTACTGCTCAGGTATGTAGTAAGTACAGTAGTCCTATGGAAGCAAAAGTGCAGATTTTTAAAAACATTTTACTATAATTGCATTTTTTTTTTTACATTTTTACCTGATGGAATTGTTTCTTGTAATAAAACCTTTTCTGACTAAAGACTTTAAAACAATAAAACTTATGTTGGGATTACATGAGAGAGTGTATGTAAAACATCTTAGCAGAGTTTTGCTAATAAAGAATGGTCTCTCTGTTGATACTCCAGAGTCTCATTCTAGACCATTGGCTTTGGGTAAAGGGCCCTGACGCAGAAATAAGATGGCCTCAATTGTCAGGAGGGTGTGCTTTTCTTTATAGATTTAGACTCAGGTCTGTGAGCATCTTTCACTAAGCAAGGCCATAGATAGCTTTGTGGTCTCCAGTGTACCAGTGGCACTGAAATAAATGTGAGTTGGATGCACTTCTCCCTTCTTCTGGGCTTCTAACACAGCTGCTCTACTAGTTTCCACCCCTTTGTGTGTCCTGAAAGAACTGTGGCATTTGCTGAAAGGTCATCAGCTACAATTTTAGATCACTGGGTAACTCGAACTTCTAACATTTAAATGTAGCTGCAAAGGGGTATGTTGCTGCACCCAGCTGTCATACTTGGCTAAGATGAGGGCAGAAATAGCAGCCTTTTCCTCAGGTTCCTTTATGGGAGAGTAGTTGACTACTTCCAAGTGACACTAACTAATACATCTCTCTCCTGATCCCCAAATTATTCAGTCTTTTGCTCATTTTTCATATCTACAGTGTTCTGGGCACCAGTGCTTCTTGTGGTAGTTGTTTTAAAGTACCGGGTTGTTTGTTTCACTTCCAATCTGTTGTAAACAGATACTTTTGTAAAACACAATAAAAAGAATTACTGGACAGGGCAGTAAATACATGAAAAGGTGTTGAACATCACTAATTATTAGTGAAATGCTGATTAAAACCACAATGAGATATCATTTCACACTCAGAATGGCTATTATCAAAAACCAGAAAATCACAACAATTGGCAAGGACATGGAGACATTGGAACCTTGTGTACTGCTGGTGGAAATGTTTTACATGGTTCAGCCACTGAAGAAAAAAGGCATAGTGGTTCCTCAAGAAATGAAATATAGAATTACCATGTGATAGAGCAATTCTACTTCTGGGTATGTATGCTAAGAGAATTGAAAGCAGGGGCTTGAACAGATGTTTGTCCAACCACATTCATGGCAGCATTATTCATAATAACCAAAAGATAGAAGCAACCCAAGTGTACACTGATCCATGAAAGGATAAACAAAATGTAGTGTATCTTAAAAAATGGAATGGTATTCAGTCTTAAAAAGGAAGGAAATTCAGACAAATGCTACAACTTGGATAAACCTTGAAGATATGCTAAGTGAAATAAACCAGTCACAAAAGGACAAATATTGCATAATTCTACTTATATTAAGTACCTAGAGTAGTCAAATTCATAGAGACAGAAAGTAGAATGGTTATTACCAGGGGCTGGGAACTGAGTGAGAATGGAGAATTGTCTTTTAATGGGTACAGAGTTTTCTCTGAGAAGAGAAAAATGTTCTGTAGATGAATGGTGGCGATAGTTGTATAACAATGTGAATGTGCTTAATGACACTGAACTGTACACTTAAAAATGGTTAAAGCAGTAAAAATAAGTTACTGGAAAAAAGAAATAAAAAATAGCTACAAAATATAGGCACCAATTGTTTAGTGTTAGATTGTAATTTCATTTAAGTTTAAATTATATTTTATTGTTAGATTTAAATTACATTTTAATAAATATAATCAGAACAAACATAACATAGGAAAACTGCTATAGAAATCTCTAAATACTTTCAATTTACCTCATCATGGACCAGTATGATCTGCAGACTGTCCATGATCCACTTATATTTTGTTTTACAGTAAAAAGACTTTTAAAAAATGTACAGTTCTATAAATTTTAACACATATCAAGCCACTATCATCATAATCAAGATATAGAACAGTTCTATCAGGTAAAATATTTCTGTTTTCTGTTTGCTCCCCATATCCCTACTCCCTGGCAACCATGGAGTTGTTTCTATCTCTATAACTTTGTTTTTATGAGATTATCATATAAATGAAATCATACAGCATATATTGTTTTGAGACTGGCTTCTTTCAGCCAGCACAGCGCCTTTGAGATTTATCCCAGTACTACATGGAAAAATAGCTTATTCCTTTTCATTGCTGAGTAGTATTCCATTTTATGGACATACTACAGTTTATCCATTTACCTTTGAAGAACATTTGGGTGTCTGCAGTTTCTGAGAATTATAAATAGAGCTGTCATAAATATTTGTGAATGGATTTTGTGTGAATGTATGTATTTATTTCTCTAGGGAAGATGTGATGGTCCACTCTGAGTGCCATTGCTTTGCACCATCATGAGGGAAACCCTTAATCAGCTGACAAAGTTAGATTTCAAATGAAACCTGGAAACTAATCAACTGGGCTACTCTCTTCATCTTGCAGTCATTTGCTGATCCAGAACTCCTAACGGCCAGGCACAACTCCTTCTATAATTATGTCTGAAGAATTGTGGTTGATCTCCCATGTGAAAGACAAAACTTAGTTATTTATTCATGGCAACATGACTCATCAAGTTCAAAGGAAGTTCCATTCTACAGTACTCACAATTTTCAGAAGTTATAGAAAAAGAGTTTTCTGGTTAGATGCTGGTGATGTCCAAAATTAAACTGTTGTGATACAGCAGTTCTTCTAGAGCTGCATCTTACTGAAGCCCTGGTATAAGTCCATGCACAACGATGAGAAAGCTGGTTGCAGCATTGTTTGAAGAGAACATGTTTCCAAAATAATTTAACTGTCCATGCACTGGAATGCAGTACTTTATGTGTACTGATGTGAATGTATTTCCAAGGTGTCTTGCTAAGGCAGACACTGTAAATGGATTGATCCAACTCTTGCAGCAAGAGATCACCATATGACACAGATCTAGCCAATTCTATGTAAGTGAAAGTCTACTGGGGTGGGGGGAAGGGATGCATTCTGGGGAAATTTTTCTTTCCTAATAAGAGGGAACTGACAGAGTTGGAGCTGCATTTTCTCTTCTGTATAGGTCTTTAGTGTGGGCTAGATGTTCACGGCTATGTGGTCATTTTGTACCCATGAGATGACAAGCATGGCGGCAAAAGCCAGGAGACCAAGGGTTATAGAGAAGAGACAGAGGTCCCTAATAGAAACTTTGAACAGCTAAATAGATGCCAATAGCCACCTCCAAGTGGACTCATGAGAAAATATAAGAAAAATGAATCCTCACATATTTAAATTGCTGTGAGTTTTCTATTACTTGTAGCTAAACACATTCTGATTGAAATAACTGTCAAAAGAAAAAAATCAAATTGCAGAACAATGTGCATATTCTACTATTTTGTAAAATGGAATTATATATGTATATATAATAGTTAATATACATCAAAATACTGTAAGGGTAATAATAGCTAACAAGTATTGAGCATCTATTATGTGCAAAGCACATCTTATCACTTTAATCCTCGCAACCACTCTATAAGGTAGATGTTTTATCATTCTCCTCATTTACAAGTGAGGAAACTGAGGCTTCATACAACTAGCAGGTAACTAGCTAGGGACTCAGAGCCAGATCTGTCTGCCCCTAGAGAAAATGCTTAGACCACCCTATGCAGACCTCCACCCATGCTTATTACCAATACAGACCCCTACCAGCTGTAAAGGCAGTTATTTCTAGGGAGTAGGTTGGGGGTTGGGCTTATGGTAAGGCTTTTCACTTTTTCTTTATATACTTCTGTTGTGTTTCCTTTTCAGTAAGCAAGTATTATTTTGTTATAAAAGTGAAAATGTAGAAAGATTGATAAAAATAACCCTGATGCTAGGCACTGTGCTAAGAATAGAAATTTTTCTTTCTGATTTGGATATCTATTATGGATATCCATCCTGTCATGCATGCTTTTTAGAAATAAAAGACATTCTTTTCCAACTTATATGAAAGAACCCTGGCTAAGAAGTTCCAGGATTGCCATTATAATTACTGTCACCTATACTCTGGATAAGCTATCTGCCAATTTGCCTTCTATAAACCACAAGGGAATCAGGTTCTGCAGTAGATAGATGTGAAAAATCCTTTTCAGTCCTTGAATAAGAGGGTTTTATGGGTCATTTTTTTTTAGTGGCTGGATTTCTCATCTCCCACCTGTTACTAAATAGCTGCTTCTTAGGAACTTTAAAGAAAAGAGCTCACCAAGAGAAAGTAGGTGTGTATCTCTGGGCTGCCTGGTTCTATTTACAGCTTGTATATGGTGGGTGCCTTGGCAGCACGCCATGTCAGAAGGATTTCCGTGAGGGTTGCCCAGTGACCTCGATCACGTGGGCTAGGACACTTTTCCTTAAAGGTCCTGGGCCAGCTCTGATATCACCGAGCTACAGCTCTTAGAGACAAACAAAGCTTTCTGCAGGGGGAAAAGAAGGATTTGAAAAATTACCTGCCACAATGACAGATAGAAGCCCCTTCGAAACGGACATGCTCACCTTGACCCGCTATGTGATGGAAAGGGGCCGTCAGGCCAAAGGGACAGGGGAGCTCACGCAGCTGCTGAACTCCATGCTGACAGCCATCAAAGCCATCTCCTCCGCAGTGCGCAAGGCCGGCCTGGCCAACCTGTGAGTCTCGGGGGGCAGGTGCGGGTCCACAAACCGGCCCAGGTGGGGTGTGGGTAGAGCTGCAGGAGCTAGGGCAGGAAACCGGGTCAAAGGCTATTTGCCTGTGTGCCCTAGTAGAAAGCCGCCTTTAAAGTTTCTGTCGTGTGGGATTTGATAAAGGGAACTTTGACTTGTTTCAAGAAAGGAACAGAGACATGCTATGGAGGAAATATATATATATATATATATTTTTTTCACATTGCCATACATTATAAAGATAACAAGCTCAGTGGCTTGTTACACTGAAACATGTATTGAATTATTGTGACTTGTATTTGCATTCTCACTGGCACAAAGAAACAGCCAGGAAACTTCAGAGGTCTCCTTATGCCCTTTTCAGATGTGAGCATTTTATTGTCACTACCTTTCCCAATATGTTAAGAGCTAGTAATCATTTACAAAATAACTTCCCAGAGCCCCTGCCTACATCTCCTTTTGTACCATCAAAAGGAGTTTTTGTTTTTAAAACAATTTTTTGTTTCTGCTCTGTGATTCATTCTTCATCCTCTTCTCCACTTGGTGGGCAGGAAGCTGGGAGGTGCTGGGCCTGGAAGGAGGAAATGCACGCCATTCTACACTTTGTTCTCTTTTGGGCTTTGTTCAAGCACGGAATGAAGCCAAGTTCAGGCTTCGGCTTCTGATCAACACAGCCAAGTGTCCAGTTTAAGTTTGTAATAAAAAGAAGCAGTCTTTCTTTGGGCTTCCCTTTTCATTATAGTAATTCCAGTGGAGGTCCTCTCTGAAGTTGAGGGGGCCTATTATTATTATTTCTCCCAAATAAAGAAATAATAAAGTCCAATAATTTAAAATATTTATTATTAACAATTTAGTAATTTTTAAACAAAAAATATGATAGCATTATATAACAAGATGTAATAATCACAATAGTTACAGAATTATTTATATAAGGTTTCGTGACCTAGCAATAGGATCCAGATTAAGGTGCCTTGAGGTAGACTTTTTCTCTGTGTGTATTGCTATTACTGTATTATTACCTCATTTGGCCAAACTACATTTAAGGACATTCATGAATGTTGGTTTCAGTCATTTGCCTCTGTCTTGCTCCCGCCAGTTATGGGTCCTGCTGAGTGACTAAGCAGTGACTCTGCCTCTTCTCGTATATGGATCCTGCTATACTTAGTGCCCTTCCCTGCTGTCTGCTGACATCTCAGCATTATTCACCCACATTCATCTGGCTCCTGCTCTGGGCAGAACGCTCGGCTAGGCAGCAGCTGCTGTGGTGGAGTTGTATCAGTCTGCTGCAGGACTGACTCTGTGGCTGTTGAGTGTACAGATGAAGTGGACCCAGGAGTTTAATACTTAAGGTGTTCATCTGACTTGGCTTTTCCTTCCAGGTGATCATAGGCAATGATCAACTCTCGTTAGAACCTCAGTTTCCTATTTGTAAAATGGAGAGGATAGTAATAGACCCTAACTTGTAGGTTATTGTAAGGATTAGTAAGTCCATGTGATGATGATTTTGACAGTGCCAGTCATATGGTAAATGCTCAGTAAATGCTCCTTATTGCCATGGCGCCTTGCGCAGACCTGGGGAATTTTGCCAGCTGGCTGGTCGATGGCGCAGACAGACCGCTAGGTGGCAGGCACAGCCCGCAGAAACAAGACATCAGGATTCCACATTTTCTGGGGGCGCTGAATTTTCCTCGGTCTGGCAGAGGCCCCACGTTCTCCCAGTTCAAAAGATATTCTTTCTATGGCCCCTCTGTTACACTGAAAGTGGCAGCGAGAGAAACTCATTGGCTAGAAATTCCATTTTTCTAATGAGATGCTGAGATGAAATGAAGATGATGATTATATATATATAATATATATTTATTATTATTTATGCATAAAGCACCTGGTCTTCCTAAGTGATCTCCCATCCAAGTACTAACCAGGCCCAACCCTTCTTAGCTTCCAACATCAGACATTGGGATTGTTCAGGGTGGCGTGGCTGTAGACTTGTTGAGATTATTTTAAGAGGACCCTGGGATTGCTTCTCAGAGTGCTAAAAAGTTGCCTGCCCTCTGTCTCAGAGCAAATCTGCTCATGAGAATGGGACTTTCACCCGCTCCTGCTACTTCCCATTTAGGGGACCTCAAGCCCTTCATTCCTTTGCTTCCTCTTTTGGGGAAGACATTTTTAGGCGCAGGCTGTAGGAAGAAGAGACTAATAGAACACCTCTGCTTTACTGTCAAAATGACAGAACACGTCACTTTAAAATGGTCAAGAGAGCTTTAGTGGTAGTTATAATGCTAGAAAGTATTGTCTTTCTAGCATTTATAAAGCACCCCTTCACCCATGCTCTAACTTGGAGCACTTGTCAGGCAGTTAGGCCTCACTGTGAAGGAGCTTCCATTCTTTCTGGAAGAAGGGGTGTGAGTGTGGGTGGACAAAGCGGGCACTCTGTATCTAGAGGAAGTATGAGAAGGCCTGTCGAGGGTGAGTAAGGGTGAGGTTGGTGGAATGCTGGAGCATAGGACAGAGAGAGTGTTTCTCAGCTCTGCCTACCATGGGCCTTGGGTACCCTAGCTCTTCATTCTTCAGCAGCAGCCATCTCAGTAATCCGCATTAAACAAGATTTTGGGTTTGTGGTCCCCTTACATTCCAGTGTAAAATAACCCAGTTTTGTTGCTGCAGTTATTTGCTTTTATTTTGAACTACGAGCTACACTTTTTGAGGCCTGGCTACTACTATTGTTTTTCAAGGCAGCTGGCTCAGCACATCACATAACAACAGGCCATCAGTTGATAGGTGGAGGGCGGTGGGGAGAGGAGAGGCTGTCAGTCAGGGAAGAGAATGGGAAATTACTTGTCCCCCGTGATGCTAAATCTGTGGTTCTCAACCCTGGCTAACTGTTAGACTACCTGAGGATTCCTTCAGTGAATAAATGGCATTAAAAAGGAAGAGAAAGAGAGATTAATTTCCTGCCATTCTTTCTTCATTATTCAGTGAACATGTATTGAGCATCTCCTATGTCCTCAGACACTGTGGAAACAGATACAGTAGCCACACTTCTTGCCTCAGTGAGCAGACAATCCATCAGGAAAGACAATGCCATGAACAGATCGTGAGCTGCTTTGGATTTGATGGGAGGAATATTCCTGGTGTGTGGTTGGAACATGAAGGAGAACCAGGGAAGCTTCCAGAGTGGGTCAGAAGGACCAGAAGAAAAAATCTGAGGGTGGGCAGGAAGCATCCTTTTCGCGGGAGCACTACGAGTGAAGGTGAAAAAGAAAGGAGCAGCTGGCTGAGTGCCAGTTGCCACAGGACCTTAGTGGCTGCTGAAATGCAAAAGGCTTGAGTGGGATGATAGCCACATGGCTCTAGGGGGGAAGAGTGTGGAAAGCAGGGCAGCAAACCCAGAGGTTGATCGTAAGGCAGGTGTGTGCCCTGTGGGTCTGGAGGCTGAGACTGGCCGAGTGAAGGCGAGAGGAATAAGAGGCAATGCCACTGTGGGAACAGGGCTTCCTGGGTGGGGCCTGAAGGATTCCCATTTCACTGTGGGGACTTGGGAACTCTAGTTGGACAAGAGTGATCTAACTCAAGTTTTAGAAAGATCCCTCCCACAAGGGTGAAAGCCAGGAGACCTTTGCATATTAATATTCTAACGCAGCGGTTCCCAACCTTTTAGGCACCAGGGAGCAGTGCTCCTATGAGAATCTAATGCCTAATGATCTGAGGTAGACCTGAGGCATTGATGCTAGGGCTGGGAGCGGCTGCAAATACAGACGAAGATGACCCTTCACTTCCTTGCCTGCTGCTCACCTCCTGCTGTGTTGGGGACTCCTGCTCTAAAACACAAAGACTCTAGATAAAATTTTATAGTAGTGCTCTTTCTGATATTGCTTGAAAAGGTAGTGAAGAACCAAATTAAATTAGTTAGGTATGTCCCCAAACTTTCTTTTTATTCAAGTAATGCCAAGCTACAGCAGGGTAATTTTTAATTCAGCCCAGCAGGCTATTCGAGGATAAATAACAAATGTTGAAATCTCAGGGCTGGAAAGTCATGGTCCTTTACTTTTTGGAGCCATTAATGATGATGCTATCTGACTTATAACTCTCTCTATTCACCTCACAGTGCTGAGGGCAGGTCTGTAATACTGTAAGACTGAAGTCTGGTTAGCATATTAGGAGAATAAGGGAATAGGACAGTATCCCCGAAGTGTAAAGGAAGCAAGGTTGACAATCACTGCTGTGGGACATGACATACTTGGTCTGTGCTTATAATTTGGAGACTCAGGAACCATGAAGGAAAAGAATGAAACACTGGTTGTGTCTTAGTGTCTGGACTTCTTTGCTGGAGTTCAGGCTCCCTTAGTGAAGTCATTAAAGTTTTTTGTTGTTGTTGTTTGTTTGTTTGTTTGTTTGTTTTTTGTCTTCCCAGGTATGGAATCGCGGGAAGCGTGAACGTGACTGGGGATGAAGTGAAGAAACTGGATGTGTTATCCAATTCCCTGGTGATCAACATGCTCCAGTCCTCCTACAGCACCTGTGTTCTGGTCTCAGAAGAGAATAAAGAGGCGATTATCACCGCCAAGGATAAGAGGGTGCGTGCCAGAACTTGGATGCGGTTCCATTGGCATTAGACAGTGCTAATGAGTTGGGAAGATAGTTGCCTTGCTTTTCTTTTGTTTCTGGGATTTTCCTCTACTGCTTAGCTTTCATTTTCAGGAAAAAAAAGTTGCATACTTCTTATGCTGTCTAGTAAAAAAAGACTCCATGGCAGGACAGTAGTTTATCAGGAAATGAATCAGAGTGATTTACTGAAACTTCTCAGTGGATGAGGTTTATGCGTGAGCACTTCATGTTCCCAGTAACAAGTGCTGACAATTTAGGGAACTTTAAAATCATCAAGTTCAGTAAAAAGTAGAGGTCGCTGGTAGAGCCATACTATACGGCTTTTACTCTTCCCCTTCCCACTTCACTCAACCCCTCCCCACCCTGCATATACTTCCTCAAGGAGGATTGTGGTTTCAACAGAGGTTTCTTCATGCCTGACACAATGTGAGACTAAGAAAAGAGATCGCAAAGATGATACACTCACTTGTCTAAATATAGCGGTAAACTTGGTTAGTTTAGGACGTGGCTGGGTGGGTCCATATTCGTGAACAGTTTCCTAAAGAGAAATGTTTGCTGGTGCCCAAAAAATCCAACTCATGGTCAGCTGCAGTACAGTAATACGAAATAAATGCTGGGACTATTGACCCTTGATTTATACATCGGGTGTTGGGGACAAAGTGCCATTTCTTTATAATTAGGTGGTAGTACAGAAAAGGTAAAGTCAAATCTACTAAACACCTACAGTATGCAAAGAACTGTGCAAAATATTTTGCTCTTCTTGTCCCACATAATTACAGCTAAATCATACCTATATTTCCACCTTTTGATTCCCACCGATATGACCTTCAATTATCTCTCTCATCTCATCTATCGTTTCCTTTCCCAGTTGGCCTGAGCTATATAAGTCTTCATGCTAGTTCTTCAATATCCTATGCCTGCTCCCATATCAGTTCCTGAACACTTTCCAACATATGCTAGATGCTCACCAAATATCTGTTGAATGACTACATGAATAAGTGAATGACTTAAATTGGATTGACCACAGGGAGAATTAGAAATTTTCAAGTTTATGAATTATACCACTTTTTTTATGCCCCCTACCCCACCCACCCCTGTTGAGCAAGGAAAAAAGGAAATAAGACTCAAATTAAGCTAGGGCATTACTCATTGTTAAGTCAGTGAAAAGTAATTTCAGTGGTGGAAGAAGTGACTCCCATTTTACTTTGTTTTATTACCATGTATAATTAGCCAGGAGACTCTAGTCCCCATCACTAAGACTCTCAGAGGACCTTGCACAAAGGAGACTTTTTAAAAGTATCTGGTGATATCTTTCTATGGAATGTTGGTGAGGGCAGCTTGTGACAGCAATATGGGTGGGTGAGAGGGATATGGTATTGCAAGACCCCACCTGCTCTGTCTTCTGGTCTTCACATGAGACAGGTGGGTTGGATGCAGCAAAATTTAAAAGAGTATTTTTATTCTCCTGAGGTATCTATGCATACCAGCTCTCTTAATAAGACAGACCCAGAGACCCTAGAGTATGTCTCTGAGATTTTCTGAAAAAAATATTTTTTTTTCATTTGGCAAAAATGCTCCAAAATGAAAAAAACCTATCTGGGAAGAGGCTCAGAAAGATAAACTTGGAGCACGTCCAAGTTTCTCTTTAGCTTGCCCACTTCTTCATTGCAAGTGCCCATTTCAGACCTGGTTACCCCTCACACCCTCAGCAGCTCCAAGTCCCTGTGGGTCCTGGTAGGAGAGAGGGTGGCGCCAGGAGAGGCAGGAAGAGAGCTATTGCGAGGCGGTGGGAATTTCTTTACCCTGTGAAAATGTCAACTATCTGTTATGGTGGTGTGGGCCCTGAGCTGCCTAAGTCATTTATACTGAAATGCTCTTCCCCTTTATCTAATTGCATTCTTTGATAAGGATGTCCCCTTTCTCAAAATCACTTTTTAGTTTCATGTTGTCTGCTGTGCGCAACCAGTTACATAGACTGTGTTGATTAGAAGGTGACCTGATCAGTGGTTCTTCTGTCTGTGTATTTAGGGGAAATATGTGGTCTGTTTTGACCCACTGGATGGATCTTCCAACATTGACTGCCTAGCTTCCATTGGAACCATATTTGCCATCTATAGAAAGGTGAGTAAACAATTTGATCTTTACTGTCTCATTCCTCTGGTGGTTTCTGGGCTAGGAGCCACGAGTCTCGATTTCTAACCTCTGTCTTCCCACAAAGCAGATAGGCCACCGTAGACAAATCATGAACCTCATTTTGTCTTGGGCTCTTCACTGGAAGAACTGAATGGATAAATTTCCCTCTGCCTTCTTTAGGGCATTTGTGAGAAGGTAAAGATGGAGACTTGTTTTGAAAACCTGGATGTCACACAAGTGTCAGGCAAGGTATTAGGTTCCAGGTGGCATCTGAAGGGCCTCGTTTCTTCCTTATGTATCTGAAATCTGACTACATTATTTTTCTGTCATTGCCATAACAATTTACATTCAGAGCTTAAAACAATACCTAACGATGATCTCCCAGTTCTGTAGGTCAGAAATCTGGCAGGCGTGTCTGGGTTCTCTATTCAGTGTTTCATAAGGCCAAAATCTAGGTGTCAGCTGGTAGGGGCCTCCTACTGTGAGGCTGGGGTGTGTGTGTTGAGAATTCATTTACGAGCTTGTTTAGGTTGTTGGCAGAATTCAGTTCCATTCTGTTGTGGGATAAATGTCTTTGGGTCTTAGCTGGCTGATGCTGAGAGTCATGCTTAGCTTCTAGAGGCTTCCCATATTCCCTAGCTTGTGACTCCTATGTTCTCAAAGCAAGCAAAGGCAGGCCAAGTCTATATCACATTTGACTGTCTGTCTGAGACCCTCATTTTGCCTTATGGTGCCATATCCAGCCACAGAAAGTTCTCTGCTTTCAAGAGTCGTCTGAATAAATTTGGGTCCACTTGGATAATCCAGGTCAATCCCTTAATTTTAAATTAGTAACTCTAATTATATCTGCAAAGTCCCTTTTGCCAATAATGCAGTATTGTCAAAGATTCTGAGGATTAAGATACCTTTGGGGGCCATTCTACCTACCCCACATACTTAATAACAGATAGGATCTTACGGGTTGGCTTATGACCATCCATAAACTTCATGCCAGACCACATAATCCACACCTTACCTCAACCTGAGGATTAGTCCTTGCTCCAATCAGAATGGCAGAATCTTTGCCCTTGTGGCTTTCAGGCAGAAGGAGGCCAAGGACACTTGAAGGTCTCAAAGATTGTTCAGTTGGGTAACCTGCCCTCTGACTGGTTTTTGAGGCCCATCTCTCTGGCTCCATAGCACACACTCTTTCCACTAAAGTACTTATGATCAAACCAAATGTGAGTATCCCTTATTTTCTATACTACCAATTTAGCACTAATTATGTAAATGTATGTAATTAACTTTTAATGTGTGTCTTTCTTAGTGCTCCTACATTATAAACTCAGGAGAGGATTGGGTATGCCTTATGTCACCTCATATACTATCTGTAGATATTGACAATGCAGTAGATAGTTTTGCTTAGCTGAAAGTTGTCCAAAAAATAAAAATAAAAACAAAACAAAAAAACACAACCAAACAAAAAAAAAAGGTGGGGAGCAAAAGCTTAGCAGAAAACTAACTTTAGCAGAATTTGTGAATTAGCCTAAACTTCCTTTTTGAGAAGAACAATGAGCAGATGAGTGGTCTATTCCTCCTGGAGAACAAAATGGAAATGAAGTTGGCTTGGGCTAGAGGAAACTCTGAGGATGTTGCTTTCCCAATTGTTGTTTCTCTCTTTTTTTTTCTTTTGAAGAGAGGAAAGGAGACTTTAGTTGAGGGAGCAGGAGAAAACGACACAAAACACTTTCTCCAGTATTTGAGAAAGTTAAAGACTAAGATGATCTTTCAAGTTTATGCAAAAATGAGCTAGGTGAGTATAAGAGTTTTGTTTCCTCCTGAGGTTCAGCTTAGAGATAAAAATAAGATAGTTGGTGTGACATTTATGGGAGTCTGAAAAAAGATAGACAGTTATATCTTTGAGTGGTTAATATTGGTGTTTTCATCATAGTTCTTACTTTTAACTACTGAGTGTGAGCCAACCACTGCTCTATCCACCTGTAAGCACAGTGTTCCTGGGTCAGTCCGTACCTCGACCCCAAGAGGTAGGTACACATATGACTGCCACCTTTTTAAAAACTAGTGAACAAATGAAAGTACAAAGAAAGGAAGTAACTTGAAAAATCCTCAGTTAGTACATGGCAGGGCAGTTTTATTGAACCATAATTGACATACAACATTGTATTAGTTTTAGGTGTACAACATGTGAAATGATAAACACAATAAGTTTAGTTAACATCTATCACTTCACATAGCTACTCATTTATTTGTGATGAGTATTTTTAAAATATTCTCTCATAACAATTTTCAAGTATATGATACAATATTATTAACTTATAGTCACTATGTTATACATTATACCCCTAGAATTTATTTATCTTATAAGTGGAAGTTTGTATCTTTTGGCCACCTTCACCTGTTTCCCCCTTACTCCTTGCATCTGGCAACCACCAATTTGTTGTGTTTTTATGAGTGTTTTTTTTTAAGAGTCCACATAAAAGTGAGATTACATAGTATTTGACTCTCTCTATCTGATTTATTTCACTTAGCATAATGCCCTCGAGGTCCATCTATGTTATTGCAAATGACATATTTTTTTTCTTTTTACGTCTGAATATTCTATTGTATATATACACCACACTTTCTTTATCCATTCATCCACCGATGGACACTTAGGTTGTTTCCACACCTTGGCTATTGTGAACAATGCTGCAGTAAATATGGGAGTGCAGGTATCTCTTCAACATAGTGTTTGCATTTCCTTCAGATACATACCCAGAAGTGGAATTGCTACATCATATGAAGATTCTATTTTTAATTTTTTGAAGAACATCATATTGTTTCCACAGTGACTATACCAATTTGTATTATCATCAACAGTGCATATTCTCTTTTCTCCATACCCTCACCAGCACTTCTTATCTCTTGTCTTTTTGATGACATCCATTCTCATAAGTGTGAGGTGATATTTCACTGTGGTTTTGATTTACATTTCCCTGATAACTGGTGATTTTGAGCACCTTTTTATGCACCTGCTCACCCTTTGCATGTCTTCTTTGGAAAAAATGTTTGTTTAATTCCTTTGCTCATTTTAAAATGACATTGCTTTTTTTTTTTTTTGCCATTGAGTTATATGAGTTCTTTATGTATTTTGAATATACTACATACAGAAAATATTTTTTTCCATTCTGTAGGTTGCATTTTCATTTTGTTGATGGTTTTAATAGCTTCTTAAGGCCAACTGGTTTATAAACAAAGAGGAATAATGGGGGAGGCTGTGTGCATGCTGGGGGAAGGGAGGATATGGGAGACCTCTGTATCTTCTTCTCAATTTTTCTGTGAACCTGTTCTAAAAATACAGAGTATTTAAAATGAAAAGAGGAACATTATTAAACATACTATGGGAAATTCACATTTGAATTTAGACAATTTCGAACATGGAGATTTTGCCTTAAAGTTACACGAAGCACAGGCTTTGAAAGCTAGTCCAAATAACCGTAGATTTTCTCTGATAATATTTCTAAAGAGGGGGACAAATTTGAGAAACTAATAAACCATTTTTAGAATGGAAATTATGAAAACAAGAAATGACAATTTTTTTTGTTATGCTTTTGCAATATCTAGTAAGAAAGTAACTCACTTTTGAAACCTCATGGGGCAGTCACAGCATCTTAGAAACATGTCAAAACCAGGATTATGCCCATTCATCCATCCGTGGACCAGGACTTCTGAGATTCTCTGATAAGCACCAAGATAGAAGTTTTAGGATAGTCAAGAACTGTCAAAGTTATGTTCTTTCCTTTATCTTTAAGGAGCAGTGCTAAATACCAGATACAATTTCACACACTGTTTTCAGCCCTCTGCTTTTTGATTTTTCTTTTTCTTAAGGATGACATTTTTCCTTTCCAACAAAATCATAAATTAGACAAAGTGAAAACTCTCTTGCTACAAAAAAACATGAAGGACTGCTGGATAGCATATATCATCTAGGCATTTCGATGCAAAGCTAAGCTCATTGACATGAACAAGCAATAAACACAAGATAAGTAGAGGTCTCCAGAATCACAGGAAACTGAAAATCAGAGTGCTAAAGAGAAGTACTGATACTAGAGTTGTCCTGATGGGAAGAGTGGGCCTTGTTGGCCTGAATAATCTAAGGGTGTGGGTTTTAACACCCCTACAGGGTCAACAGACTACTTTATGTCATTATTATGGTTAAGTACACCTCCCTTAAAGTTTACTCTTTAATTGACATCAGGATAGGAAGACCAATGGAACATGAAAGAGAGTCTAGAAACAAACCCACATATGTATGGCCACATGACTTATGCAAAGACAACACTGAAGTTCAATTTATATGGGATGATATTTTCAATAAATGATGCTGGGCCAACTGTATGAGAAAAAAAATGAACCTGAGCCCTAGCTCACACCACACCCAATGGTTAATTAAAGAAAGGTCAGAGATTTAATTGTAAAAAGTAAAGCTATAAAGCTCCTAGAAAACACACACACACACACACACACACACACACACACACACACGAGAGTATCTTCATGCCTTTGAAGAAAGTAAAGATCTCTTAAACAGGACACAAAAAGCAGTAATCATGAAAGAAAAGACTAGTAAACTGGACTTTATTAAAATTAAGAATTTTGTTCATCAAAAGACAAGATTGAGAGTGAAAAGGCAAACCTAGACTGATAGAACATATTTTCAATACATATTTCCAACAAAGGACTCATATATAGAATAAATGAAGAACTCCTGTAATTCAATAAAAAATACCATCAATCTAGTTGAAAGAATGGGCAAAAGACTAGAATAGCACTTCAAATAAGAGATTTTTCTCCCACCTGATTTATAAGCACATGAAAGATGCTCAACATCAATAATAACCAGGGAAATGGACATTCTATAACAATGAGACATCATTCACTCTTACCATAATGGCTAAAATTAAAAAAAAAAAAACCTAATCATACCCAGTGTAGATGAAGAAGCTGGAATTTTTACACATTGTTGGTGGAAGTAGAAAATTATATAAGTACTTTTAAAAATATATATGTATAAACATATATTTATACACTATGGTCCAGTAAGTCTACTTCTGGTAGGAACCAAGGATAGATAAATGCTTGCATTTGCCAAAAGATGTATACAAGTTATCCTAATGTCCCCAAACTGAAAAAATTCATATATATAATATATATAATAAATATATATCTCGACATTAAAATGGATAAATTGTGATATATTTATGCAACAGAAAATCACGTAGCAATGAAAAAGAACAAAGTACCACTATGTGCAACATCACAGATAAAATTGCAGACATAATGTTCCAAAACATAAGCCAGATACAAAAGAACACATGCTTTATAATTTCATTTATATGAGGTTCCAAAACAGGCAAAGCTAATTATACTTTTGATATTCAGGTGGTAAAAGCCAGAATAGATGGAGGCTACCTTTGGGGGAGATGAGAGAGTCTGCTAGGTTGCTAGAAATGTTCTGTAAATTGATCTTGGTAGTTACATGAGTATATACTATATGTATGTAAAAATTCATTGAGCTATACAATTAAGTTTTGTGTGCTTTGCTGAATGTAAATCATACCTCAATAAAAGTAAAATACTCTACTTTCCCATACTCTCTACCATCAAACATACTAAGCCTTTGCAATTGTCACTAACTTTACTGATAAGTGATGGTAGGAAGCACAATTTTCTGCACATGTGACAAATTTAGATATTTTATAGGTTATGGAAAAATAAAAATATCTGAGAAAGATAACACTAAATTCTTTGTAAACTACACTGAGATTTTCTGTGAAGTGTCATGGCAATGTAGATTACTAATATGAGGTGGAGCTTTGATGTCCTAGGACCATATTGGAGGAAAAATAAAAGTTTAGCCTTTTTTTATAAGCTGAAATAAATTACAAATGGGTTAACAAGTTTGCTAGAGAGGAGGGGGGATAAAATGAGAAAAAAACAGAAAAGAATATTTGTCTTGTCTTGATGTAGATGAAATTATGTCTGAACAAAAAGACAAATAATAAGGGCTGTAATGAATCTTTTTAATTACAAAAACTGCATTGCACAAAAAGATGCTGTAATTAAAATTAAGTCAGATGAGAACCAAGAAAAATAGTTGCAACACATATAAGGCATTAATTTTTCATATGTAAAGAGCTGTTAAAATAAACAACAAGAAGTTGAATACTCTGATAGAAAAATAAGCAAAAACATGAAAGAAGCAACTGAAAAAATAAGAAATAAAAATGGTTAGCAGTCAAAACACATGAGGTAGCTGAAAGGATGAAAAAACAAGATGCACCTACATGCTGCCTACATCCTAAGTTATAGGCTTAAATGTACAACGTTAGAACTTTTACAATATAGCATGAGAGAACATCTTCAGGAACTAGGGTTTGGTGCAGAGTTCTTAAATATAATACCAAAAGCACAATCCATTAAAAAAAAAGATAATTGGACTTCATTAAAATTGAAAACTTTTGCTCTGTAAAAGATTGTGTTAAGAAGATGTGCATACAAGTACAGAATGAGAGAAATATTTGCAAACTATATGTCTGACAAAAGGCATATTTAGAATATAAAAGAACTCTCAAAACTCAATAATAATAATAATAATAATAATAATAATAATAATAATAATAAAACTCCAAACAATCCAATTGCAACATGGAATGTCAAAAGACATGTCATCTAACTGGTAATAGTAACTTGCTTGGTAAATAAGAACATGAAAAGATGGTCAACATCACTATCCATTAGGGAAATGAAAAATAAGACCAAAATAAGATATCACTACACACCTATAAGAACACCTAAAATAGAAAATAGACTATATCAAATGCTGGCAAAGATGCAGAGAAACTACAACTCTCATGCATTGTTAGTGGAAACATAAAATGACACAGCCATTCTGGAAGAGTTTGACAGTTTCTTAACAAAACAAAACAAAACAAAACAAAACAAAACAAAACAAAACATTGAAACAACACATTCACATACCATAGGACTCATTAGTTGTATTCCTGGGTGTTTACCCAGAGAAATGAAGACATGTCCACACAAAAGTCTGTACATGTTTGTTCATAGCAGTTTTATCTGTAACAGCCCACAACTGGAAATACCCAAAATGTCCTGCAGTAGGTGAATGGTTAAATAAATGGGGATATATTTATACCATGGAGAACTACCGAACAATAAAATGGAAGAAACTATTGATACAACTCTGATGGACCTCAAGGGCACTATGCTTCCGTTTATGTAACATTCTTGAAACGGCATGTTTATAGAGATGGAGAAGAGATCAGTGATTGTCAGGGGCCAGGGATAGTGGGGAGGGAGGCAGTTGTGACTATAAAGGGGTAGCGCTAGTGAGATATATGTGGTGATGGAATATTCCTGACTAGACTTAGTGATTGAGTGGAGGCTGTGGGTGAAGGTAAGGAGGGTGATTCCCAGATTTCTGCTGGTCAGATGAATGTGTCATTTGCTCAGGTTGGGGGAACAATGGAAGAAGAGTAGAAATTTGGTGGGGGGGTGGTGAGACAGGGCAGATGAATTCAGTCTTTGACATGTTGAGCTTAAGGTGTCTGTGAGATACCTGAGCAAGGATGTCTGGTGATCAGGTGGCTCCAACGGTTGAGCTCTCTATGAAAATAGAGGTCTAGGAGCCGTTGGCCACCTGTGTAGGGCTTGAAACTATGGTTGTGGGTGAGATTGGCAGGGAGTGTGCAGAATGAGATGAAAAGAGAGCTTTATTAGTTAGGACTCTGGTATAAATGGTAGACTGGATCAGGAAACCCCAACACAGCAATGTGGCCAGCCGCAGAGAGGGCCTGGGACAGAGAAGGGTCAGGCGGGGAGAGCTTTTGCCTCCAAAATATCTCATCTTGCCTTCCTGCTATGTGGCCACTCATACTCATTACTCTGTTTGCAAACCAGTTTTTTGCCTGGTTCTTTGGCTAATGGCAGAAAAAAGATGGTTACTCCACAGCATTCAAGATTACAACGACCAGAATGTTCTAGCCCAAACACAGATTTCTGGAGCAGAGACTCTGATTGGGCCAGTTTGGGTCAGGAGCTTATTCCAGACTGCATCGAACTTGAGGGAGGGTTGTCGGGTGCATAAACACAAGCACAGCAGCTGAGAGCACCCACTTTGGATAGAGTGGCTATTAAAAAGGTCAATTTTGCACTGGATAGATACCCTGAGGGCTGGGGAGAAACCAGGAGGAGCACCAACATCTAAGAAGAGGAGCTGGTGAAAGCAAATGAGAAGGCACATCTATAGAGTTAGAAAGAAAGCCAAACAAGAGGGAAGTGGACAGAAGCTCTGGAGAGACGCATTTCAAGAAGGAAACAGTAGCCAACAGATCCAACACTACCTAGAGGTCAGGTAAGAGGAAGACTGGAAAATGTGGGCCAGATTTAGTAGATAAGATCATATCTGGCAGCCTGCAGTGGGGTCAGGAAAAGGAAGATAGCCAGTGTAGACAGGCATTCTAGATACCAGGATATAGCTGAAGACAGAGATAGGGCAACAGCCAGAGGGAAGTCTTAGGATCTAGACAGTATAATTTGTTATTTTTTAAGGCCAAGCTTTTATGAGCAATTAAAGTCCAAGGAAGCAAGTCGAGGAGGAGTGGCTTTCTTCAAGCCAGAGTACAAAGTCAGGAGAGGGCGTGACACTCAGCAGAGGCTACAGGATCGTGGCTCAGAGAATGGAAGTCTCTAGCCTGGGAGAATTCTGGTTTCGTACACAGAAAATGTGATCCTTGTGATGACTGAACAAAGGTGTTTCAGAGGATTCAGTGGGGAAGACTAAAGGTTTTAATAAAACGCTAATACTACTACCTTTGACTTCCACTTCTCTGAAGGTTCTTAAGAGATCATGCTTTAGAGCAGTGGTTCCAAAATTTCAGCTTGCATCAGAATTACCTCGAGGATTGATTTTGAAGGCCCAGAATTTCTGATTCTTGAGGACTGAGACAATACCCAAGAATTTGCATAGCCAAGGATATTCCAGGGAATGCTGACACTGATGGTCCACTATGAGAATCACTGCTCTGGGGTCCAGTTCTCAGAATCCATATGTGGCCTGGGAATCTAGAAATAAAGCTAAATTATTGAGCACATGCACAAGTCGAATGGAAATTTAATTAGTTGTAAAAAATGTATTAGAAAAAATGCAAGATTGTAAAAGTAAGGAAAATGTTAAAAGGAATGTGCCATTCATTCATTCATTTATTCATAGTCTCAGAGAATACTAAAATAATAAAAATATTGAAGGGAAAGTGCCATTTAAAAAGAAATCCTTAAAGAAGAATAAGATGTGGTTTTAAAATAAAGTTGCTAGGATGTTACCAGCAGACAGCAAACTGGCCCCGTATTCTGTGTGTTGTTAGAAGGATGGTGGATTAGTGACAGGTGATGTGGATTCAGCCCCAGTTTTATTACTCGTTAGTTTCAATATGTTGTGTGAGTACCTTTCTGACCTCCATCTCTCTCTTTCAAATAATACAAATTATTATTTTACCCTTAAAAGTTATTCTTCAGGACCATTAAGAAGCCCACGTCTTGGCGAAGGGCTCTCTCCAGAGACAATAACACACCATGTTTCTCTCTTCTCTTCCCAGACCTCAGAGGACGAGCCATCTGAAAAGGATGCCCTGCAGCCAGGTCGCAATATTGTGGCTGCCGGCTACGCTCTCTACGGTAGTGCAACCCTGGTGGCTCTTTCTACTGGGCAAGGAGTGGACCTCTTCATGCTTGACCCAGTAGGTGCCCGATGTTGCAGTATCAACACGAGGACTCTGCGGGCCTTGATTCTATAACTCCAGTCCCTAGGGATAATTTCCTGGGGAATTTAATACCAGAGAGTTTAGTTTGGGGAGCCGACACCATCATGAAAAACATTAAGGACCTTTGTTCAAGTGAGAGCATTTGAGGGGTTCTACAGGTTCAGTTATATACACTCAGGTCCTGTCCTTAAAGAGTTAATTTTCCAAAAATATGTTTGACTTCTTTGGTTTCTGAGACTACAATGCTTTAAGAATCCCAATGCTGCTGATTTCCAAACAGAAGTGTGAATTCTTTAGAGCAGCACAATCCAATAGAACTTTCTGTGGCAATGGACATATCCTGTAATCTCTGCTGTCTAATAGGGTGGCCTTGGGCCTCATGTGACTATTAAACACTTGCGATGAAGCTAGTGTGACCGAGGAGCTGGATTTTAAATTCTCATTTAATTTAAATTAACTTAAATAGCCAAACATGACTAGTGGCTTCTTTATTGGACAGCACGGGTTTGGAAGACCTTCTCTAATCTAGTATAAAACTGCTTTATCAAGTTCCATGTTATTCTTCATACTTCCCACAATGAGAAAATGCTCAGCGGCAGAAGGGGAAGAAGCACAGCCTCTGGGTAGATGAAAAATCTCATAGCACAGTGCTGATTGAAGGAAGAAATAATTGGATAAATATGCAAGTGTACATTAAAAAGGTTCAGGAGGAATTTGGAAAATATTTGTGACTTATAGAATTTCTCTTTTAAATGCTGGATGCTTTGCCTGTCACTTGTGAACTACTTTGCCAAATATAGTCAGGTCTTGTGAACACTCAAAGTTTCCAGCATCCAGTAAGTCAAAAGCAATTGTATAGTATTTGAATTTAATTTGAATTCGCGAATGTTTGTTGAGTATATAGTACATCCAAAAGCACCGTTCTAGGCAGTGGAGATACAGCACTAATCAAGCAAAAAATACTCCAGCCCTGGTGGAGTTTACATGTTGGTGTGTGTGTGTGTGTGTGTGTGTGTGTGTGTGTGTAAGGAATGGGGTTACAAAATTTCAAAACAGAGTTGAACTAAACTTTACAGTTTGGAAACAAACTTTTCACATATAAGTCCACCAGATCAAAACCCAATGATACCCTAATTTCTCCTTATTTTCAAGAAGCAGGCAAAATTGGAGAAATTTTGTAGTTCACAAATATTACTCTAGAATGTTCTAGAATAATTGCTAACAGCTACACAGTGCTTATTAAGTGCTAGATAGGTATTTGTTCCAGGCAGTTTACGTCTATGAATGTAACCTCACAGCAGCCCTCTAAGTTAGGTCCTACTATTATTCCCATTTTCATATGAGGAAAACCAGGCCCAAGGTCATGCTAGTGGTGGTGGAGCCTGGAGTCACACTCAGGCTATAATATTGTCCATCCCTTGATAAGGAACAACTCTGTTGGGGCCTGGGCATCTCACCCCTAGGCCCATGGATGGATAAATAAATGCATGGCATTATTTGACAACAGTTGTGTATCTGTCTCACTCTTTGCTGATAAGAGAGAAATGGATTCTGGCTCAATTAAGTAAAGGATGCTACTGCAATCATGGGAAAACTGAAGACTCAGGCTAGGAAAGAGCAGGTCTGGGGGACCAGGAAACAGGAATCAAAGGACTGGCCTGGCAGCACAGCCAGTTTTGTCTGGATACCACCCCTGATTCTGTGTCTCTTGTTCAAATGCCAGGGAAGAGTATCTAATTTGCCAAGCTAAATCAAGTGACTGACCTTGGGCTAGAGCAGGCTCAGCTTAGAGACTTCCTAGACTGGTATCCAATGGGAAGAGTTAATTCCTCAAAGGAAGTTAAGGTGTTTGTAGGAAGTGGAACTCCATACTGGGCTGCTCCAGAGCAACAAACGTCCACAGCAGGATATTAAAGCCCATGAACCAGAGACCATCATGAATACACCTATAATAAAAAGAAGTTGGGTTTACTGTGCACTCTAGAGGAATTGTGGGGTACTGTGCCGAGAGGAAGTTGGGATGGGCTTATTATAGCACGTCAGCTTTTGCTTAATGATTCTCAGGAGGATTTGAGAAAGTCAGTTCTGGATTGGGTGCTGTCTAGAATTGGGTGCAATTGATTGTATATCTCAGTAAGATTGAAGTAGAAGTAGAGATTCATTGGCAAAGAAGGAGTCATCACTCACATCAGCAGAAGAGAAGAATCTAGTTATTTTTACAGTCGCTGAGTAACCTTGTCACTATCTTATTTCAAACATGGTCAGTATCCTGTCTCTTTATATTCCTGGAATGTGGTTTATGTTCATTAGTAACCTCTTATTGTAGCTGCCAGCTGCGAGCTGTCATCTTAGGGATTCTTCACTTTCTCAGTTGTTGAGACCCATCAAAAGCAATTAGACTTCCAGGCCTGGATTTTCCTCCTTGTGACTTAGGATTTCAAGGTGATATCTGCAGCTAGCTAATCACAACCACCAGGATTGACATCACCTGAACTCAGATAAAGGAATACTTGAGGGATGTCTTGCTGATAGTGACCATAGTGGCTATAGCAGGACTGGGCACAATTTTATTAATAAATCCAAGAATTTCTTTAATTTTTATCAACTATTCCTTATGCTGAGTGAATACAGTTTCTAATTAAAGGGATTTTCCTTTCACTCCATATAAGAGTCACTGGGATACCAGAAACTTGTACTGGTTTCCAAGAACGACTCACTAAGATCAACAAAATAACTGGACTACATATCAGTGGTCGAATTGCATCCCCCACTTTTATGATAAGTCTCATCTGTGTAACTTCTTCCTCTCATTGTTGTTTGCCCAGATCTTCCTAAAAACATTAGGAATTACTGTGGATGAGATCTTGGAGGATGAATACACCTAGGTTCCTAATAAATGAGTAGCCTAGCTGACGGTGGAGGTTACAAAAGAAACTTTATCTTTTCTCTTTGAATTATTTTATCTCCTGTATGTTACTGCTTGAGCTTCCCGTGCAGGCTCAGTATTGTCATTGTTCTTTATACAACTTAAAAACATCGCTAAGCAGGCTGTTGAAAGACTTGGCAACACCCTGGGCATTTCCAGAAGCCCTGCGTCTTTGAATGTTCTCTGTGTCCTGATATCTCCCTTTTTACTGGTGTTTCTTTTCATCTTTCTAGGCTCTTGGAGAATTTGTTCTGGTGGAAAAAGAAGTCAAAATTAAAAAGAAAGGAAAGATTTACAGCCTTAATGAGGGCTATGCCAAGTATTTTGATGCTGCCACAACAGAATATGTGCAGAAAAAGAAATTCCCTGAGGTGAGTGAAGAAAGCCTAAGGCAGTGGCAGGGAGGATGATTCCTTAGTGGGTTCCTTTTCTGGTGGTGGCTCTAGGGGTCTGGCTAAAAGAGGTTGATGGCACTGTTTATGGCTCTGGTCAGTATAAGAATGGTAGACTCTGCCTTTCTTCATAAGCAATCAATACCTAAACTTTACCTACTAAAAGTAATACTCCTCAGTTGAGTTTTTCTAAGAGAAATTGTTTATGATGAAGGCAGAGATCATATTTTCAAAATTTAGATGTTCAGGCCAGAACCTCTTTCGAATCATTTGTTTTCTGAGCAACCACCTATACAGATTCGAGCCGCTCAGTAATGTTTGCTTTCAGACTAAATAATTATATCTGAAAGTCCCATTCATAAGCTCTAATATTGAGGCCTAGTGTTTACCTCAAGTTTTGGCAAGCTCTTTGGCACTCAATGTGATCACCAAGTTCTGGACTTCGTGTGCTGTTAATCCAGATAACCCATTAAATATGTTCATCATACAAAGAGAACTTTATGGCGGGTATGGGTGCATAATCAAATAATTTCCAGATCAAGTGTAAAGTCTGGCTTACATTGGGAGTAGAGCAAAAGCTTTTTACAAGTGTGACTCTCCCTCACCAGATTTTGGGAGATGTGGTACGAGAGGTCCTGTTTCATATGGTGGAAAGGTGATGGTTGGTATGCTGGCCTGGCTGTCCCTGGAAGCTTCTTTTCTTTTCTTTCTTTTCTTTTCTTTTTTTCTTTTTTCTTTTCTTTTCTTTTCTTTTCTTTTCTTTTCTTTTCTTTTCTTTTCTTTTTTCTTCTCTTTTCCTTTTTTCTCTTCTTTTTCCTTCTTTCTTTCTTTCTTTCTTTCTTTCTTTCTTTCTTTCTTTCTTTCTTTCTTCCTTTCTGTCTGTCTGTCTGTCCGTTTTTTTTTAAGTGAAATTCTCAGAAGTCCTGTTTCCTTTGCTTTGTGAAGTAGTATTTTGCCATGGCACACAAACCCGTCATATGTCTTGAGGGCAAAAATAACAGGATATGAATTGTGAGGTTGATAGACTCAGAATTATTTATGAGTTCCCAGTCTTAAAGATGGTTTCAATTCTAAGCTAAAAAGTACTTCCTTTAGAACCCATTAAGGAAGATATTTATTCTACCACTGAAAAATAAAACTCCTCTGCAAAAAACAAAAACCCATAAATCTTTTTAAAAGAGAAGTTACAAACTGAGAAAAAGGTAACACCATATATACCATTTATGACCAACAACAGGTGAATAGTCTGACTATGTGAGGACCTTTATAAATCATAGCACAAGAATGAACAAGCCCCCAAATAAAAAAAAATGTGCAAGTTATGGAAGACACATACATGTCCAGTCAGCAAATGGGAAGGTGCTCATAAAAAATACAAATTAAATGCAATACCATTTTTACATGTGAGATTGGCAAAGATATAAAAGATGAATACTGTTCAGTGGTGTAGGAAAATAAGTACTCTCATAAATTGTTAATGAAAACATAAACATCACACCTTTCTGGGGGGCAATCTGGAATATGATTTTAAATATTAAATATCCATACCTTTTGACTTAGAAGTTTATTCTAAATTTCCCCAGGAGTTTATCCTAAGGAACTATTAGGCCAAACGAAAAGAGATAAATGCAAAAGAATATGTCATTGCAGTATCATTTATAACAACAACAAAAGGAATAACTAAAGTACCCATTTGTAAGCTTGAGTTAATATATTATGGACACTCACAATATCCTAATGAATATTTCGTTACACATCTATTCATCCATTATAAAGGCAAGTCCTTCTTTATATATGGATAGTGAAACATGTCTACGAAATAGTCAGTGGAAGAAATAGGGTACAGAACTAAATATAATCTCCTATATGTAAGTATATATATATATGTGTGTGCGTATAATATATATATGTATATGTATATATATTTGTGTGTGCATGCATTTATGCACACAAATATATAATATATATATATATACATAAAATATCTTCAAAGACTGTACCACTTTGTTAATAGAGATTTCTGAAAGTTGAGATTATAGGGTTCTTCACTTTCTCTGGATTGTGCAATGGCAATGTGATTTTGAAAACAGATTATTCTATTTCTCTTTATACAAATTATTATAAAACCATGTCATTTGAAGAGGCCAAAAAGTATGCAACCAAAAAAATTTGAGGGGAAAAATATATCAGATAGTTAATTAATAAAAATAGTATATTTGGGGGGGATTTTGTGATGTTTAATATAGTCTTAGGCGACTTTTTAAAATTTGTCGTATGTTGTGAGCAGGGAGATCCCTCCCACCCCTGATTCTCCCTGAGGCAGTTACTTCCCTCCAAGATCTTTTGTTCTGGCTACCGTTCTCTCACACACTGCATCTCAGGAGGCGGGGTTTGGCAAGTGTTCTCCTTTCCTCTCTGCCACTGTTGGAAAAGCATTCTCCTTTGCCATCTCTCTCCCCTGAAAATAGCAGCTTTTCCTATCCCTGAATGCGCTCTTCTACTTAGTCATGATAATAATAGCTAGTGTATGTTGTGTCAGGTGCTGTTTCAAGTGAACAGTCCAGTAGCTCATCTAAGGTGACCCTTTTAATAATAACTGATAGAACCGGGCTTAAAATCTAGACCATCTGATCCAGAGTCCATGGATGCTGTGCAACCCTTTAGTGCAGATGAAATTAGTGTAGAGAATTGTGACCAGCATTTATTTTGAGATGAAATAGAAGAGAGCAGTACAGAATGAAACAGAATTGAATGAATAGAATAGACTAAAAATTCGTAAATAATTATTTTTGCAAAACACTTGCTTTATTTTAGCCATGTATGTGTGTTTGAGTGTACACTATATTTTGCCATAAAATATATTTCTTCTTTAAAAAATTTCAAAAACATTACTATGCTATGTGACCTTTTTATTACCTTCATCAAAACTCTGACATGTGACTTTCAGTATCTCTCTCCACTCTGACTTCTGTCATCATCTGGAGTGATTTCAGGGTCCGTGGGCTTATCCAGCAGCTATTTCTTATAGTTTCTTAATTCCAGATATATTCATCTCAATTTTAATTTATCTACCTTGTTCATAGTTAACTCCTAGGGATAGTCAGTTTTTAGGAATTGCCAAGTTATGAAACTGTAAATTCTCATGTTTACTCTTCAAACGGTCTCCTAGCCTTTCATATTTCTTACACTATGTCTTAGTCCATTTGGGCTGCTGTAATGGAATATCATACATTGGGCAGTGTATAAACAACAGAAATTTATTTCTCACGGCTCTGGAGCCTGAAAGTCCAAGATCAAGGTGCTGGCAGATTTGGTGTTTGACAAGGATCCACTTTCTGTTTCATACACAACCATCTTCACACTTCATCCTTATATGGTGGAAGGGGCGAGGGAGCTCTCTGGGGTCTCTTTTATAAGGGCACTAATCCCATTCATTAGGGCTCCACTCTCATGGCTTAATCACCTCCCAAATGCCCCGCTTCCTATCACTATCACATTGGGTTTAGGATTTCAACATATGAATTTTGAAGGACACACACATGATCTACAACACACTGCCATGTCCCTAGCTCTGATTAGAAGTTTATCATGTCCCTTGATTCCTCCTCTTTGCCCCTATATTTTGATTTGTGTCCTCTTGTCCTATCCCTTGTTCCTTTCCTCACCTCATTGACACCCTAATAGCCTGGACCCTATGATTGATGACATCAACTTCTCTTCTACCTGCATCTTCTACTCCCTTACCTCCTTATCCTCTACATTCTTCTAACTCTAAGTCAATCTCCAGTTGACCCTCCACTCTGATGCATGCACTGAGGAGTATAACCAAGCCAATGTTGGCACTATGAGTGCAGTCACCATGTTTACTGGTCTATTAGTACCCCTCAGCATCTTGTATTTGACCTTGGTCCTACTTGTCAGAGAAAATAGATCACATCAGCTCTCCATTTCACACCTGCAAACACAGTGACAGTCTTTTTTTAAATGATCTCAGGTCCAACATTCATCCTCCTACCTGCGCTCTCAGCTCCACTTCCTCCTCACTCCCTCTTCCTTCTGTATTTTCGTCCTCTTGCTACTAGTTATTTCTTTTCAGCCTGTGAATGTAGTCACACCTTTTTCATCTTAAAAATCTCTCTCCCTCCTACATTTGTGGCTATAACCAATGCCAAAACCCTTGCCATCATATTGCAATGAACCACACTCACACACATATACTCGCACACAAACTCACACACATGCATACATGATTCATTCAGTCTCCATTTCCGTTTCTCCCATTCAGTCATCTGAATTTTGTCCCTTACCTCTACATCCCATGGAAACTGCTCTTGTTGAAGTTACCAATGACTTCCTTGTGGTCAAGTCCATTAAAACTTTAGTGTGTATATTTTATTCACTCTCTCGGAACATCTGAAATTATTGATCACTATCATTGTCATGGATCTTTCTTTTCTGACTTCTGTGATTCTACTCTTCCTGTTTTTCTGCCTCTCATTTTGGGGATCTTTCGTCATCATTAGTTTCCAACTGTTAAGAGTATTTTAAAAGTAAACTTTGAGCTGTAGTTTAGTTTTAGAATGGAAGAGAAAAGCCCTTGTGAATTGAATTGACCAATTAAAAGTTAATTTTTCTTAATAAAAATATCATAAACTTTTTTTGGACTACATGAGCTGATTCTAAAGTTTATATGAAAAAATAAACAAAGGTGAGCAGTGGAAGAAAATCTTAAAAGGGGGGAAGATGATGTGGTGGAAATAGTGGTGCTATCAGATATTAAAACATATTATAAAGCCTCAATAATTATAACAACTTAGTACCAGAACATGAATAGACAGAGCTGTGAATCAGAATAGGAAGTCTTGCAGCAAATACAAATATACATGGGCATTCTATATAGCTTTCTCAGAGCCAGACGCCTTGAACAATGACAACTTTTGCACTTACTGCAGGCAGTGTTCGTCCACTTGCAAAATTTTAAACAGCTTTAGAAATTTTTCATTTAAAATAATGTATTGAAATGTTATCATTTCAATGCATAATTAATAGAAAAGTTATTTTACATTCCCTTCTTACACTAAGCTTTCAAAATCTTGTGTGTATCTTATAGCACATCCTAATTCAAACTAGTTACATTTTAAGTTCTCAACAGTTTCATGTGGCTAGTGGCTGCTCTACTGTTAGTGGAGATTTAATTATAACTTTTCTTCTCATATTTCAAGTGAGAGCCAAAAGGTGAGAGCCAACCAATGGGTAAGGATGGATTACTCTCAAACTTGTAACATCTCCTTTACTGTATTTTCTATCTCATCCTGTTTTTCTGTCTCCTTTCCTTGGCCTATAAATATACTTAAGTGTCCTTCATTAAATATCAGAAAACAGAAAGAAATCTAACTATGGGAGGTGAACACAAAATGTAAATGTATATATGCCTTCTTGTTAAAATGTACAGCTGAAACTTATTGGATTTCATTAACCATTGTTACCATAAAAAAGAAATTAATTAATTTAAAAAATAAAAAAATAAAGCGTGGTTTGCTAAATATCAGAAAACGAACAACCCACCATTTCTTTTTGTATCATCTTGTTAACTACTCTTTCTCGTACACTTTGCAGCAAAGTTCTCTTGAAAGAATAGTTTTTATACACTGTTTCCACTTCTTCCTTTCGAAAAAATATTTTAAAAATATATTGTTTTACTTTTAGTTATAGAAAAATACAATATGGAAGTCTATGCATTTTATAACTTTTTGAAATATGAGAAGAAAAAGTTATAATTAAATCTGCCCTAATAGTACAGCAGCCACTAGCCACATGAAACTTTTGAGCGCTTAAAATGTAACTAGTCTGAATTGGGATGTGCTATAAGATACAAACAAGATTTTGAAGGTTTAGTGTAAGAAGGGAATTAAAATCTCTTGAATAATCTTTTCTGTTGATTGTGCATTGAAATGCTAACTTTTTGATTCATTATTTTAAATGAAAAATGATTTCTAAAGCTGTTTAAAATTTTGCAAGTGGATGAACACTGCCTGCAGTAAGTGCAAAAGTTGTCATTGTTCAAGGCGTCTGGCTCTGAGAAAGCTAAAAAGTGCTCTGAACTGAGGTATACCAAGATGGAGTTTCAAGGAGATGCCAAGCAATTGTTTGAACTCTAGGAGATTGGAAATCTTTTCTCTTCTTTCCTTCTAGGTTCTTTGGCTGATCTAATAATTAAATTAACATAAGACAGATTAACGAGAGAAAACTAATTTAATTTTATACTTATGGGAACCCCATTAAAAATATGAGACTCGAAGAAGTGAACAAAGCAGGAAGATTTTATAACTTTTAGACATAGAAACAATAAATGTGTGAAGAATTGACAGGACAAAGAAGTTAGGTCTAGGGTGGTACATTAGTAAGGAAGTAACAGGGTTTATTGATACAGCCTTCTCCTTAAATTCCCTGTCTCTGGTGATAAGAATTTCTCTCTTCCTACTGGTACAGGGAAGGCACCTTTCGCATGGAAGATTTATTTCCTGCTTTCAGGAGAATGAAGAAAGGTCAGAGTGTCCTTGCATCAGCTGTTTCTCAAGTAACTTCAATTCAAAATAATCAATATGCCAAAGTGGCTTATTTTGGGGTAGCATATTTGCCCTCTTTCCTTTTTTTGATAGCTGCTTTTTAGAAGATGGTTACAAGATATTGTGTCTTACTTTATGTAGTCTTATAAAGAATTCAATCACTGGTTGAGGTATGGAGACTTTGAATGAATAAAATGCTTAATTATATAATGTTTTTCAATTCCTCAGCTAGTGGGTAGAGAATGAAGGACCTGGAATGCAGAGGCCACACCAACTGGACATGTGATCCTGAGCTGGCTAATTACTGAACTCACTGCATCTTGTATCTTCCCTCTCTGCTTACTAGGACGGCAGTGCTCCCTATGGAGCCAGGTACGTGGGCTCCATGGTGGCTGATGTGCACCGTACCCTGGTCTATGGAGGGATTTTCCTGTACCCAGCAAACCAGAAAAGTCCTAAGGGCAAGGTAATTCTCCTGTGCACTGGCTGTCTCTGGTCGGGGAGCCAGTTGGAGTTCCCTTTCTCTTCACACCTACTTTTTCAGCTACTGCCCTGTCCTTAGCGTGTCTGTCTGTGAATGGGCAGGTGGAAAAGAATGAGATGTATTTCCTAGTAGTAAATTTTGAAGCTGCAGTAGAAGGTCTGGAGGAGGAAAAGGCTGATGTTGTTGTTATTGGTGATCGTTCTGGCCTTACCTTCCTCTGGTCTTATGCCCGTCACTTACCACGAGTCAGCTGTGTTTACCTCCCACTTTCCAAATGCTATGTCTGACTTTTCGTTTCAGCACCACCTGATTTTAGATAATAGACCTCTTTAAGATTCTAATGAAACTTATGGACCTACTTCTCAGGAAAAAAGTGCATATAAACGTATGTATTACATATATTTTCAGGGGATTCACAGACGAAGTCCACCCAAGGTCTCCTAGAAAGTTTCCAAACTCTAGAATTCATTCACTGTTTCTGGAAAAGTAACTGCTGGAATATCTTAAGCAATTTTATGACACAAAACTGAAAATACTTTTATTATCAAGTGGGAATCTTATAATTAAATGCATCTATCTTGAATAGACTCTCCCAAGAACAGGTGTCTCATTTTTAGCCAATCACAGAAATCATAGTTGAGTAGACAAAACAAAACAAAGATCTGCCATATTCTTTGACATAGCAACAATTAGACACACACACACATACACACACACACACACACAATTTGAATTATTGGAATGCCGGATTCAAAGCCACGATCAGATCTAACAGTACATAAGAGCAGAGAGAAGATTTTTAGTATGCAGATTGGTGTATCAGGCATTTCTCATTATGTGAACGTTGAGCGCATGTATATGAACCTGTTGAACTAAGAATCACAGAAAAGTCTGCATGAGAGGTGCTGGTGCAAAGAAGTATTATGGAATATTATTAAATGAGATCAAGTAAAAGTTTTGGAAACTCTTAAATAGAATCACTCTTGCCACTACTCAGTTCCAAAAGGGAGAACATTAAGACTAATTATTAAGACTAATTATTACTGATTAATAAAATGATTTAGAATGAGTCAGAAAACACCCACATATAATTACTTATACATTTCTATAAGCAAGTATAATTCCATTTATAGACCTATATTCACAGCACCATAACTACCACCCATAATTAAAGTACCATTGTTTTTTGAACTCCATGTTTTAACTCTCACAGTTTCTGTGACCACATCTATGTATGTATGTGGGGGGAGTGCATATGCCTCTTCTCCTGTGTGTGCTTGTCTCTGTAGAACCATGCAGATTTTAACTGCAGGAAAAATAGATCACATGGCCTGCAGGCCAAGGTACCACAAAGACTTGGGCATCGTGTTTTGTGATGAGTTTAGTATAACGATGACTTCTTTAGGTCAGAGAAGATCTTGGCTCCAAGACAAGTTTTATGTGAGAATGCTGTGCTCTTTTATTCTTTTTTTGAAGTATCTGAATCAACATGGCACAAAGGTTAATTGATTAATTGGTTACAACCCACCCCTGACTTTATTGCCTGACATCCCCAAAACACTTGTCTTCAAGCCCTCAGGGCAAGGGAAAGGGGAGGAAAGAGCCAAGCTCTACAACTTGCCAGGTTGTTCAGGAGAGCATAGACATCAGTGTCCCTCCCTTGGACAACCAGGGACAAAACTAGCTGACTCAAGTGTGCCCACACGCATTGAGGCTTCTCTGTGTCCTGCCAGGCTGCCCATGACTCTAAAGATCAGGGGTCTAGGGTGAGAGCATTGTACACTATTTTACCAAAAAGGCAAGTAAATGCTCCAGAGTCTTAACTTACTCTCTCTTGAGTGCCTGACTCTCCAACCTAGACCAGAGCTACTTTGTTCCTTTCCATGTAATAACAAAAATAAAAATCGGCACTAAATATGACTGTTTCTCCAAATAGCTTCAACATATCTTCAAAATGGATTTGAAGGAAAGAATGGAAAGGAAAAGGCTGCATAGAGCAGGGTCAACCACTTTGTAAGCTGATTATAGAAAATTAACATTTAAACGAATCATAGATTTTGTACCTATGCAGAAGGAAGGAGCTGCGGTACACGGGCCTACTCACATTAATGAAACGATCCGAAGTTCAGTAGTTAGAATTCCTTGTCGAGCGTTAGGGGCCTGGATTGAGTTTTTTGGCTACTTGTAAAGCTTGCCTACCTGACTCTGTTTCTCTGCAGCTCCGGCTCCTGTATGAGTGCAATCCTGTGGCCTACATCATTGAGCAGGCAGGAGGCTTGGCAACTACAGGAACACAGCCCGTGCTGGACGTAAAGCCTGAGACCATTCACCAAAGAGTTCCCTTGATTCTGGGGTCCGTGGATGATGTGCAGGAATATCTCACCTGTGTACAGAAAAACCAGGCAGGCAGGTAGTGAGTCTGACCCTGCAAACTCTCGTCTCTTTGTCCTGTACCTTGTATTAAGGACCCTAATGAAAAATAAGCAACAATGGTGGTGATGAGTAATGAAGGCCAATCCACCAAATCACAAACAGAAGGGCAGCAGCAAATTGTTCAAGACAAGTCCAGAGGCCAGAGGTGATTCTGTGGTCAGTGTAAACGGCTAAAAATAAAAACCCACAAGTAAGAAGAGCAACTTTGATTTGTTTTCTGTCATGAACAGTGGAAAATAGGGTTATAATTTTGTCAGTTCGAGTAATCATCAGCAGCTACCTACTTGTTGGCAAAAAGTACAGAGAACAGTTAAGAATTTGTCTTGGCTGGCTTAAAATTTGAACCTAGTGTCTTATCCTGTAGTGATTTATTTTTTTTCTCATGAGAAAATATGTGCATTAAATATCTATAATATATTTAAATGTATATTTATATATTTTTAAATGGCCGACAAAGAGTTTTGGTCTTATTTTGGTTAAGGTTTGAATTAGAAATCTCATGGCCATTAAATTCTAAAACTTCAGATCAAGTCTTTTTTGGGACCAATAACATGAATGATCAGTAATTGTTTGAATGGAAAGATGTGGTCACCTATTGACAAAAAAACTATATACTAAACAGAGTTAAGTACATAGTATAAAGATGACATAGCCAAAAAGAAAAGGTTATCTTGGAAACAAAGCTGAGAGAGCATCTTCAATCATGGTGTTTGTTTCTTCGATGAATGATGGTATATGCTCATGGAAAGATCCGTTCACCATTCATATGTATTCTTCTCCAAGCTGAGACTCTGGGTCTCTACATGTCAAGTCCAGGAACTAGGAACTAAGGAAGAGTATGGGACTCTCATTCCATTCTCAGAGGCTACATATCAAAGACACCAGGTACAGGGGCGTCTGGGTGACAGGTACTTTCATAGGCAGAGTCCAGAAAGAACGCTGGTTAGGCTCTCTTGCCTGAGTGAGCTGAGGATGATCTTCTGTTTCTCATTTTCTCCTGATTGCCTTCCCAGTTTATATGCTTGTGTCTGTCTCAGGAAGAAACCTACTATTCTCTCCATTTTCAAACATTTCCCCACAATACACTGTGCAGGTTTGGCTCCACTTGGGGACGGTGGGACCACTCACTGGTTTCCGTTATACTCTGGGCAGATGGGCTTCAGCAACTGGGAGTCAAATCCATGAACACTTCGAAAAGAGAAAAGTCATAAGATTATTTTAACAGATGATTTTTAAAAGGGAGAAGCAATGTGCTGTTTCAAGTCAGTGGGAAAGGATGACTGGTGTGAATAATTAGCTTGTCATTTGGGAGAAAAAATAAAACTAGGTCCCCCAAAAATATTCCAGATGAATTCCAGAATTAAACATAAGAAATAAATTTTCAAGGATATTTAAAAAAGATAAATGGGACAATATTTATGACCTTAAATGGGACCAAATAACATAAAGCAAAAAAGAAAAGGAAAGCCAGATATGATTACATCAAAATGAAAACAACACACTGCAAAGTTAAACAACAACTGATGGCTGAGCAGAAAATACTTGTAACATATAACAAAAAATTAATACCAAAAATCATACATATTAAGAGGAAAAAGATAAATTATTCATAGAGAAACAAACTAAGGATATAAAACTGCAACTTGCAGAAAACATAATCAATAAACACATGAAAAGATGGCTACTCTCCTTGATCATTTATTTGGGTTAATTTTTGTGTGCAATGTATGGAGTTTCAGTCATTGGTATCTAAATGTCCAGGTTCCTTCTTGCCTTAAAGTAAACTGATTGTAAATGTTAATTACTCTGTACAGCAACCTAAGAGCAACCTTGAGACTAGCGGTGTTTGACTAAAGAACTGGGCTTTCTGTTTGGAAATGCAGCTCATTCCCAGGAAGCTATCCTTTTCTTGGAAGTTAGACTGACACCCAGGACAGTATGGCACTCATTCAACAAAGCCTCCCAGAACTACCAGGGAGAAAGATGATGGTGGGCCAGGAAGTGCAGGCCAGGATTACTCTTTCCATACAGTGGGCCAGCACTCTCAGAAGAGGATTTATTATTAGATAGCAGTATTTCAGTGTCAAAAACACCAGCAATATTCCCCACCTTGGGTCACAATTACTTTTTGAGCAGCATCCATAATATTCTTATTTGCCTCATTTCCCACATTCCTTTCAGATCTTTCTTATGCTCTTTTCTTCCACACAAATTAAAACAAAAAACATTTGATGTGATCAAGTGAAAATGGCTTCAGAGAGTGAAGAACACATTAATTATCACCAAGTTAAATAAAAAGAAAAAGAAGCGGAGTGTTGTATGTGCATTTTCCTGTGTGAGAATATCTTTCTGTGTGGTATCTAAGGCCTCTGGTACAGAACCCAAGCCAGTGCTACATTTGAGAGACAGCGTGTGAGGAGGGAAGCAATACCAAACCTACCCATGTCTTTTATTGCTTGGCGATTCCCTAAATCTACTGCTACCAGTGATATTCCTCCTAAGCCATGTTGGGTTTCTTAAACTTCTCCTATCTTAGTCAGCTGATTTCCTTGTAGACTGTAGCATTTCGTTGAACTTAGCAGAATCCTAAAAACTAGGTAAAAACCTATGAAGATAAAACTGGGTCTTGAAGCATGTAATGAATGGACAGGAATCATTGACTGTTGACTGATTTCTTACTTGTCCCATCTGGATGTTCAGCAAGTCTGACTTGTCCTGCTGGTCTTGGCTGGATGAATTCTCTTGTGCCCTCGAGGGTGCTGAGAACATGAGGCTAGCTATGTAGAACAGATGCCTTCCTCTCCATATTACCACAAACTCATTGGCTTAAAGTCATAGAAATTTATTTCTTATAGTCTTCAAGCTAGAATTCCAAACCAATATTCCTTCCAAGGGCTATGGGGGCTGAATCCTTTGTTGTCTCTTCCAGATTCTGATACTAAATTTATGTTTCAGACAATACTTTTTAAAACTGAAATTTGTTCTCAGCTCTATTAAATTCATGCTGATAGGTTTATTTAAAAAATACTTTTATAATAGATGCTGTTTGAAACTTTTCACAAGTTTAAATGAATATAAACATCTTTGAAAGGTACAGAAACTTCTAATTTGTGTTCAATCATTTAGATAGTATTTAGTTTGGAACTTTCCCCTACTTTAAATATAAATGTCTTTGAAAGTTACAAAAACTTCTAATATGCATTTAATTGTTTAGACATCTGAGAGGTCTTCACATTTTCATTCACATCGGCACCTAGACAATTATTTAGAGTCTTGAGTTAACCTTCCAGTATTCTGTGGACACCATTCTAAGTTAGCCTGTCATGGTAAAGAAGGATGACAGTCACAAACATGTCCTTTCTGGTCGATTTTGGGAGATAAAATGTGACAGTTTGCATTTTCCAAAGATGGCTACAATCGTATCTACCATGTCACATGCTCTTCTGCTAAGTGACCTTGCCTCTCCCCACCACAAAGTGAACTCTCGGCCCCCTCCCCAGGAACACGGGCTTGTCCTTGGTGACATCCTCCAAATACAGTTCAGCAACAGAGATTTCACTGGGGATGGAGGCAAGTTTATAAGAAGCCTTGCAGTTCCTCGCTGGGTATTCTGGCACACTGTCTCTAGGGACATTCTTCTCAGAGCTGGTCTTCCTGCTGTGGGAGCCCAAACCATGGAGGATCCCATGTGGGTGCTCTGGTCAGCAGCCAGGCTGAAGGCCCAGCCCACACCAGCATCTAGGATGCCATATGACTGAGCTTGCTTGGATAGGAGCCCAGTCAGACCTACAGATGTTTCTAGCATGCATGACAGATTCTAAGGGAAAACTATGCAGCTAAGCTCAGTGAGTAAATGGGAAAGAGGTTTTCTTTCAAGCTGCTACCTTTCCAGGTGTTTATTTTACAGTAATAGATAACCAGTGGTTCCTCTGTGTCCCACGTGTGGACACAGCCTCATCACTTACTCTCAACTCACTTCTTATCTTCTGTAAATGCAGTTCCTCTTTTCTTAGGGATTCTGACTGCGAGTCCCTGGTCAGACACTCTTCTTTTATCCTGTCCTACTGACTGGATCCCCTGGGTTCATGTCAAATTTCTCTTCCTCCTAGTGTTCTCAGCTATTTCCTTCTCCCTAACAGCACTAGCTCTTCTTTGAGGTTGTGAATGTTTTTTTCTACAAGGCAATAATTGGAACATAGTGGGGGTGACATTGATTTCGGTTGTTTCAATATGGGTTCCAACAGGCAGAAAGGGTTCAGTTGGGGAGCCTCCCATATCTTCTTATGACTCTACTTAGTTGATAGTACTCTCACAGAATCTACAGACTTTCAGTCCCAACACAACATTTGTCATTTTAGGTTAAAATTTTGGAACTTTAAGGACCTAAAAGGGAAGGCCACATTGAAGGTCCATCACGGCACATGGTCCAGGACAGATGGACTTGACCAGAGGCTGCTAGAAGACTTGTGGACTGAGATCCCAGTTGTCCTCCACCTCATTGTCCTCATAAGGAATTATGAGGCCTATTAACTAAATCCTCCCATTTATTCTAAATTTCCTTGAGTGGGAACATGTAAATTTTAATCAAAGAGCAAATGGAACTCTGTGCTTCTTTAACATGTGAAATACAGATTTTTAAAAATAAATTCGGGGATTAGGTAGCTAGGTATATCGTAGGCATCAGACCATCACTTTTGATGCTCTTACCTATCGCCCACCTCTGAGGCCACAGCACTGTATTCGAAGCTCTGCCTCAAATCCTGAAGCTTATCCTTCACCCCTTATTGACCTAAAGACAAACATTCTTGGTGATCCATTATGTCTTGTCCTTCCTTGATGGCAAGGCAGCCACATGGTCTTCACTAGCATTTGGGGAAGATGAACCAGAAACTGGCTCAGTGACATTCATCCTGTGGAATTCAGCTAGGTTGTAATCATCTTGTGCCAAATGATCATGACCACTAAGTCTCTTTTCCAGCCTGGAAATCCTATGTATGTGTGATCACTTTTTAAATATGTAATTTTTTTTCTTATTAAAATAATTTACCTCTGTCCTTATTATTTGTCAAATTTTGCTACATTCAAGGGTTGGGTCATGCACAGCCAATGGGCAACTGACCTAAGATCTTTAAATTTATAACTAGAAGAGCCCAAAGGCCACCCAGTCATTCTCCTAATGGACCATTGGCACACTCAGTTATGTCTTTAGAGACCAATAACATTCTGACCCTACAGAAACTTAATGTTTTAAAAACAAAAATAAAATAAACCTCACTTTTACTTGAAATTAAGTTTTATTTTAAAAGGTAAAACTTTATACATCCTTTTAAAACCTAAAATGCCAAAGTAATTAGGCAAGTCAATCATACAAAGCTGTTTACACAATAATTAAAGAAGTGGTAACATTTACTAGTAAATGCCACACATTTACTAGTAAATGTCACACATGTTTTTACTAGTAAAATGTTACACAACTCAAATGATCCAAATGTTTTTATCTCACACAATGATGTCTGGTCAGTTTTAAGATAAAATTTCTCCTCTGGATATTCTGTCCTTAACCACATCTGTCTTTATCCCCATCATCTCACACAATAGGATAGCTGGCTGCAGTGGCAATTCCACAGTGGTTGTTCTGGTCTTTGGCCATGTTGATGTAGCCATTCATGCCCCAATGTGTACCCCAGCTAAAAGAAGAGAAGGTTTTCCATTTTACACGAAGAATTAAACACAGTTATCGTTATTAACAATCACATCTGATACTTGAGTAGTGCACCAGAGGCCCACAGATTTAGAAAGAAGCAGGAAGAGGCAGTTATTCTTCTTCATGGTTGAGCTCAAACCTACATGCAACTTCTATCTATAAACCTTTCACAGAACTGGGAAATTAGAGGATAAAAAAGAAAACTCATGGAGCCAGATGTGTTTTGGAATTAAGAAAAATTTCAATTTTAGAAATGAAATGGTACCAAAACTATATCAATGCCCTAGCAAGCTTGAGACAGTATCTTAATGTTATAATTAAACACTCAGATGTCTCTGTTCACCCTAAGTGGGATAAACACTTCTGGGATTTCCAAAATGTGCTCAAGGGTTTAAGGACTTGGGTTTAAGGATCTGGATCCAAATACTGATTCTAAAAAGGATTCTCTTTCCAATATCAAATATAAATATTTTTAACATTTTATACCTGTTCTTGACGATCCAATATTTATTTTTATTTGATTTTGCTCTTTCAAAGCCATAACCAACCACCAGAACGCCATGATTCAGGTCTTCACTGCTGCATTCTGGTTCATAATAAATGCCTAAGAAAATAAAATTCAATCTTGGGGTGAGGGTCTCCAAGTGACATATCACAGTACCCCAGCCTAGCAACCACAGTAAGGGAGGCATCCACAAATTCAGTTAGATGACATAAATCCAGATAAGATTTAAAAACAAGATTTAAAAAAATCTATGCTAAGGATTTAGACCCTCCTATAACACGAGCAAAAGTACAAATTGCCACTATCACTTTTCTAAACAACTTGTCAAGAAGCAATGAAACTTTGTCATTCTACTTTTAAGGTGTCAGTCTAAGGAAATAGCACAGAACACAAAATTACTTGAACCAAGGGTTCTTTCTAGTTTTAATTATGGTAGTAGAATTCTTTGAAAATTGTAAAAGCCTAACAAGTTTTAAAAAGTAAATAAAACTATACTAATCAATTTATGTAGCCATTATATATATTTACGAAGCACTTAAAATCCTGAGAAAATGGTTTAAGGTCAAATGGACAACATCGGGTGCAAATATTACGTGTACAAAATACATTACTATGTTAAATTTGCATACCCAGAAATTCTACATTGACTTCTACATTCCAAAGAGTCAATTTTGCTGTATGTCAGGGTGGTTTTCTAACTTTTCTGGCTAAATTTGTACCAAAACAAATGCTTACCTTTTTTATAGAACTGGAAGGAGCTATAGCTTGCATCTATACCAACAGAGATGGGCCCTACACTTGCCACTGCCTTCATAAGAGACCTCTCCTGCTTATGAATGTCCACGAAACCACTGTCATTGGCAGCAGAAAACTCGGGATTGTATTTGCAAGATTCATCCTTTCAAAGGTAAAAAGGGAAAAACTTTATTATGACCAACCTCCTGGGGAATGTGAGTTCAAGACAGTTTGCAGCTTACTGATTTCCAAGTCATTTGTTATAAAGCATTCCAGGAGGTAAAAAGCTGTTGGTTGCTTTGAAACTAGCTAGTGTCTATTCAATGAGATACAAACACTCACTCTACCTGTTCATAGACTTTTTTTTTCACTCTGGAGGAATTTATACTGTATGTAGAATGGTGTGTGTATCTCTATGTAACGTAGAAGTAGAAACAGATATTTGGTAGTTATCTAAACAGAGAACTGTACAGTTCTGACAGTTTGCAGAATAGATTCTACAGTCTAAAGTGTAAATTATAAATATGGTATCTGTTTTCGCTAAAGTTTTCAAAACTAAAAAGCAGAGCTAGAATGATAACAAGATATGAAGTGTCTTTTACCTTTCCAAGATATGGATAGGATTCCTCTGAGTCCAGGCCTCCATTGTCCTTGACATACTGGAAGGCGTAATCCATTAGGCCACCATTACAGCCCTCATTGCCTTGAGACCAAGAGCAGTCCACCAGGTTCTGCTCACTCAGTGAAATAAGTTTACCAGTTTTCCGGAACATCTGTCCTTCAAGGGCACCAGTTGCACTAAAAGCCCAACAAGAACCACATTGACCCTGAAAACAAAATTTAAAAATGTTCAGTCTACAAAACAAAGAGCAAGACTTTGATAATAGCTGATATATCTGAAAACTCTTAAAAAACAGCGTACTGCATATTGTTCCACAGTCTACCATATCAGTGACAACTCCATTATGGCTTTATTCTTGGAGAGATCTGCTAAATACTGTTATACCTGATCCTTCACAGGAGTTACGTAGCCTTTCTGTCTCCAGTCCACAGATGCGGGGATCTCAGGGAAAGGAGGTTCTTGGAACACTTTTCCCTTCCTGTGCTTCTGGTTTCGAAGACCATTCATCAATTTCCTAAATTCTTCATTGGTCTTCAATTGAAAGGAAATAGAATGTTGTAAAGGAAGAGATTATTTTGGTAAATCAGTGAGAAGAAGCGCAAAAACAGAAGCCTCCATGCCACACTCACCATGTCACCAAAGGCATTTATTGCCATGGTGAAGCTATGTTTCCCTTCTCTGTGCTCCTGATTGTGCAGTTCAATCATTTTCATATTCTTCTCCCATACTACTCTCCTCCAGCCTTCTTCACTCTACAGTCAAACATACACCGTATTGTCTTTATTATTATTCAAAACCAACTCACCTTCACCAAGGGGATTTGCAGAGAGAGAGAGAACAGAACCATGGCTAAGGAAGGATGGCTTTATAGTACTGAAAGCTGTTCTCCAGCAGCCACACAACAGGGATGCATGCCCGACTGTGCTCAGCAGTGGGTGCCATGAAGTTACCGCTTTGGTAAGAGCTGGCTTCAAGAAGCTACTCTCTGCTGTAAACTCCAAATAGCATGGACCATTTTCTGCGGGGTCCCACTGGACAATTTCAGATGTTATCAACCTTGTTATATAGTTTCCCATGTGTTGCTTTCCACTGGTTCCATAGTGCATCTAAACTGTGATCAAGTTTTGGAGCAGTTGAGACTATTCCCAAGCAAAGGAGAGTCAAGAAGATTGAAGGACTCATGTTTCAAAATCCTAGGAAGAGAAAAGGGATGAGTTTCTGATTCAACTAATCCTTCTAAAAAGCCAACATACTTTCTCATGAGACGTTATAGCCACCACGGTGGAGTAAAAACATTTAATTTACCTTCCCAAGTAATTACAGAAGGACTGTGGAGGAAGGCTAAAGATGTGGGTGGACAGAAACAGCCCTAAGACCCCATTCCGGAGCCCAGATAGGGCCAGGCTCTCCCAGGTCAGAGAACTAGCTCATGACCAGGTAACACAGGCGCTGCAGGCAGAACCCGGCAGAGGGTGCACCGCTTTTGCTCCCAGCCCTCCGCACAAGCCAGCTGCTTCCAAAGGATGTAGATGTGGCGCAAAGAAACGCAGCCCCCAAAGCCTCTAGCAGCCGTGGGTCAGGCTGCTAGGTCCACACGGTCAGACCTGAGGACATTGACTCTTGTGACCCCCATCCCCCATCCCCGCCTCAACCTTCGACCCTCAAGGCTGGCGGCTATCCTAGTTCCCGGAGCGGTCCTGCAGCGCCAGAGACAAGCTGGAGGCGCTCACCTGCGACGGGAGTATCTGAACAAGGACGGTTAGCACGTGCGGGTCCAGGGGTCTCAGAAGCCGAGCTGTGGTCCCTCAACCACAGGTTTAAGGACCCGGGATTCGGCCAGGTCGGCCCGCCCCGCACCGCCTGCCCGCACCGAGATTGGCTGAGCTGGTCTGTAGGCGGGGCCTTCGGGTGCTGGGACTCTGTGCGCGTGATAGGGCTGGGTTTCAACCTGTCCTACGGCGGGTCTTTGTTGTCTGAGTGGTCCCTGGGGGAGGGAGGACTGGGGGACCCGGGAAAGCGCCGTGGAGGGTCCCGCCATTCCCTGGGACTCGGATCAGCTGCTTACCTCGAATTCATACCCTCGCTGGGTGGTTCACGAAAAGCTTACAGAGAGCCCCAAGAGGGTTTTTAGTGTGAGCCTGTCTGTCCTTCAGAGTTTTCTGTTAAATTCTCAAGAGAGTTGAAAGTACTATAAGCTAATTTAGTTGTTACTGTTTCTTCCACAGGAAATTTGGGGCAGAATAGGAGAATTCAGAGCCCACAGGCAGATGTGCGCTCTCTGATTTGGTAAGGGTTCGGCTGGTTTTTGGAGAAATCTGGAGTGGAATAGCAATGCCCAAAACAGCGGGCATGATGGTCAAGGCCCTAATCTTTGGAAGAAAAGGGGAGGGACTGGGTGGGTTTCCAGAGAAGGCGTGACATTTGTAATACTCATTTCCTGTCTTCCCCAGTCAGGGTTTCTTCTTCCCTCCCAAACCTTTCTCAAAACTGACAGAAATAAGTTATTCACAGAAAAATGTGGTTTGTTAAAAGGAAGAATGGCGCAACGTAGAAACTGCTCTTACCTTCCAACTCTGCGTCATGGATTATTGTCTTCCTCAGTATACAACGTGCTTTTCTTGAGATTTAATTTAAGAAATTTGCCTTAATGACTTTTACTTCCTTGATTTTTCCTTCAATTTACATTTAATGTCAGAATTTAAAGGATAGTTTGTGAAAACGTTTTAAATGAAAGAAAAATATATTTATGTATTAATATTAATGTATATAATTAAGAATTAATTAACACAAATCAGATATATTGTACATTTGTCCTTTATTACAAAAACATTCATTGTTGCAAATACCCTCTAGAAAAAATATTATTACCTCATTTCCCTTCCCACTTCACCTTTTTTATGCATATTTTGATTTTTTTTTTTTTTTTTTTGGTAAAAATGTGTAATGCTTCATGTGGACTTGTAAACTAATTTCTATTTAGGATTAAATTGATAAATCTTTTAAAAACACTATCGGATATATAGTTTTCTTTTTTTACTGTGGAGATATGTACATAAGGTAAAAGTACGAATTTTAACCATCTTAAGTGTACAGTTAGCAGCATCAAGTCTATTCACATTGCTGTGCAGCCATCACCACCATTCATCTTCAAAATTTTTTATCTTCCCAGGCTGAAACTCTCTACCTATTATACAACAAGTCTTCATTACTCCCTCCCCTCAGCCCCTGGCAACCACTATTCTATCTTCTCTGTCTATGAATTTGACTACTCTAGCTGCTTTACATTAAGTAGAATTATGTAATGTTTGTCCATTTGTGCTTGGCTACTTCACTTAATATAATATCTTCAAGGTCCATCCATGTTGTAACATGTGTCAGAATTTCTCTTTTTTCAAAGGTGAATAATATTTCATTGTGTGAATGTTCCACGTTTTGTTTTTTCAGTCATTCCTGGAGGGACAGATGGGCTATTTACACATTCATTTATTTTGAGTAATGCTGCTATTCACATAGTTGGACAAATGTTTGAGTTCCTGTTTCTGGTTCTTAGGATATATAACAGAAGTGGATTTATTGGATATGGTAATTCTGAGTTTAATTTTTTTCTGTGTTTCCCACAGTGTCTACATTTTACATTTCTATCAGTATTGCACAGAAAGGGTTCCAATTTGATATGATTTGCAGATAGATACTCCATCTCTTTCTTGAATTCTAGAGCTGCCTTTCATTAAGTTAATAGACTCCTTGGATGTACAAAAGTTTTAACTTTTGATAAAGTTTGATTTATCTGTTTTTAGCTTTGGTTGCCTGCTCTTTTGGTGTCATAACAAAAAAAATTATTGCTAAGATCAATATCATTAGGCTATTCCTTTGTGTTTTCATTTAAAGTTTTATGGTTTTAGCTCTTATGTTTTGGTCTTTGGTTCATTTTGTATTCATTATTGTGTATGGTGTAAGGTGATGGTTCAACTTTATTATTTTGCATGTGGATATTCGATTTGCTCAGCATCATTTGTTTGAAAGACCACCCTTTCCCTATTGAAAGGTCCTGGCAACCCCATACAATTTTTAAAAATCAATTTATTATTAAAATTTTTATTTTAAAGCCTTTGAAGAAATAAAAGCTCTTCTTTCTGACACCAACTAGAGTCTGAAGCTCTCAGGTGGTTACAATTGTATGTTATATTGTAAATGACTGGAAGCTAAAAAAATTTTTAAAAAGACACTGTGGAGTTCAACATAACCAATCATTCAAGAAACCTAAGTACATATTCTAATATATGGTTTTACAGTAGCCCTTGGGCCACAGCTCCATCAGATAGCATAGAGTGGAGACCGGCTACTGCATGACCACCTGCACCTTAGCAATAGCTTGACAAGGCGGTGGGTGGCAGGTGCTGTTCCAAAGAATGACATGCCCTCTATTTCTTGGAATATGACACAATGCACTGGAGAAAGTGTGGACTCTTTTTATGCCCCAAGTCTAGAATGAGAGCAAGACATATCTAAATCCCAGAGAAATATAGGAGACTATTTAAGCAAGAAATGTAACATTTATTTATACAAAATCTGTTAATAATGAATGACAGAAAGATGGTATGGCTAGCCATTCTGTTCTTATTTCTAATCTTCTATCTCCATTTCTTTGCCAAATAACTTGGGTGAGTACTAATTGTTAAAGTGGTCACATTTTATACAAGTGATTAATTCTTAGCTCTGCTTTTACTAAAATACAGTTGGCAGATTTTCTGATTCCTATATAAAATGCAGCATCTGTGAAAGCATATTCTTGTGTACATCTGTCTGGTTATCTTTTGCTCACTAGTAACAGAGGATATAATTGTTTACCCGATCTCTGGATGTTTTTAACTGTAGGGGAAAGAACAAATCTAGTGTGGTGGTATTCAAGACTTTGAGGCTATTTATCTTTTCCCAATATGACAATACCCTCCAATTTGTTTAAATTCAGTGAGCCAGAAATTACTTTTAAAAAAAGTTACCCATTTGTGAAGTGGTTGATTACCATTTGTAATTTATTGGAAAAGAGTCTTGATGTTTGTATGAAGCCACTTATGAAATAACTTACTTCTCTGAGCTTCTGTAACCATGTTTTTCCTGTAAGGTTTAACAGTTGGCTAATATTAAGTAAATCAGTCAACAAGAACTAATTAAGTTCTGGTCTTGTGCTTATTGTCCTCTGCTTGGTGTTTTTTCAACATTTCTTTGGAAACAATCTACATGTTCCTTTCCTAACAGGCTCAACCTTTCCATTTAAAATCTAAGATTGCCACAGTAATCTGGACTTTATAGCAATGGGCACAGAACACGATAGATGTATGTCAGTAAGATCATGGCAGGTATCTTGGAGCAGTAGGTAACTAGGAAGCTGACCTATGGCACCTCTCCCCACATCCTTCATCCCCATCCCAAAGTCTGTAATCCATAAACTCTTATTTTGAGACCAGAGGATCTCTTCTGCAGATCCTACCTGTGTTGTGCCATCTGCTTGACGTCTGCTAGAGTGGGGAAACCATCTGGTCCAGGATGCTACTACTAACAAAATCACTTAAGGGAAGTAGTTGTTGCTTCCTTGGATCAGAAGTGCATGTTCTACACTGAGCACTTACATGCTATTTCATCTGGCCATGTTAGCAGTAATGCTGAAGGAAGATCAGATTCCTTATTCTGAGGATGAGTTAGTTCTCAAAAGTAGAAGCTGGATTCCTCAGTGTTACCTTTGGATATGGAATAAAGTTTAGATGTGCTCAAGCTACATGTCTGCTTTGAGGACAATAAAACCAAGATAGGGAGACAGCAACCATTGGGAGTTGTGGGGACAAAGAAGACATAAAAAAAATTCGTAAACCATCAGAGTGGAGTCAATAAAATTCTCAAGATTACACTGAGAAAATTTCCCTTGTTTAGGTTTTTTAGGTGATCATATAGGGAGTAGGGATGCTTGATGATAAAGTTCTCTTTCCTTTTTGTGGTCTCAAATTTTATGTGTGTTTTTAGAATAGTGAATAAATGAATCTTATCTTTTTTTAATACCCGAGTTTGTCATTGAGGCATTGTCATTGGAGCTAGGCTTACAAATGGGGCCTTTAATTATCCTACGTAATGTGCAGAGCTTTTGTCTCTGAGAAATGATCAAGCAAGGAAACACTCAGGAGGCACAGGGCAAAAAGCCCTCCTGGAAGCTGGTGGGGTGGGAAGATTTGGAAGTCCAGCCCAAAGCAGGCAGCAGCAGGCCTTCTGTATGGCTCACATATCTTTCCTTCCTTTTAGCATGATACCAGGTAAGCTGGCATTGAAATTGAGAATTTGGCCCTGGGGAACTTTGGTGCTTTATTTCACAATGACCTCAGTGCTCACATTACACTTCTCCTGGTGTTCTCTGGCACCTAGAGTCAGTCTGTAATGTAACTGATGGGGGTTGGGGGGGAGGGACAAGGGCAAAGTCCCCAAAGCTCAACTTCCTTTTCTAAACTCTGTTAGTCTAAAACACATTTAAGTTACTTCTTCGCTGAAGAGAAGAACCTGGTACCATCCTTGATTTTGTGCATCCCACAGCTGTGATCATCCTCATCTGTAAAATGAGCATCCAATACCACCCGTCTCCTAGGGCAGTGGTTCTCAAAGTCCCCCAGTAGCATCAGCCTCTCTTGTGGACTTGTTAGAAAAGCCCATTCAGGATCTCCATACTAGAACCACTGAACCTGAAACTTGGGGGACAGAAGTCAACAGTCTGTTTCATAAAACCTCCAAGTGATTCTGATACAAACTCAAGTTATAGGGTTGTTGTGAAAAGTAAATGAAAGAGCATGTGTAATATGCTCAGAATAGTGCTTGGTACCTAAATGTTATTTAACTATCAGTATCATCATCATTATTATTATCACCACCACCACCACCACCACCACCATCATCATCATCATCATCGGAAGTCTTTCTAATAATGCTTTAATTTTCAGTAGTACAAGGTACCCACAGATGGAAATGCCTTTCCTGTGGAACAAACAAACATATGTGCAAGCTGACTCTCAACAGCAGAAAGGTCTTCTTTCTCTTGATCACCTGCCGTAAAGGTACAGGACTGATTTTTATTTATGCCTTGTTTCTAATATGTAAATTATATCTCGATTTAAAGAAAAGAGAGAGAAAGCTTGATTGGAATCATTTAACATTCTATGATGTCTCATAACATTGCTGTAGACTAGTAGATTTGATCAACAACAGTTGTAAAGAAATGGTAAAAACTAGCATGGAGAAAAGACTTGTCTTAACCAAGTGTCTTATCTGGTGATTTCCAAGAGTACCAGCGTAATAGAATCATATGGCATAATATTTTTGCGATTGCCCATGTTGATCACTCATTAGGCAATAAAATCTTTCTGTAAGTACCATGGGAAATTGCCACCTCAGCATGGATAGTTTGATCATTTTTCCCAGGTGATGAAAGGGGAGAAAATGAAGACTTGTCTGAACTTTCATTTCTGTTTTATCTTTTTGGTTTCCCTTTTGAGTTGCAGAAGCAGTGAAAATTATTTATGCTTTTTATTCTTCCTGTTTATTATTTTGATTGAGGTAGTAGAGAGCATTGATAAATAATCATGTTTTGCTGGAAATGGTTAACTTTGATTACCAAAATTACAGAATATTCTAAAGCTTCCATTTATAAACTTTTCTATGTTACTTCCATGTCTGCAATAAAACAGTCAGTGAAAAGATGGCAAACCTATAAAAAGAAAAACAATTTTCATACCCTTTGACTTCACAATTTTACCATCAAGTTGTACCGGTTTTTAAATGTAGATAGTTCCAATCTCATGTTTGGTGGGATAAACTTTGGGCATTTAACCTATCCTCCTCAAGCCTTGGTTTCATTCACTATAAATATGGATAATATCAATGTCCTCATAAGGTTGTGTTAAAAACTGAGGCAATACCTGAATTGATAAAACCAACCATCTTCAGAATTTATTTCTTGTAAAAGGACATGTTCTTGAGAAATGACATTCAATCCAAAGACACAGTAACACTGCAGTGACTCATGTTGCTTTTTAGATATTGTCTATTAATCTTTTCTTCTTTTTTTCTTTTCCATTCATCTAGAATCCTACTGTAAGATTGAGTAGGTTTTAATTTGACCCAGGGAACAGAGGTCTCAGCAACCATAAAAACATTGTAGCCAGCATCCTTCCCCTTCAGGAAGGTTCTGTCAGATTTCTTCCATTGTTTCATCTGTTGTCTTATGAAGCTCTCCCCTCCAGTGATTCTCTTAGACCCATGAGTAGATTTGAAATCTTCTAAGAAGGGTGAAAGAATTGTAAAATATGCTTCCAATTCTTTTTGAGAAAAAGCAGTAGATGTGAGACAAAAAGTCTTGAGGAGCTGGGGCTTATGTTACACAGCCTTGGCCTAGAGTGCCAGGCCTGAGTCCAGAGTGACACGAATGACTAGGTCTTGCCCTTCTCACTAGCTCTTTAGCCAGAGATGTGAACTAGTTTGGGCTCTATTTCCTCCTTTGCCAATAATCTCTATTCTGTTCCTCTTGGGATACTGTATAAGGTGTTGGAGTAGGAAGGACAGGGACTTGGGATAATGACAGCACAATAGCCTGATTCAGAAAATGATGTTTTGTCATTTATTCATTCTACGAATACTTGAGTTTCTTTTATGGCCGGCCCTGTGCTGAGGATTTATTGATGAACTAATACTAATATATATCCTTACCTCCAATGAAGCAGTCTGCATGAATCAAATATTTCTTTTTGATGACATATAGATCTGTGCTCCCTTTCTTCCCATTGACCTAATAATTTTGGCAATTTCTCGATTTGTGAGCCCTTAAGTATTGAGGTCTTAATGTAGCTATTTCATCCTCTTGCTAAAGAGAGCCTCAGGAAGCGTGCAGCCTCTTCTCCATATTTCATCAGGAAAAAGAGAAATCCTGAATGACATTAAATAAAAGACATTCTATTCAAGGCTACCTAGTGTTCTTTATCATAAACCAAATGTGTCTCATTGGTTCAATAACAAGCCCATCGTCTGCTACCTGGCTCTGTTCTAGCTCACCTGACTATGACCCAGTGTCTGGTCTTAGTCTTCAAGGAGTTGTCTCACTGCACCATTGACCCTCAGGTTGTCCCAACAGTGAGTCCCTTTACAGGTCTTCTTAAATTAACAGAAACATCAAGGGCTAATATTTGGATCGGAGAGGTTACATAGCCAGTGGAGTTGAGTAGCCTTTGAAGTTTAAGCAAAACACCTTCACCACCTTAGACTTCTTGCTCAGGGGGAAATTTTTCATTTTAATAAAGCAGATATAGAATTCATACTCTGTCCATCATCAAAATATTAGAAACATAGCTGGGATCATAAATGGCATTAAATAAATGCTAACTCTTCTATTTTAGATTCAGTAATAACTATATAATAAACATCTTTTCTTATCAATACATGTAGCACCCAGTTGATATGATCATATCATAATTCCTCTAACAATCTCCTTTTCACCTACTGATGGACATTTAGATTATCTTTTGTTTTTTTTTTCATTTACAACACTGCAGTGAATATCTCGACACATGGATCTTTATAGATGTAAGTATTATTACAAAATTAATTCTTGGAAATGGAACTACCTTCTGAAAGAGTTATTCTAATGTATACTCCTACCTATAGTGAATGAGAATTTCTACTTCCTCAAACTCATAAATCAGCTCATTTTATGTGACCTAATTTGCATATTTGGGGGTTGTCCTTATTTTAAATTAGTAATTATAAAATCAAAATATTATATTCACTATTATGTTTATCATTATTATGATCATTAACATAAATAAGTGAAATTAATAGTATTTACCATGTATTGAAAAACCATGTACCAAGTCCTTTACATACAGAAATGATTTAATTGAATTCACTTCTCACAAGAACCATGTAAGTAGGAATTACTTATCCATTGTACAATTGAAAAACAAAATGTGTATTACTTGTGTGCCCTTAAGTAAGTAATTTAAAATCTTTGTGCTTTCCTATTTGTAGAAAAATTAAAACATGGGGATGTGTCCAAAATTAAAGTACCATATATCTGCAAAATACTTTAGGATGACTGTGAATTGTTTGAGTGACATGATAACATGAGACATGATACATTTACAGTTTAAATGCACTAGGAAGATGACAGAATAGAAAGAAGACTAAAAAGGCACAAGGTCTGGGTGCTGGGATGCAGCCTGACCACCCACAAGCTGTGCGATTTTGAGGTAGTCAAATAATCTCTGGACCTTGTTTTCTCGTTTTTAAAAAATCAAATATTAAAGGAAGGAGTTGGGCCAAATGGAGTTCATCCTTTTTAGGGTTAAAATGTTTAGAATTATTAGTTTGTTTAAATGTACAAATAAGCTTTGAAATCTTTTTTGTCTATTGTCAGCCTTATCATATACATATAATTTACATACAATAAAATTCACCAAGTTTAAGTGTACAGGTCAATGGGTTTTGACAAATGCATCTAGTGGTGTCACCACCACCTCAGGATATAGAACATTTTTGTCATTCCACAAAGTCCCCTTCTGTCCTTCTGTTGTTCATCTCTTTCCCCAAGCCTGGCCCCTGGCAGTCACTAATCTGCTTTCTGTCTGTATAGCTATGGCTTTATTCTAGACTATCACAGAGAACCAAGGGACGATGGTCCTCCAGGCTCACTTTAGTTTCAAAAAGCATACAGGGGAGGAATGCCCTGTGGGGAGGGAGCTTTTTTGTCCTTGTAGAAAATCAATTTCCTGGGAACTGGACACATTGAAAGTATTTTCAAATGAGTCATGTCAGCCAGTTGACACGAACACTTAAAGATTGATGTTTCAAGATTTTAGGAATGGGTATCATCCAATAAAAGTGCTCTCAAAACACTGAGGTCTCCTTGCTGGGAGGACCTCCCACCCACACAGTTGTCATATTGAGGATGTCTCTTTTAGCCTTACATTACTGTTTTGTTTTATCATGAGATAATTTTTTGTTTAAGGAACACAGAACATTACTTTGATTTTTAATAGTACTGATGATATTGATTACTTTCTGATAGATAATGATGATATTGATTACTTTCTGATTACTCTGTGCTCATTGTTGTTTTAAGTGAATGATATAGGTTACTTCAGAAAACATTTCCTAAAAGAACTGTAGTTACTAATAATCATTAGCTACCATTTCAATGAGGAGGAAACTGGGTTTTGCAGGTGAGATGTGACTGGCCTAAGGTCACCTTGCCATATGGCGAAGGGGCCAGGAATAAATACCCAAGTGAGGTCAACAAGCAATTTGGTAAATTCAGAACTGACTCTGTCTCACCACAAAATTAGGTCTTGAAACTCACCTATATTATTTTTAAAATCAATTGAGGTATAATTTATGTAACTTAAACTATACACATTTTCCATAAACTTTAATGAGTTTTTGAAAATTTAAATGGCTATGTAATCAATATCACAATCTAAATTTAGACCTTTTCATCATCCTAAAAGTTTCCCTGTTTCCCTATCTAATTAATTCCTCCCCTACTCCCAGGAAATCGCTGATCTGTTTTCTATCCCTCTAGATTAGTTTTTCTTAGAATTTTATGTAAGTAGAACCATAGAGTGGTAATCCCTTGTGTCTGGCTTTTTTTGCTTAACATAACTTTATTGAGATTTATCAATATTGTGTGTTTTAGTAGTCCATTTTTATTGCTGCTCCTTTTATGGTTATTTATTTTATTTATTTTAAGAGGCCAGCATTATCCTAATAACAAAACCAGACAAAGATATTACAAGAAAATAAAACTAAAGACCAAAACTCTCATGATATATACAATAATTCTCAATGAAATTTTAGCAAATGGAATCCAGAAATATATAAAAAAGGTAATATATGATGACAAATGAGGCTCATTTGAAGACTTAAGGCTGATTTAACTTTTGAAAATCAATCATTGTAATTTACTATAGTAAGATACTAAATAAGAAAAAGCATATGATTATCTCAATTGATAAAGAAAAAGCGTTTGACACAATTCAGCACTCATTCATGATAAAAGCTCTCGGCAAATTAAGAATGTGAAGGAAATCTCCTAAACTTAATCTCATAAATATCTATAGCTAATATTATAATCCCATGAGATTAGTAAAAAGGCGAGCAACTCCTATTCAGCATTGCACTGGAAGTACTGGCTACTGTTAAGAAAGTGAGAAAAAGAAATAAAACACATACAGATTAGAAAGAGAGAAATAAAGCTCTCTATAGACATGACTGTCTATAGAGAAAATCCCAACTAATCTCTACAAAACAGCTCCTAGAACTAATGTTTGTTTCTCAAGGTTGGATGATACAAGGTACACATACAAAAGTCTACTTTTTTCTATAATACAGCAATAGGTGATTGGCATCTGAAATTTTTAAAAGTACCATTTACAATGGCATCCAAAAAAAAGTTACTTATTACATTTTGTTAAAAATTAATTTTTATTTATTATGGGTTGTTATATTATTTTTATGTATTTCTTAAAAGCAAGAATAATCTTTATTCCTTGGAAACATATTTGTAAAAATATATTAATAAGATTAAAAGATTCAGAACACATTTATTTGAATGCAGCACATACACTGAGGATCAGCACATCTCCTAAAATGGAATACACCTGTAAACAAAAATCTTAGGGAGAGTTTATAAGTGATATAGCCTCTGCTATGCAGATGATTCTCTTTTTCTGGCTAGATTTTTATGGTAACCAAAATGTATCAGGTTTTAGCAATAACTATCTCAAGATATGTTAATATATATTTTTAAAGGCTTAAAATGCCCCAAAGTACACACACACACACACACACACACACACACACACACACACACACATATATATACATATATATATATATATATATATATATATCATAAAAACACTTTTGTTTGATTTCACAAAAATACTAATGAAAAATATCTCAGGCCTATCAATTATAAGAAAAAAATGTTTGACTTGTGGCTTTAAATGGGAGGTGGGAATAAACATTTTGGGATGAATTTTACCCTAAAAGACAATGTATTCATTTCTGGTTCTACAAAAAAACTGTGCAACACCCATCCTATCCAAGTCTATGGAATGCTTTGACATAACTTCACTAAGATCTTGTATGCTTTTATTTGAGCTATAAACGCGTCTCAGATTGCATGTTGCTTTTTAAGACCCAAGCTAAAGTAAAAATCAATGTTCAAATTCTACAAATTCTGAGAGCGATATCCATAATTATGTCTTCTGAAATCATGCAAATTAGCAGCACCAATCATCAAAACATTAAAAAATTATTCTTGTACTCAAGCAGCAAATTCTACTAAAACGATGCTATACAATTTGTGATTAGTAAAATCTCCAAAATTCAAAGTGGCTATACTGTTTTAAAATAGGAAACTCAATATCCCTGCATTATATAACATCTAACCAGTTATATACTTTCTTTAGCTTCTGAAAGGCGTAACGTCTGTTAGAGAAGAGGACATTGCAGTTTTCCTATGAGATGTTTTAAATGTTATATCCCCAGCCTAAAAATAATAAATTTTAACAAATCATAGAAATTTAGAGTTGGAAATCCTCCTTTCTTTTCAGATAAGGAGGCCAACAAAAGGAAATGGCTTGTCTAAGATCACACAACGACAGAGGCTGGATCCCAGCAATCTTCATTCCCCCCGCATTACCGATACTTTCTGCAGAGCTATCTTCTCAAGTTTTTCTGGTTTTTTTTTTTGGTCCCATTCATTAAAAAACAAAGAAATATCTGGTATCAAGTATATAACAATACAATAAATATAGACTTTTACTCCAGTTTTAAACTCAGAATATCAAAATAATTCCTGAGTCTTTATCTACTTTCATTTTATTGAGAATGCAGACAACAGTAAATTATGATTAGCTGTAGTCATTATTTTCAAATATTTACACAGACACTGAAAACACCTTTCAGAACTATTCCTTAAAGACACTTCTACAAACACATCCATGTGACTTTTCATGGATATAATGAAACTGTGATGATGAATGGAAGGGAGATGCTTCAGTCTCTCAAAGTGCAGTCATGAATTTATCTTGATACATCATGCTCTGCACTCCTCTTAAGTTCTTCGGGCATAAGTTCTTCGGATTATGTGGACATAATCAAAATGGCTATCATCTCCACTGGCCTACACTTTCCAGTACAGCCTGTCATCATGAAAAGATGGTCTTATATTTAGAGAGTGAGGATGCCACCGGGGCTTGCTGGGTGGCTTTTAGGATGTTACAGAGGCTGGTAAATATGGACTTCAGGATTTGTTTTAGAGCAGAGCTGAACTTGCTATCACTGGGTTGCCTGCTTTGAATATTGAGTGTCTCTGGGATGGATAGCATTTGCTAGGCTTCCTCTCAAAGGTTCTGGTTCTTTGTAGCCAGGAGCCATATGTAGCTTATTATTCTGTCACCCACTGAATCTGAAGTGAGATCTCCCCTCCCTCAAGTCTGATAAAATCTGATCTATTCAACTTGCTATTTCTTGGTGTCCCAGCTGGAAGAATATGTGATGCTCGATTGTACAATTCCAGAGGTGCTTACAGGTTCTGGTGCTGTCCACCTGGAAGACAAAGCGTGCTCTTGCTCCCGACCCTTATCGTCACCTACCGCCACCACCACCAGTTTCAATTTTCTCTTCTTAAAATCTATTTGGTAATTTTAGGCCAAAAGAATAAGCTTATTTGGTTAGCCCCTTCAAAAGTTAATATGCTTGTCAGGGTCAGTCCAAGAGAGTGTTCACAGTCATCTCTTCTCCTGAAAACTTGCATGTCTACCATACATTGCCAGCCACTTCACTTTATTCAGATAAGAGAGTTCCATCTGGCAGGGCTCTTTTCCCTGCACTCTTTCTATCTCTGAAAGACATCAAATTCCATCACTTCTGTCTGATTTGGAATGAACTGAAACTCAGATGCATGCTCTGGTGTGTGTTTTGGAAGTTCATATTTCCCAAGCTCTGCTTATAGATAGAGAGCAGCTAAATTCATAACTGTTTCACATGGGCATTTCAATTTTCCTGAAAGAGTGTCATGCCTGAGTTGTAAGACAAATAGGTATCTTATAAGGTCTTCATGAAGTTTGTTTGGTTGTGAAGAATAATTTTTAACTTGAAAGTGCAAAGCAAGTCCAATTTTCATCTGCTGTTTAATGGGTTTGTTATGATCTAGCCAGTGTGCAACCTGGGTAGAGTTGAGAAACTGAAGGCCGAAGTAATGTTTCTATGAGGTCCAAGTGGTACACAATCTGATCAAACAAATCATGGCCTTTGGCATATTTCTGAAATATGCCAAAAACACCAAGATGGATCAGGAGCTGACCCTCCTGCGGGCAGCTGCCATAAACTGAGGAGGAAACTGGAGTGCAGACAGACCAGGTTCCTGCAGGAAAGAGAACGCTCCACCAGGCAAAGTAGAAGAAGAGATCGGATAGCCAGACACTGGAGAAGGATGGAGCATGTGTTTTGAGGACAAATTGTGGGTGGAGGAATTCTGTGGTTATGGAGTAAATTTTTATTTTTATGTATTTTTATACTTCGTTATTTATAAATATTTTTATATTTATATTATGCAGTCTATTCTATTATATAGTATATGTTATATATTTATATTTGGATATATTTTATATCTTGTAAATTATATATTATATTTACATTATATAGCCTATTCTATTATATATTTATATTTTTATAATTTATAAATTACATATTTATATATTTTATAATCTCTATATTTGTTAATAAGTTAACAAAATTTGTGCAACGTCTATATGCTGAAGGTAACAAAATATTGATAAAATAAATCAAAGAATATCTAAAGAAATGGAGAAATGTACCATGTTCATGGACTGGCAGGCTTAATATTGTTATGATGTCAAATTTCCCCAAATTTATATAGACTCCAGTACAATTCTAATAAAAATAAATCTCAAGAAGTTATTTTTTTGTACATATTGAGAAGTTATTCTAAAATTTACATGGAATGTCAAAGAATAACCAAAACAATTTTGTGAAAGAAAAATAAAGTTGAAGGGCTCATACTAGTTTATGTCAAGACTTCTGTAAAACTACAGTAATCAATCAATTAGGCTGTTAAAAAGATGGACGCATAGTGCAATAGAACAAATAAAGATCTCATAAATAAACCCAAACAAATAATTTTTGATTGTTGGCAATGATGCAAAGGCATTTTAATAGTGAAATGATCTTTTTAACAAATGGTGCTAGAACTGAACATGGATGCCTCCTCTTCTTAAAAAAAAAGTCCAACCTTCACACATACCACACACATTACACAAAAATTAATTTTAAATGAACCATGGAAACATTATATTAAGTGAAAATCCCAGAGACAAAGGCCAACTATTATATAATTTGATTTATATGAAATGTCCAGAATAGGCAAATCCATAGAGACAGAAATTAGACTACTGGTTGTCAGAGACTAGGGGGTGGAGAATGTGGTGTGATGGCTAAAAGGTACTAGGTTTCTTTTGGGAGACACAAAATTGTTCCAGACTTTAAGAGTAGTGATAATCACATAACTTTGTGAATGTAATGAAACTACTGAATCATACACTTTAAAAGGTATATTTTATGGTATGTGAATTGGATCTCAATTTAAAATTTTCTAGTACTTAAAAGTGATTCTCAAGGCAGTATTTCTAAGTAGAGAAAATTAAGAAGATATGTAAAGGTAGGAAAACTTTTTAAATTTTGTCAGATATTAAAATTTTATGTAAAAGGAGCTTTTTTACAACACTAAAGGTATAATCCATAAAAGAAATAATTGATAAGCTGTACTTCATTAAAATTAAAAACTTCTGCAATGTGAAGAGATGGAGAAGATAAGCCACAGAATAGGATAAAATATTTGCAAAAGACATCCTTGATCAAGAACTATTATCCAAAATACACAAAGAACTGAACAAATAACCCAAATGAAAAATAGGTTAAAGATCTTAACAAGACGGCTCACCATAAAAGATTTACAGGTGGCAAATAAGCATAGGTAAAGATACTCCACATCGTATGTCACTGGGGAAATGTAAATTAAAACAATGAGCTGTCATTATACACCTATTAGAATGGCCAAAATTCAGAACACTGACACCATCAAATTCAAGTGAAGATATGGAGCAATATCTTCTCATTTATTTCCTATTTCCTATAAATGGTATAGCCATTTTGGAAGATAGTTTGCAGTTTCTATCAAAACTAAACATACTCTTAACATACAATCTGGCAATTATTCTCCTTGGTATATTTACCCAAAAAAGATGAAAACTTATGTCCACACAAAAATTTGCACACAGATGTTTATAGCAGTTTTATTCATAATTGTCAAAACTTGGAAACAACCAATATGACCTTCAGTAAGAAAATGGATAAACTACGGTACATTCAGACAATGGAATATTATTCAATGCTAAAAAGAAATGAGCTATCAAGCCATGAAAACACATGGAGGAAACTTGAATGCACATTACTAAGTGAAAGAAGCCAGTTTGAAAGGCTACATATGTGTATGATTCCAATTGTATGACATGTGGAAAAGGCCAAATATTGGAGATAGTAGAAAAGTCAATGGTCCCAGGGGCTTGTGGAGAGGGAAAAATGAATAGGCAATGCACAGAGGATTTTTAGGGCAGCACAACTATTCTGTTTGTTACTACAATGGTGGATACATATCATTACACATTTTTCAAACCCATAGTATATACAACATCAAGAGTGAACTCTGACATAAACTATAGACTTTGGGTCATAATGTTGTGTTAATGTATTTTTCTCATCAGAGCCCTCCTGAATCAATTCCATCAAAAGTTATTTAGGTCTAATATAGGTATTCACTGGATGTTATTAGGAGGGTGACAGTGTAAAATAGAGTTAATATAGCAAGCCTGAGATGGCCATATTTAGAAAGACCTGCTTATAAGATTGTCCCTTGGCTGGCATCTGGAAACAGATTTTTAAGGGTTCCCACCATTTCCCTAATTAATAAGGGTGGTTTGCTGTTTGTGAAAACAATGGTCTATCTTCAACATCTGCTTTCCTTTTGGGAGTCTGGAATTTTGGTATATGTTAGGCAGAGGGTGCCCACTTAAAAATCTTGGGCACTGTCTTAACAAATTACCATAGCCTGGGTGGCTTAAACAGCAAACATTTGTTTCTCACAGTTCTGGAGGCCAGGAAGTCTGAGATCAGTGTGCTAGCAAATCTATTGTCTGGGGTGCTCCTGCCTCCCGATTTGCAGATAGCCATCTTCCCATTTTATCCTATTGTGGTAGAGAGAGGAAGCAAGTTCTCTATGTCTCTTTTTATACAGGCACTAATCCCATCATGAAGGCTCCACCCTCAAGATCTAATTACCTCCCACAGGCCTTGTATCTCCAAATACCGTCATATTGGGGATTAGGGTTTCAAATAATGAATTTTGGAGAGAACCCAAACATTCAATCCATTGTAGGCACTGAAGCTCTAATAAGCTACCCTGATTGGCAACACTCTGCATGGAAGAATTCAACCTGCCCTTGTGCAACTCCACTTGGAGAGAACTCTTGGAAGCTTGCACCTGGGTTCCTCCAGACTTCCCTGCCTTGAGACTTTTCCCTTTGTTGATTTTCCTCTGTATCCTTCATTATAATAAGAAGTAACTGCGAGTATAATAACTTCTGGGTCCTGTAAGTCCTTCTAGTGAATCATTGCATCTGAGAACATGTTGGGGACCCAGAAATTTCACTCTTAGTTATATCCAAAATAACTGAAAACAGTACCTCAAATATTTTACAGCACTGCAGCATTATTCACAACAGGCAAAATGTGGAAACAACCCAAGTACCCATCAACAGAGGAATGGACAGACAAAATGTGTGATATTGATAATGGAATATTTTTCAGACTTAAAAAGGAATGATACATGCTACAACATGTATGAACTTGAAAACATTATGCTAAGCCAGGCATGAAAGGTCACATATTGTATGATTTCACTTATATGAAGTATCTGGAATGAGTATCTAGTAAGATAGAGGTTACCAGGAGCTTGGGGAGAGAAAGAAAGGAGAGTTATTGCTTAATGGGTAGAGTTTCTATTTGGGATGATGAAAAGTATTGGAAATAGTGGTAATAATGGTTGAACAACATGGTGAATATAGTTAATGCTGCTAAATTGTATATTTTTAAAAGACAATTCTTATGTTATATATATTCTACTACAGTTAAAAAAGATAAAAGACAAAACAGTGTTGAGTCAGATTCTCAACTGTGTACAGTAGTCTCTCACTTCTTAAGCACTAGCCTAAAAGGCTGAATTCTCCCAAATACTGCTAATAGAAGGTTAAATCGGTAAAACTTGTAGGGCTAACACCACCACCACCACCACCACCAACACAACAACAACAACAACAACAACAACAACAACAACAACATAAAACAAAATTAAAAATGCAGCCTGGGTGTTGCCTTTGGTTTTTATTCCCTCTCCCAGGTGGGTGGAGAAAGGGCCCAAACATTCCCAAAGGTGAGCTCTGGGTGGTCCAAAAATGGTAAAAGAGTTTTTTGCGTTACTCTCTCCAGTAAAAAATCAAATCAGATTCCAGGGCCAGAACAAAGCTTCAGATAAACCAGGAGAAAAAAAAACAACACTTCAGATTCTGCTTTACCTGCTCCCTTCCCCACTCCCTGCCATTGGTAGGCATTACTTGGCAGCTCCAATGTTAACCTTGTAAATACGAAATTTGTTTCTGGAGATTTAAGTAAATTTACAATGAGGAGAAAAGGAGATTTTTAAAAATTGCTTTGTGTTTTGTGTCTTATGGCTATTGCATCCAGATATATGATAAAACTAATACGAAGTATTTTATTCTTGTAATTTTATAAATAATTTTATTAGTAAGCTGAAAGAAAGAAAGAAAGAAAGAAAGAAAGAAAGAAACCCTCCCCCTCCCTCCCTCACCAAATGTTGCACAACTTCCTTGCTTTTTGCTGCTGGTGAGTCAATTGAAATGTAAAATCCTTGAGTATTAAAAGTAAGCTTCCATAAGTGATGATTTTTCTATAATTTTTGCCTGTTGGAGCCCCTGAAAGCAAGGAGACAGCATGAAAAAAGAGATAACCTCTAAGTGGAGATATACTTTTGGAGTTTTAAAAAGCAGTTTTTAGTTACTAATGAACTCTTGAAAAATGAGACATCTGATGGAGGCAAATTTTCTGGCTTCTGCATATTTTTGAATAAATCAATTTGGACCCTAATTATGACAGGGGTAAATGAGTTTAGGAAAGCTTCGTTAGTCACTTGTATTTATAACACTGATGATGTACAAGGTTTTTGTTTTGCCATAGCTGAAACAAAAGCCTGAGTTTTTTCAGAATCCGAATTCACAGATCACTATTGCCTGCACCTGACTGATGGTAAACTGAAAACTGATACTATCTGCTGCGGGTTATTTCAGCCTGTGATAGAAGAAAAGGAGACATAACTCAGACTGTGGTTTATCAATGTAAATTCAGGATATCCTGGCTGGGGCCACAGTCTCTGAACACATCATAGATGCTGGCTGGACTGCCCCAGTCACACACAAATGTCTGTAGGAAAGGGGTTGTTCTCTAATGGGATCATGTGAAACTGGGCTGCTGATCAGTCCTATATTTCTGACACAAAAACTAAATGTGAGTTCTGTCCCAAACTGTAAATTCCAGGAAGGACACATGACAGGGACTGTGAACTCTGTGCTCGTTCCTCGCTGAATGGACTCTTGACTTCCTCCCAGGGGTGTCTCAATGTTGTTGATGATTATACAGTTTTTAATTCTCTGGACTAGTTGCAGTTTGAAACATTAGACAGATCAATGGACGCAACTTTCCTAGTCTTCCTTCTGGTACCTACACTTAAGTAAAGCAAGTTGATCATTAAGTGCAGCTACCCGCCAAAAGGAATTAATCTTTTCTAGGTGCTCACTGAATACCTTTTCAGGATGGAAGGGGTTAGTGGGTATGAAAACTCATTTTGAAAAATTTTTAAATTCAATATTTTCTCCTGACAAAGTCCCGAACATGATGTATCTTTCCAGTTAAGTTGTATAAAAACGTTTTTCTGTGAAAATACTTTTATTCTTCTTGCATACAACCCTTCCTGAAGAAATGTCTAGATGAGAGTAGTGGATGATTTTTAAAAAGTAGAGTTATGATTGCTGAAAAGGACAATCATAATTTTGTTAGCAGTGGGAGTAAAAACAAAATGCCAGTATCTGGAATGCATCAGGGCTGGGCATTAAAGATCTTTGTTTTGCAAAACTGTTACTGGAAGCTTCCCCTTCTCTGGGAAAGAAAACTTGCTGCACTGCCTTTCCAAGCTGCTGAGAAAGGTCTGATTCAGACTAACTGCTAAAGCTTGATCACGCCCCACAGTGCTGGCTGTGGGACAACATGGCTGGCCCCAGCTCTTACAAACACACGCAAAACACACTCATGAGGTGGGTGAACTGCTGTCACAGCCAAACAAAACTGAAACTGAATGTCATCTTGTAGTTCCTCTAAAACCAAGGACTCCACCAAAATTTTCAAACTGAACCAGAAATCTTAGGGCAGGAGCCCCCACGGTGGGGCTCTGTTAACCTGGGACCTACTGTGTGTCCTGTTTGGGGTACGCTAACAGTTGATGTGCGCTTTGAGTACTACACTTTTTTTCGTAGGTCCTCTGACTATTATGCCTCAGCTGGAAGGTGTTCAGGTTAGCTTCAATATATTGGCCAGGGTTATTCTGTGACTAAATTGATGCCTCAGGTCACATAAAAAAGGTTCATACAGAAATTTGAGGAGGAAGCCACTTGACTTTCTAAGATAGAGCTTAATAATTAATGGGCTGTGTTTTAAATCTCAGGGGGCATAACAGATCATTAAGGCAGATTGGTCTTATCCTGCTGCTTGGAATCTTACTGATAATTATTTTGCTACAAAGACAGTTTGTCTAAGAGCTAAAAGGATGGACTATGCCAAAAAGAGCTAACATAGCAAGACTGAAACATCATCCTTAGAAAGGCCTACTGATAAGGATGGCACTTGGTTGGCATCTGAGAACTTGGATTTTGCACCAGTTCTCACCAGTCTTAACTGATAAGGGTGGCTCACTGTACTAAACTGTACAAACAATGTGGGTTACGTTGAACACCTGCTTTACTTCTGGGAGTCTGGAATTTTGGTGCATGGCAAGCAGAGAGGGTATGTATGTGACCAGCACCTAATCTTTGGAAACTGAGTTTCTAATGAGCTACCCTGGTTGGCAACACTCTGCATGCATTGTTACACATTAGTACAGCTCCACTTGAGAAGAACTCTTGGAAGCTTGCACCTCAATTCCTCTGGACTTCCTACCATGTGCCTTTTCCCTTTGCTGTTTTTTCTCTGTAGCCTTTCACTGTAATGAACAGCAATTGTGGAGTATAACTTCCGGGTCCTGACAGTCCTTCAAGTCAATCAGTGAGCCCGGACATTATCTTGGGAACTCTGATGCAGGAGCCTTACTCTAAACCTGTTCTTTTTGGAGAAATATGTGGAATTCTGTGATGTTGATGGATCATTTAAAAAATCTTTCAATATATCTCTAAATCGATCTCATAAATAACAGAAGAAAATATTTTTACCTCTCCCAAATTAAGGTGTCAGCAGGGCATTCCTTGGCATTCTTTGGCTTGTAGATGCACCACTTCAGTCACATGGCCATTGTCTCCCTGCATGTCTTCATATTGTCTTGCCTCTGTGTTCGTCTGTTGTTGTGTCTAAATTTTTACCTCCTTATGAGGATACCAGTCATATTGTGATAGGGTCCACCCTAATGACCTCATTTTAACTTGAGTACCTCTGTAAATACTCTATTTCCAAATAAGGTTACATTTTGAGGTCCTAGGGGCTGGGACTTCAATATATCTTTTTTGGGGGAACACAATTCAACTCACAAGAAGCTTCTAAATTCATTTCTATTGGAAGCTTATAGATAAAATCCTCACTCATCTGACTTTCTGGTAGGCTACTGTAATTTCTAGAAACATCCCAGAGACAATATTCTGTTTTGAAATTAAACATGTTTTTTGTTGCAGGACAGTGCATAAGATAAAGCTAGAAATGCATGTTGGGCCAACCAAGGGTAGTGACAAGGCATGTGTACGAAGAGCTATAAGAGAATTGTGTGAACTGGTAAAACTTGTTTTGGATAAATTACTATCTTAGCAAAGTAAAAATTAATTTTAAGAAAGGCCACACTGGAGATTGATTAGGAGGTAACTGTCACAATCTATTTAGGGGATAGTGAGACCCTTGACCAGATATAAGTAGTGGAAATAAGAAGGAAAAGGGGTAAGAGATTGATATGGGGATAAACCTAAAACCACGTTGGAGGTGGCTACTCAGGAAGAGTCAAAGACCACTGTGATGTTTTAAGGCCAATTGTGCTGCCATTAATAAAAACTTAAAACACTCACCCCCACCTGAAACCCAAATCAAAACAAAAACAAAAATCCAAAAGGCAGGTTTAGAATAGTAGTTCTAAAAGGGGCTGAAAAATTACCACTTAATTCTTGGCCCTGGCCCTAACACGATGACTTCCATCACAGTGAGGGCCACAGACTGAGCCCAGGGACCATAACCAGAGTCAGAACTAAGAACTGAGATATGGGTGTGTCTTGTGCATTAAGATATAGTGTGCTGTGTTTAATTTGGTTATTGTATTGAGGCTCTACTCCTATGTTGTGACTCACAAAGTGAGTGGACATTCTCAATATCTATCTCCCAGGGAAGCAGAAGACTGTCGGGAAAGAAAGCTGGAGTTCATCAGATAGGTCTACAAGTAGGTCAAAATGCCTCTCTAAGACCTCTTTCTGGGCCTGGATCTTTGGAGTCAACTGTTGAGAAGGGGAGATATCTAGCTGTGGACTCCAATGACAAATGCTAAGGTAGCACATACTGTATAGAACCTCATTGGGGGCCCCTCAAATGAATTTAGCTTGCAGGAACTGGAGAGTCCCCAGTGTCCTGAAATGGAATTTTTCCTTTTCTTTATGCTTTCTGTGTGTTTTCATTTTACTATATTCTTCAGCTGTTAACTTTGTACTTAAATATTTCAAAATTTTACCAGACTCTTTATAGTGAAGACCTATAAAAGGGCTTTTTTCCTATAGGTCTACTAGAATATAGGTGTGGATTTTTCTTTCTATAGCCCAACTCAGAAGTTTTGGTTTCTTTTAATTCAGAAATTGATAGTTTGATGTCTGGTATTATCAAATGTTCTCCCTCTTTAGAATAGAGTAGCAAATTTCCCTAGTTGTATAAGCAAATATTGAACTTACTGTAAAATACCAGTTCTTTCAGGAAGTTATACCTTCAGGATACTGAAAAGTCTTTGAGAAGAGGCATCATGGCTTTTCTGTGGTCGTATAGGCAGAACAAGAGGCTGACACATAAATGACCCTCCCATAAAGCCTTCTCCATCTGAAAAAAGACTTGGGAATAAAGATTGGCGTGGGCTTCAGAATTAAGTCCTGTGTATATGAAGTTGTCTACTCTCTCGTTCTCAGTATATTATTTGAGATAAAACTTCATCACCAATGATGAGGCTTCCATATATACACTTAGTATTTTCACTCCCCAAGAGGCAGGAGGATACTGACGTCACTGGGGCAAGGGGAGAGATGCTCTAGCTAGCAGATGTGTTTGAGCCACCTCAGAAACAGCCAATCTACATGATAGCTTTGCCTCTGTAGGGTAAACACTATTGAACACAATTTCTGACTTTCTAGTAGGCTGCTGTAATTTGATCAAAAAGCTGTTGATCAAAAAACTGTTCGTGGAATATGTCATGAAATAAGATATGAGAATGTATTAGAATATCTAAATTCCAGAGGCCAATAACACAAGATTATAGATTTTGAAATTAATTACATCATAGTCAGAAAACTGTCTCTAAAATTTCAGTCTTTATAATTTTTTTTCAGACTTCTTATGGCCTAGAATATGGACAGTCTTTGTAAATGTTCTATATGCATTTGAAAAGAATGTTTAGGTCAAGTTGCCTGAAAGTATTTTTTAAATCTTTAATATCCTTGTGGAATTCTTATCTAGCTCTATTAATTACTAAAAGAGTTGTATCAGTCAGGGTTCTCAAGAGAAATAGGATGTATAGACATATATTTTAAGGAACTGGGACATGTAATTGTAGGGGTTGGCAAGTCTGAAATTCTGTCAGAAGTGAATGCTAGTCTTGAGTCTGAAGGCACTCTAGATTGAATGAGGCCCATATACATTGTGAAGAACAATCTGCTTTACTCAAAGTCTACTGATTTAAATGTTAATCACATCTTTAAAAAATACTTCACAGCAACATTTAGACTTATGTTTGACAAAGCAACTGGGCACTAAAGCCTAGACAACTTGACACATAAAATTAGTCATCACAGTCCACATCTTGTCAACTCGGCACCCATACACATCTCCTTAAACTATACTTAATTTCCAAATAAGACAATAACAAGGTTATACTTTTGCTAACATGATATAACTTTCCTACATCCAACCAAAAGTGCACTCACCCTTCCCCAGAAGAAAATATAAAGTCTTTGAGTCATGTTTACTCTTCTCTTTGATATCCTATAATTAAAACACTAGTATGCAAAGTTAATGCATCTTATTTAATTAGGGATAAGAGAAGAAAACAAAGCACAAACACATACACATATACACATATTTATAACTAGATGAGGAAACATATACATTATAATTACAGTCCTCATTTCTATAACTGGTCAAATAGTACCAGCCGGTCTTTATTTATAACTACCTTGTCTCACTACCCATTGTGCATTCCCTTTGACCACAGGAAGCACCTCAGTTGGTTGTGGTTCCTTACTTAGTAGGGTGACCCAAACCTTAATTTCTAAAGGGTCTGGGCAATTACTAGTCCTGCCTGAATTAGGTTGCTGTAGTTTTCCTTTGACATTAATTACAAGACATGGCAGTATTGAAAGACATCTTAAAAAAGGATATCTTGTATTCTAGATATATACCAATTTAGAGCATATAGAGAGAGCCTCCTGGAGAAGCTAGTACCAGTTCTGTAAGGTATTGCTTCCTAGCTGGTGCTATAAATGAGGCTTCAAAATGTTGTTCCACTGTTATAGCAAGCCAACTGATTCAGGATGGTGGGGAACATGGTAAGAAGAGTGAATTCCATGGGCATGGGCCCGCTGCCACACTTCACTGGATGTAAAGTGAGTTCCTTGATTTATAGAAGCAATGCTGTATGGAATACCACGATGGTAGATATAGCATTCTATAAGAAATGTTGCATACAAACAAATTAGTATCCAGAGTAAGTATCTTTTCCAATGTAATTATCTCTTCCATGATATAAGTAGTCCAATGTAATCAACCTTCCTCCAAGTAGTTGGCTGATCACCCCAGGGAATGGTATCATACCAGGAACTCAGTGTTGGTCTCTGCTACTGACAAATTGAGTGCTCAGTAATGGCCAGGTAGAACTTGGTAAGTGGAAGTCCACATTACTGAATATAACCTCCTTCCCTGCCCACCATGAATGCTTGTTAATAAGCCCATTGGAAGATTGTAGGAGTGGCTGGAGTAAGAGGCTGGCTGGAACCCACAGAATAGATCATCCAACCCACTTGATTATCAAAATCCCCCTCTGCCAAGGTTAATGTTTGGTAAGCATTCACATGAGACTTAAATATTTTTAAGGTTTTGCTCCATTCAAAGAGGTCTATCCACATACCATTCCCTAGACCTTCTTTGTCACCAGTTTGCTAATCATGTTCCCTTCAAATCCCTGACCAGATAACGCTAAATTTATGATGGGAAGTACAGGTAAATTTGTGGGTACCAATTAAGTGTTTAGTCTTTACCAAAGCTCAGTAGACAACAAGGAGCTCTATCTCAAAAAGAGAGTAGTTATCTACAGAGAATCACAGGGTTTTGCTTGAAAGTCCTAAGGATCTATGGTGTGGTCCAACTATGGAGGATTTGCCAAAGACTCCAAATGGCATCTCTATCTGTCACTGCCACTTCAAGCACCATTGGATTTACTGTATCATATGGCCCCAGTGGTAGAGCAGTTTATAATTCAACCTGGACCTATTGCAGAGCTTTCTCTTGCTCAGGGCCTCAGTCAAAACTAACACTTTTTGGATCACTTGATAAATGAGCTGGAGTAGCACAAGTGAGGAACACATTGCCTCCAAAATTTAAAGAGACTCAAAAGATATTGTGCCTTAATTTTGGCTGTTGGAAATGCCCCCAGGAAGAAGATTTATGATATAAAAGTCTCTCTTTAGCCTGTTGCAAATAAGGCGTTTTTCTTTGGTTTCTAGTTGGTAGCATCTAAGCCTTTTGGCTCCCTGCTTTATATAATGTCTTGTAATGCCTTTTTCCCCCTTATAGATATTCAATCATGCTTATTACCCTTAGTCGTAGTCCCTATCAGTGTTAGTGACAGTTTTGATAGTGTTTGCTCAGATTCCCCTGGGGTTCTGTGGTGTTTGGTCTTGGAGGATATGGGGAGAGGGGCCTTGTGAATTGGGGGTTGGGGGCTGTGGCTCAGCCTTGCCTTGGCAACTGCAGCTGGTAATAATCAACTGTTGCTCTTCTGCCATCTCCCTTCTCTGCCATCCCCCTTCTCTGCCATCCCCTCTTCTCTACTTTTTGCCCTTATCCCTGGGCACTGCTGCTGTGTGAAGCTCACAGCTCTCTCAGGCAAGGCTGTTCAGGGAACCCACTGTACCTCCTCCCCTTCTTTGTTTCTCCAAGTGTACTGCCAGACTCCGACGGTTCTGACCTGTGGTAGCTCTTATTTTCAGATCCCTCCCTCAGATGTGCTGGTGTGCAGGTTGGGTTTTTTTTTTTTTTTTTTTTTTTTGATAAGTTTCAGATGTTCATCTTATTGTTGTTTCAAGGGGAGAGGTTTGGGAATATCTCTCACTCCACCATGTTTCTGATGTCACTCTGAATTAATTTTTTACATAGTATTATATAAGGATCCGACTTCATTCTTTTCCATGTGAATATTCGGTTTCCCCAGAGCAATTGTTGAAAGACTGTCTTTTCTCCATTAAATGGTCTTGGTGCCCTTGTGAAAAATCATTTGACCATATATGTGAGGATTTATTTCTAGCTTATTCTCTTGGCCTGTATGTCTGTCTTTATGTCAGTCTTATTCTGTTTTGATTATTGTAGGTTTGTAGTGAGTTTGAAATTAGAAAGTATGAGATCTCCAACTTTGTTTTTTTTCAAGATCATTTTAACTATTTGAAGTTCCTTGAGATTTTATATTCATTCTAGAGAAGTTTTTCTATTTCTGCAAAAAAAGTAATTGTCACTGAGAATATGATAGAGCTTACATTGAATATGTAGACCTGTTTGAGTTGTATCGACATCCTTACAATATTAAGTTTTTCAATCCTGAACATGGGATGTCTTTTTATTTATTACATCTTCTTTAATTTTTTTCAGCAATCTTTTGTAGTTTTCACTGTACAAGTCTTTCTCATCTCCTTGATAAATTCTCAAGGATATTGTAATTTTTATATTATAATAAATAAAGAGGTTTTTAAATTTATTTTTAATATTTTCCATTTTAGTGTATAAAAATAAAGTTTGATGTTTGCATGTTGATTTTGTATCCTGCTATTTTGTTTCATTGATTAGTTATAACAGGGTTTTATTTTGGACTCTAGGATTTTCTACATATAAGAGCATATCAGTTTTAACCAAAGATTTTTTTCTATACAGTTTATATATCTTTTTCTTATCAAATTCCTTTTATCTTGCCACCTTCAGTACTGTATGAATAGAAGTGGTGAAAGTGGGCATTCTTGCTTTGTTCCTAACCTTAGAGGAAAAGCTTTATATTTCACTATTGGGTATTATGTTTGCCATCAACTTTTCATTCATAGTTTTAATTATATTGAGGTAGTTTTGGAACCTACATTTTTAAAATTTATTTAAAATTTTTTTTTTAATTTTTAGGTGAGGCAACCCTTGTTTGACCTTAGAGATTGCAAGGACCTTGTCAGCTTACAATCCCTTATTTTTTATTTTTTATGTTTACAGCACCTGGTCTTCCTAGGTGGTTTCCTATCCAAGTACTAACCAGGCCCGACCCTACTTAGTTTCTGAGATCAGACAGGATCGGGCTTGTTCAGGGTGGCATGGCTGTAGACTTGGAACATACCTTACTTTATGTTGTTTCAAGTTTATTTTGTTTGGAAGCAGTTACAGAAACACATGCTTACTAGCGATGAGGTAAACATATTCAAAAGTTTAAGGGAAAATCATATTTACTAATACTAATTGTTTCTTTCACCTTATACAATATTGTCCAATAGAAGTGAACATAAAAATGGTTTGGGGTCAGATATGCTTTCTATAATTTATAAATTATTCGTACTATAGTCTCTTCACTGCCTGCAGCATCAAATTCAAACTCCTTGGAGTCACAAACAAGGCTCACTGTGATTTGGTCCCTCCATCTTCTCTGACTCTGGCTCAGACTATTTCCCCAGCAGGTCCTTTCACTCCAGCCAAGGGCAGTGAGCTTATTATGGAATGGGTGCATGTTCTCAGGCTCTTTCTGCTTAGATTCCCTTCCCCGCCTCATTCTTCTTTGTTGAACTCCTATTTATCTTTTATGATACACACTGAATTTTGTTTTTCCTTTTCAGATCCTTCTCTTTCCTCAACTTTTTGATAGGTGCCCAAATATGTGCTCAACTCTATCATAAGTCCTTAAAATGCATTGCAATAGTCTATTGTGATCACCCTCTTGGATAAACCTTGAGCTCCTGAGGGGCAGGGATAGCGTTTGTCATCACTGTCCCCTCGGGGATCCTGAAGTATGTCAAGTATCACAGGCCGGTGCTCAATAATATTATCTTACTGACAAAATGGATTCAATCTGAATTTTATACAACTACCTACCACTCACATAAACCTTCATTTATATTTATTAACATCTATTAAGGATAAGGTAATGTGCTAAGGGCAAGGAATGAAGAAATATTAAGATGAAGATACCACAGCTGCCTTTATTAACAGAATAGAGGTGAGTAAGTACAAGGTACTACCAAGTCAGTGCAGAAAACAATTGTTTTTTTTACTGATGAGACATTAAGAAAACACTTGCTTTGGATTTCAAGAGATGAACAGTATTTCATCAGTCCAAAGACAAGAGAAGCATTCAAGGCTATGCAACTAAAGGGAACATATGAACTTAAATGACCACAGAAAGAATATGTGCTCGTTTGAAAAATGCAAATAATACAAAAGTGTTTTAAAACATAATTTTCCAATTTCACATTCAGAGTGGGATTATAACATCTTTTGTTATACACATATATATGTTTTTGGTTATGTACAGTTTTTTTATTTTATAAAAATGGGATCATATTCATATGTTCTCTGCAACTTTATTTTTGTCACTACATCCAAATCAATGAAGCTTTAAGCCATATTTTGGTATGGTTGGATGCCCATAAAGTAATTATGCTTTATGACAAAATGATGAAAAGAAATTTAATTGATTTTGTTGTTCTTTTTATTAGTGCACGTAGGTACATGCATGCTCACATTAAAAGAAATCACCCCCATGTTTTTACCCAGGACATGGAACAGAAGGTGTCAGACCTACCCAAGGAACATACTCTTTTGCCTCTTTTTATTCTAAGGATTTTATAAATTTCTCTCTTAGATTTATATTAGGTTTTATGAGCATCCCAGTCAGATTGCAGGAAGGCTGAAAAAAGAAAAGAGCTATGACTTTTCTAAGAATAAACAGGTAAAAATTAACACTAACCAGGTAGGGTCAGTAGACTCAACCAGCACTCCATAATGAGATGGTGTTATTTGAACTGTGATGAAATTAATAGATTTCTTCTCTCATTTTTCTAATTGATGTCTATATCCATGTGATGGTAAAATGATCGCCCAGTCTCTTAAGACATTACTTTCCTTTAGAAGAGAAAAAATGTATATGCAAAGATTACTGGAAACTATGTTGTATTTTCTTTTCTGCCAAAATGAAACTATTGTATTCTGGTAACACCTGCAGGCTACTAGAATATCAGAAAAGCAAAATTTTATGCATAAAAACAAAGCATTCTGGTAAAAAGTGTTAAGTCAATGTAAACATTCTTTTGCAAAGCAAGAATTATCTAAATTTTGCTCTTTACTAAATGTATTTGGTTAAACCACAAAAAACTGCCAATATTCTGTTATTTTTTTGTCCAGAAATAATAACAATTACATATGGCCCCAAATAATATACCTACAAAAAATAGAGCTATTAGAATTAAGGCCATTTAATAGACAATTTTATTTTATACGTCCAGCTAAGAAAGTATGCTTAGAACTTTGTAGAGAGAACAAAGAAACTTGAAAGCTAACTATGATGTGTACTTTTAAATACAAAAGTTTATGCACATGTACACTTTAATATTCAAAGATGTGAGTGTTGCACATCAGACTTCACATGAAATTATTCAGAATGTTAGTTAGTCCATGAGAAGAAATATCTAGATGTGCTCATATCAAGCATGGTTTCACTAGTGTACCAAACTTAGACAAGAATTTCTCTCTTATAATAGGAGTTGGTTGAAAGCATGCACATATCTACTGAAAATCCATCTGTGGTGTTGCTGGAGCTGGAGCTTCTCGTTTTGCTCTGGCCCCAAATGCATTGATGACTTTGGGTATTAGCCTTCTAGGTAAGATTTCTCCCTGAGAATACCTGCCAGGTGATTCCTAGAGTTTTTTGCAGTTTTTAGATCCTCCTGAGTCAACCACAGACCTACCTTTTAGACAAGTATGCTATTGTTTATTCCTCTGTTTACAAATGTGCACTTAGAACAACATCTAAAAGGAAAGGGAATTAACTATTTGACCTGTCCAGGTGTAGGCTATTTGTTCAGAGCAAGACTTTACTTGGATGGTTGACAGGCTATGATATGTAGGCTTATCCTCTGGTCCAATGATATAATTTCATACATTTGAGGGGGAGAGAAAAATAATAAAAAATAAAAATAATAAAATAAAAATAATAAAAAATAATTAAAAAGTCTGTTGTGTCCGGGGTGGCTATCCCAGAGAGCTTGCTGGGTAGCCCTAGGTCTTACCTAGACTTTGGCCTCATTCATGGATATCAATAACAACTGCTCCTACCACATCCATCCTTAGGCTGTCGTGTCCAGAATGGATCTTCCACCTGTGGGTCAGGTGTAAGTGACTGATTTCCTAGGTCTGTTGTTCAAAGTTAAAAAAGAAGATTCCCCCTCCTACCACATCTCACACACTTTCAGGACAGAGCTTGGATCAAAAGAAGCCCTTAGAAGTTCTTGCTGTTCCTGAATATTTCCCCTGAAAATTTTCATTTTGTCACTGTGCCTCTCCCACTTTAATGTGGTCAGTGGGCTTTCCACTAAGGCTTGGATTGACTTGTGGGCACCTGAAGGGTTTAGGATCAACAGGTGGAAGAAGGCAAGGTTGGCTGCACTGAAGGATATCATATGAAGAGAAAAAAGGGAAAAAAGGGATATTTGAGACCTTGACCAAGTTAAACTTGATTTATTCAGATATTTTGACCACTGTTCGCCTTGCAGGGTTTGTAGCCCTAGAAAAATAACCAGCAACCATAACATCTGAAACACACAAAGAATCAAACAAAATTATTTAGGACCAGTTAGTGCTAGAGTGGAATCTGATAAGAAATATTTAGTCTCAATTTCTCATGTTCATGTCTGCCATTTGCACTAGGTGTCAGCAGAGCACTGTACTCAAATATGGTGTCTGAACCAGCCAAGCTCTGCTCACCATTGTCAGTCTGGGAGAAACTTTTTTTAGATAAGAATTTTGTGATTTCTTCTTCTCATGGCACTTTATCCTGCAAATGGCGATCCTTTCAATACAGTTTCTTCTTTTGTTTTCTTTCTTGCTTTCTCCTATGAGTAAGAATATCATATAGAAAATGGTTGGTAGAATTTTTGATAAATTTTTTTGTCCAGATCTGTCGCACCGTTGTCAGTGCAGACCTCAGCCTAAATCATTGTTGGTGTAGGTGGATGCCATGACTGGACCTTCAAAGCTCTTCTCAGTAAAGAATTTTCCTTAAACAATAGCACTCCCTCTTCCCAATTTTACCATGAATTTAAAAGGCACATTTTAGTGGGAAAATTTCTTTACTAGCCTAAGTATACAACAGATGAGAAAGAAAATTAAATATACCTATTTGATACTATATTTACTTTATTTTCCTATAAAATATTTATTCACTCAAAAAATATGGATTAAGGGTCTGCTTTGAGTAACTGGAATCAAAAGAAATCACAATAAACCTAGCATGAATTGGTAATCAGAGCTAATAACAACTTAATGAACTGTCTTTCCTCCAATTACCTTTCTTTTTTTGGGAATTTTTATTAAAATTTATTTGGGGCAAACAGAGGATATGCCTGAAAGCAAGGTCTTACAAGACTGAGATAAATGTTTCCCCAATTATCTTTTTTTAGAATAGCTTTATTGAGGTATAATTTAGATACTGTAAAATCCCACTTGAAAGCGTATAATTAAATTATCAGTACAATAGCTTTAGGACATTTTCATCACCCCCAAAAAGATTCTTTGTATCCAAGGAAGATACATTTACATAAAATTATTTAATACTTAATTTGTTTAGTGGAAAAAAATGTTTTTCTTCCCTTGGGGAATGAGTCCCCAAATTACCTATCAAAATTTGTTCATAGCCCTTCATCACAAACCATCTGCTGTAAGCAAAAGATTTCTCTTATCTTCACAGTATCATAGGCTAATTTATCCTTCTGGGTCCTTGCTCCTGCAAGTCCCTTGTCTGGAGCCCTCTTAATCTGCTTCATTTATCTAAACTTCTCCATCTGTTAGGCTGGAGCTCAGATTGCACCATCTCCCTTTTGGCTTTCTAGCCAGTGCTGATACCCAAACCTCCCCACCTCATACCCTCTGGTTTATAGAATCTGTTATGTAGAACCTGAATGTATTTCATTTCTCTGCAGTTTAGTTTTAAATGCTTTGAAGTTGGACTGATCAGATAAACTCTTTCTGTAGCATCCCTGACCTCTGATGCTCAACTCAATAAACCTGAGTTAATTGACCAACTGATTACAGAGCAGCAGAAGGAAAACGGTGACAAAAGGGAAAGTGATTGATATTGCTAAATTGCAGTCAAGGTAAGTGCAAAGTTAGAGAGACAAATCAATCTTGTGTTCCACCTTTTAAAGTGGAAAAGAGAGAGAAGGAAAATGAAATGTATCAAAGGACTATTTGCCAAGCTATCATTTTCAATATAGTATTTTGCATAATTCTAACAAATTTTCAAGTGAAATAACTGGAACTCAGAGAAGTTACGAAACATACCCAAAACCACACAGCCTTAAATGAAGTTAGAATTAAAACTCAGGTCTATTTGACTAGAGAGCCCTGGCATTTTCTATATATACCTCTGCCATGCCTAACGTGCCCTTTCTTCTCAGTGACATTGTTTAGTTCAGTGTTTTCCCAAGTCACCAGGAGATCACTAGGCCCCCAGAAAGAGAGAAGCTACCCAGCAACACCCCATAACTAGAGTTCACCCGGGAAATCACCCCAGAGAGCCTGGGATTTAGACCCTATAAGGTCACCTTTCCTACTGCAGTGGAAAGACATTGGGACTGAAAATAATCAATAACGATCATTCGAAATAAAGTAACATCATACCATAAGTGATGTTCAAATGCCACAGGGATTCAAAGGTGAGGAGTTATGAAATAGGGTTGAGATCGCTCTCTTTAGAACGACTGATTTGCAAGTTTTGTTCTTGCTAGTATCTGGGAAATTAACTGGTAAGCAGTTCCCTACACTAACATGAAACTTTCCCTAAATAATGAGAGTGGCTCACTGCCTCAAAGCAGGTTTTTGATGAATATCCGCTTTCTTTCTCTGAATCTGGGATTTTTGGCATGTGGTAGGCACAGAATGCCTATGTGCCCAGCTCTCAATTAACAACTGGGACATGGATTCTCTAATGAGCTTCACTGGTAAGTTGTTTGTGACTTCATAAATGTCACAGTCATTGTTGGAGGAATTAAGTTGTTCTGGTGTACTACACTGGGTGAGCACTCTTAGAAGCTTGTGCCTAGTTTCCCTTAGACTTTGCCCACTAGCCTTTTTCCATTGTTGATTTTGTTTTCTATCCTTCCATTGTAATAAATCTTAGCCATACATACAGTTATATGCTGAGTCCTGTGTATTCATAGTGAATCATTGGACCTGCATGTGGTCTAGGGCATCTCTGACAGTGACAGATCTGGAAGCATATATCATGTGTTTGGAGAGTGGCAAGGTTTGACTGGAGTGTAAGCTATTAGTAGGAAAAAAAGCCAGGAAAAGTAGGCCATGGTCATTTTATGAAAAATCTTACTTGCCAGCATCTTTTCATTTTTATTTCAAACTTACTCTACATGGGTTAGAGAACACACTTTATATGATTCTAATTATTTTGAATATGTTGAATTTCATTCCATGATATGACCCAGGATATGGTCTCTCTTATTGTATACTGTGTTCACTTAAAAAGAATGTGTACTTTTTATTTGTTGAGTGAAGTGTTGTATAAGTGTTGGTTAGATCTAGGTGGTTAATGGTTTTGTTCAGTTCTTCTATATCCTTACTGGTTTTCTACTAACTTGATCTATCAATTGACCTATCAATTACTGAGGGAAGAGTTTTGAAGTTGCGGATTTTCCTTTCAGTAGTATCATTTTCAACTTCATCTATTTTGAAGATATCTTGTTAGAAGCATACACATGTTATAATGTGTATAGATTTTTATATCTCCTTGGTGAACTATCTATCTTATCACTATGCAATTAATTCTCCCTCCCTACCTCTAGAAATTTTCCTTGCTCAGGAGTCTATGTTTTATGATGTGAATACAGTCATTTCAGTTTTCTTTTCATTAGTTTTCATATGGTACACTGCTTTTATCCTTTTACTTTCAACTTACATAATTTTAAATATAATATTATATTTGAAGTGAGTTTCTTACAGAAAACATATAGTTGGGGGACATTTGAAGAATCTATTCAGATAATGTCTATCTTTCATATGATGTGTTTGGGCCATTTATATTTAATATGATTATTGATATGTTTCCATTTAGGTCTACTATTATATTATCTGTTTTCTGTCCTCTATTTTTTTTCCATTCTTCCTCCTTTTCTGACTTCTTTTTGATTATTAGAATATTTTTTAATGTTCCACTTTATTTATTGAATTTTTTACTATAGTTTATTGTATAGTTTTTTTAGTGATTGCTCTAGAGATTATCATATTTCTATTTAACATATCACTGTCTACTCAAAGTTAATATTTTACCATTTTAGGTAGACTGTAGAAGCCTTACCAGTAAAAGTCCTTTATTCTCCCCCATTTATGTAGTTATATGTACTACTTCAATATATGTTGAAAATCCCATCAGGCAATGTTACATTTTTTTTCTTCAAACATTATACTTACTTTAAAGAATGTAAGAGAGTGTTTACCCAGATATTTTCCATTTCTGTTTCTCTTCCTTCACATATAATGATCCAAGTTTCTTTCTGGTAGCTTTTCCTCTTTGCTATTTCACTATATAGTGAAATGATTATCATAATAAAGTTGGTTAATACCTGTATCATGTCACATAATTACTATTTTTGTGGTGAGAACAAATAAAATTTACTGTCTTAGTAACTTTTTCATATATATTACAGTACTATTATTTTTATTTTTTTCATTTAGATATAATTGACATATTATATTAAGTTCAAGTATACAACATAATGATTCAATATTTGTATGGGCTGGAAAATGATCACCATGATAAGCCTAGTTAGCATCCATCACCATACAGTTAAACTTTTTTTGTGAGAACTTTTTAGAGTTATTCTTTCAGTCACTTTAAAATATGCAATGCAGTATTATTAGTAGTCAAAATTATGTATAGTATATCCCCATGACTTTTTTACTTTATAATTGGAGGATTGTACTTTGTGACCTCTTTACTCATTTCATCCACCCTGCCCACCACCTGCTCCTACCAATCAATTATCTGTATCAATAAGTATTTTTTTCCTCACATATAAGTGAGATTATACAGTATATGTCTTCCTCTATCTGATTTATCATACTGCCCTTAAGGTCCACTCACATGTAACAAGTAGCAAGGTTTTCTTCATTCTTACGATTTAATAAAATCTTATTATATATACCACATTTAAAAAAATCCATTTATCTGTCAATGAACATTTAAGATGCTCCCATGTTTTTGCTATTGTAAATAATGCTGCAGTGAGCATGAAGGTGCTTATATCTTTTCAAGTTATAATGTAATCTGTATTTTTGTATGTGAATGTTATATATCAAGTTAAAGAAATTCCCTCTATTCCTAGTTTGCTGAAAGTTTTTAGCATCTATTGATATAATGTTTCTTCTTTAGTTTATTGATGTGATGGATTACATTAAATAGTTTTCAAATGTTGAATTAGCCATGCATACCTAGAATAAATCTCACTGGCTGTGGTGTATAATTCTTTATATACCCTGTTGGATTCACTGTGCTAATATTTTGTTGAAGATTTTTGCATTTATGTTTATGAGAGACATTGGTCTGTAGTTTTTTCTTATGTTTTCATCTACTTTTGGTATTAGGGTAATGCTGGCCTTACAGAATGAGTTAAGAAATACTTCTTTTGCTTCTATTTCTAGGAAGAGATATAGGGAATTGGTATCATTTGTTCCTTAAATGGTAAAATTCAGTGAAAATGTCTGAACATGGAACTTTATGTTTTGAAATGCTATTAATTATTAATTCAAATCTTTAGTAGATATAGGCTTATGCAGATGATCTGTTTATCCTTGTGTGAGTTTTGGTATAGTGTGCTTTTTAAGAATTTGTTTATTTCATCTAAGTTATAAAACTTGTGGCCATAGAGTTGTTTATAATATTCTTTTGTTATCCTTTTAATGTCCATGAAATCAGTAGTGATGTCCTGCTCTTTCATTTTTCATATTAGTAATTTATATCATCTCTTTTTTTCTAGGTTATTCTGTATTAAGGAATTTAAATATTTTTGCATAAAAACAAGAATGAGTATATTTGCAAAGACATTCCCTATTGTGGCAATTCTAGCTCCATCTTCAGTCTCCCTGGGGCCACTGGCTCTGCTTTTAGATAGCAAACTTGAGTAGTTTTTCAACATTTGACCGTCAGGGGTATTACATTTCTTCTTTTCCCTAAATTACGGCACTGAAGGAGATTTTCCCACTGAAAAGTAGCATCTTCCAGGCTTGCAGATTAACACAGAGGATAAAATATGGCTCTTGATGTTGATGAGACCATTTTGTGATTTCATGACTTTAGGAATATGGAAAATTACACAGGCTTCTCACTGAGTAGTGGTGTAACAAGGCTTCAAAACCTCCAGCCTCAAAATCAAAGAAAAATCAGGGTAAAAAGGGAAGGAGAATGGTGAAAGGAAAATGGAAATCAATTTACCCCACTGCTTGGTGATGAGAGAGAGATACAGATTTGAGTATTACCCAAAGTTTCAAGAAATTGATTTATGGATGCTTCAACTCCACACACTGCTACGAATAGACACAGAGGCTAAACAGAAAATAAGATCTACACAGGAAATTTGAAAAAGTCATCTCTCATGTTCAGTGCATCTTTTTATGCCAAAAATAGAACTGTGGCATAAAGTTAGATCAGAAAGCAGTTGAAAGAATTTAAATATCTATTAGTAACATATGGTCTATATACCACTAATATTTTACATGAAAGAGGCCATACAAGATTTATATGGTGATGACTATAATAGCTCATCGATGTTATAAGGACCTTATTATTTTGTTCTTATACATTAGAATAGTATATTGTTTATCTAGTACAATAAAATTTTAATTAAATTTGATTGAATATTATGAATTAAATTTTGTCTTCTAAATCTTAAGATTTATACAAAGTGAAACTTATTATAGCACTAACATAATTATTAATATAAAGCGATTTCGCTCTATTTCAGACATTTTTCAGTTCTCTGACCTCCTCAACTTGCAAGTTTAAATACAAAATTTCCTATGTAGGATCAAAATAAACACACAAATCTCAACAACATTATGATGTTTTATTATATTTTATAATCATTTATACTTTTTTCAAGGTAATGTTAAAGTTTTAATTGTAATCAAAGCAGCTCAGTAAAATAAACAGCCTTAATTTGTTTCTACCCTTTAATGCTGGTAGAAGTGAAATGCTGTGAAGAACGCTCTGCTGGGAAAGAATGACTATTCTGGATGAGTTTTGGATTTTATGATTCAATTTATTTATTTTACAATGAGAAACTTCAGACAAATGCAAGTAAAATTCTTGCTTATAGTGTCCTAACACCAACCACTGCCTTGTTCATTACATTTTACTTATATTTGTTCCATATGTTTTAAATATGTGTTATTACTAAGATATGTACCCTCTACTGCTTCTCTAATGAATAAATTCTTAATTATTATGAAACCGATTATCTAGTTTGTGTGTTTTTCAGGCCTTTTACTTCACTTCTTTAATTAATAGCATTTTGTTCTTTTTTTACTTTAAAATTAATTAATTTATTTTAATTAGTTTTGAGTATACATAGCATTTTGTTCTTTTGACAAAATCTTCATGTTGGCAATAAAAAGGTAAGTTATTTGTTTTTGGTAACACTTTTTAAACGATTAAGTATAGAAAGGTTTTTCAAACTGATAACTCAATAACATTTTAAGTTTCACTTAACTATAATGCTGTCTCTAACTCCTGTTTTCATAAGTAATGAAAAGTTGACTACAAGGATATCAAATAGTAAACCAAAATATTGGCCTGCTGTGGAACAGAAGAATCCCTAAAAAACAATTAAAATATAAATATTATACTTATCAAATTAACAAATAGAGGGGATGAATGAGTTAAGTTTATTATATGGTTATAAAAGATATCAATAATCAATTATAATGATTGTTCATTTATACAAAATTAGATTAAAAATCAAACATTAAGCATAATGGCTGAGTGAGACTACCCCTTTGTTTCTCTTTTTAAAGTTACAAGTTGGATAATTATAATTCAACAAAGGACCCCTGACTCAAAACACAAACACATTTGAGAGATTCACACATTGAGACGTCTGAAGGTGGGCACATCGGAATGAGCAGGGGAGGTCAGACAGGGCAAGGACAGAAATGCTTCACAGATGCAGGCCAGTACCTGCCATGGTCTCAGCTGATTCAGTAGTGGTGGAGGAGTTGAGCTGCAGCCTCCGCATGGCAGCCTGAAGTTTAGGAGAGGCAGAAGTAACATTCTTGCTTGAGTGGCCAGTGCTCATTTTAGCTAAATCCAGTGACAGCAGCAGAAATGAGCCATAGCATTGTAGCAGCTATAGGCCAGTGGCTGCCATTACTGGCAAGAAGGCATAATCACAGACCAAAAAACTCATCTCTCCTTTAACCCCTTCACTCCTTGTCATGGCAGAACCGGGTAGAGGCAGAATACAGTAGAGGCAGTGGAGATGCCTTGATCAGTACAGTGCAGTTGAAAGTGTCTGGTACAAGAAGGCAGCTCTGAGAACTCACAGGCTTGTAGCCCCACTGTCAACCACATCTCACCACAGAGGTGGTGCCCTAAGACTGAGATGACTCAGACACAGAGGGAATGCCTACCACCTTGGGGAATATGGGCCATTTTCCATGGCCAAGGTGATATTGGCCTACTGAGATCCTGGAAGTGCTATTGGTGCAGGTAAGAGAAAGCAAAAATTTGTACTATCATAGCACCATCTACTGTAAAAAAGAAAGAAAGACTTCTGCTTATTAATTTGCTGAATTTGTTAGAGCAAAACAGTACATAAAAAAGCTCACAATCTCAAATGCTCAAGCAGAAAAACAATCCATCAAGTACCATGAATAATCAAGGTAACAAGGTAGCTCAGAAAAGAAAATAAAAGCCTCCAGAAATCAAATTCAAAGACATAGAAAACTGTGATTTAAATGACAGAGAATTCAAGATTGCAGTTATGAAAATACTCAATGAGCTACAAGAGAGTTCAGAAATGCAGTTTAATGAGCTCACAAATAAAATCAATAAACAAAACAAAGAGAGTACTTTACTAAAGAGATTGAAAGAATCAATCATAAATTCTGGAGCTAAAGAACTCAATAAATGAGATGAGGAATGCATTAGAGAGCATTGGAAACAGGGGACCAGATAAGACAAAATTAGTGATCTCAAAGATAAAATTTTAGAAATGACTCAGGTGGAAAAGAGAGAATACTGAAAGTTAAAAATAAATTTAAAACTCTACAAGAACTATCTGACTCCATTAGAAAGAGAAAAATAAGAATAATGAGTATACCAGAAGGAGAAGAGAGGGAGAAGAGAACAAAGAGCCTATTCAAATGAATAATTAATGAGAACTTCCCAAATCTATGGAGAAAACTGGATCCTTGAATTCAAGAAGCTAACAGAACACCAAATTATTTCAATGCAAAAAGACCTTCTCTAAGACTCAGTATATTAAAACAGTCAGAAGTTAATGACAAAAAGAATTCTCAAGAAAGCCAGGGAAAAAAGACTGCAGCCTACAAGAGAAACTCCATTAGATTATCATCAGATTATCAGAATAAACACTATAGCCAGGAGAGAGTTGAATGAAATATTCAAAATATTGAGGAAAAAAAATCACCAGTCAAGAATTCAGAAAAGTTATCCTTTAGATATGAAGAAGTAGAGGCTTTCCCAGACAAACAAAAGCCAAGAGAATTTACCAGAACAAAATCTCCATTATAAGAAATATTTAAAGAAACTCTTCTATCTGAAACAAAAATACAAAACTACACAAAATTTTAGTAAAATGACAAACAGACAGAAGCAAGGAATTGTTACTCTATTTTAGAATAGTGTATTAAATACATAATTACAACATAAAGTTTAAAGGGAAAAAAGCATTTAAGAAAGACTATAACTTCTGCAATTTGGAAATGAATACACAGCATGAAAAGGAGTGAATACAACAAAAACATTAAAGGGGAAGGGGAAAAGGACTGAACTTGCAGAGGCGAATAAAGATAAGATGCAATCAGAAGAACAAGGACTATTGTACATATGAAACTTTTACATAAACCTAATGGTAACATAAACTTTTACATAAACCTAGAGCTGAGACACATACCCACCCCTCGCCCCCCCCCCCAAAAAAAAAGAAAACAGAGAGACAAATAATAGAAAACCACCAAACTTAAATAGCAGACAGAAACATAAGGGAAAAGAAACAATGGAGATATAGAGCAACCAGAAAACAAAAGATAAAATGGCCGTAATAAATCCTCATATATCAATAATCGCTCTAGATGTAAATGACTGAACTCACCAATCAAAAGGCACGGAGTAGTGGAATAGATTAAAGAACAAGATGCAACTATATGTGGTCTTCAGGAGACCCAACTCAGCTATAAAATCAAACAAACAAACAACCATAAGCTAAAGTTAAATGGCAGATGATGTACTCCAAGTAAATGGCATCTAGAGAAAAGCAGATGTAGTTATTTCTGTATCAGACAAAATAGATTTCAAGATAAAATGGTAACAAGAGACAAAGATGGAAATTTTGTAATGTTAAAGGGGAAAATCAAGAAGACATAACAAATCAATATATACGTACCCAACCTGGGAGTACCAAAATACATAAATCAGTTACGGACAGATCTAAAGGGGAAAACAGACAAAACTGCAATTATAGTAGGGGACTTATATCCATTGACAGCAACCGATAGATCATGCAAACAGAAAGGCAAAATGAAATTTGGCCTTGAATGATACATTAGATCAAATGAACATAATCAATATTTATATTCTGAAAAAACATCCTTTTCATTCTGAAAATACCAAATGTACATTCTTCTCAAAGGTACATGGAACGTGCTGAAGGATAGAGCATATGTTGGAGTACAAAATCAGTCTCAACAAATTTAAGAAGATTTTAACCATACAAAGAATATTTTTTTGTGACAATGTTATGAGACTGGAATTTAACTACAAGAAGAAAGCTGGAAAAACCACAAATATGTGGAGATTAAACATGCTAGTGAACAACTAGTGGGTCAAAGAAGAAATAAAATAAGAGCTCAAAAGATAGATAGATAAATGAAAATAAAAATACTAAATATTAAAATCTTGGAGATGCAACAAAAGCACTACTAATAGGGAAATTTATGACGTTACAGGCTATCTCGAGAAACAAGAAAAATCTCCAACAAACAATTTAACATTACACTTTAAAGAGCTAGAAAAAGAAAAACAAACAAGGCCCAAGGTCAGTAGAAGAAAGGAAGTTATAATAATTACAGCAGAAAGAGATGAAATAGAGGACAAAAAGACAATAGAAAAATTAATGAAACAAAGAGCAGGTTCTTTGAAAAGATAAATAATACTGACAAAACCGTAGCTAAATTCACCCAGAAAAAAAAAGGAGAAAAGACTTAAACAAATGAAATGGAAGAGGAGAATTTATAATGTATACAATAGAAATAGAAAGGATTATAAAAGAATACTATGTAAATAATGCTGCAATGAACATATGAATTTACATGTCCCTTTAAAGCAGTTGTGGTTCTTCGAGTTAAGAGTAGCCAGATGTGTGATCACTGGGTTCTTCTTTGCTTCTTGTTATAGCCTTTGATTTAAAGTCCATTTTGTCTTGTATAAGTATTACTACACAAGATTCTTGTTTGTTTGTTTCCATTTTGATGAAATACCTTTTCCCATCCCTTTACTTCCCGTCTGTGTATTTTTCAATATGAAGTGAGTCTCTTGGTGGCAGCGTTAAGTGAGGGTCTTGCTTTCTTATCCTTTCAGCCACTCTATCTTTTGACTGGAGTATTTAATCCATTTACATTTAAAGTAATTGTTGAAGTATACTATCACCATAGGATCTAATAAAAACGGAATACTATGAAAGGCTATTTGCCACCAAATTCAATAACCTAGAATAAATGGATAAATTCTTAGAAATATATAACCTTCCTTGACTGAACCATGAAGAATTGGAAAACTTAAATAGACCAATCACTAGCAAGAAAATTGAAACAGTCATTAAAAACCTTCTTGTCAAAATTCAAAAGTCCAGGACCAGATGGCTTCATTGGTGAATTCTACCAAATATTTAAGGAAGTTTTATTAGCCATTCTTCTCAAACTCTTCCAAAAAATAGAAGAACTCTTCTTAACTCATTTTACAAGGCTGACATTACCATGATACCTGAATCATGCAAGGACAACACACAAAAAAGAAAATCACAAGCTAATATTTGATGAATATAGATACAAAAATCCTAAACAAAATACCAGCAAAATGAATACAATATATTAAAAGGATAATACATTATAAACAGGGGGAGTTTATTCCAGGGTTACAAGAATGGTTTAACATGTGCAAATCAATCAATGTGATACACCACATTAACAAAATAAGATACAAATCATATGATCATATCGATAGATACAGAAAAAGTATTTGACAAGATACAACATCCATTTATGATGAAAATACTTAATAAATAAAATTTGTATAGAAAAAAAGTACTTTAACAAAGTCCATATATGACAAACCCTCAGCCAATATCATACTCAATGGTGAAAAATTGAAAGCTTTTCCTCTAAGATCAGGAGCAAGACAAGGATGTACACTCTTGCCACTGTTATTCAACACAGTACTGAAAGTTTAATCTAGAGTAATTTGGCAACAAAAAGAAATATAAGGCATCCAAATTGTAAATAAAGAAGTAAAACTGTCACTATTTACACATATGATTTTACATATAAAAAACCCTAAAGACTCCACCAAAAGCCTATTAAAAACAAATAAACAAATACAATGAAGTTGTATGATACAAAATAAATGTACAAAAATCCATTGCATTCCTATATACTAACGATGAAATAGGAAGAGAAATAAAGAAAACAATTCAATTTACAATTGCATCAAAAAGGATAAAATACCTAGGAATAAACTTTACAAAAGAAATGAAGGACCGATCCACACTAAGGCACAATGGCAGCTGACTGTCCAGCCCTCGTTCTGGTGCCAGGAAATGCAGTAAGAATCTTGTGTGAGCCTCTGACTCAAGACTGGTGCCCCAGATTTGAGTATTTTTGAGGAAAAAAAATGGCATAGCTAATAGAGGCCCTGTTCATCCCTCTGCCAACCAAATCAAAGTTGTAATGGAAACAAGGAGCAAGCAGTAAGGAAAAATCACCTGAGATCTTGATGAACAAGTCATACAACTAAGGAGAAATCCAAGAAATCACCCTGTAATGGCGGAATGGGGCAAGGATGCCGGACTGCCAGGTCTCAAGTGGTTGAGTGAGATGGAGGCTGTGGCAGCAGCAGTGGCAGCTGCAGACACTTCTTAAAGGGAACACGTCAGCAAGCAGACTTTCATGGTGACTGACCTGCTTGCTCTGAGCACCAGTGCCAATTCAGCTGCGTTCAGGGGGCACCATGAACTTACAGGGAGACATGTCAGAGTGAGGATGTAGGGGAGACTTGCTCTGCACAGAAGTGCCCGCAGTATTCATTATTCCCTGTTAGCCCTCCCTGCTCCTAGTGCTTGACTCAGCGCCGTCATAGCCTTGATGTCATCAAACTGGATAACAGAAGTCGCTCTGCTCAGTGGATTCCCTGAAACTTCACCTCCTCCAACTCATGGCCCCACCCCAAGCCACATCCAGGTATATCTTCAGCAAGGTGCTCCTTGCTGAGCAGAGCCTAGACTCACACTAGTGGCAGCTGGTCTTAGATTCTGGTGGTGCCTTTTGAGACAACTATAAGCACAGCATCTGTGGATTGCTGGCTGAATCTTAACAGTTGGCCCTGGAGGTGCACATGCTGGGGCTAAATGTGGCCTGCAGCTGAACCCCTCTCAGGACCGTGCCACTGGATACCTACTACACAAATCCACACTAATAAGACTGGGAGACTTAGGAGCTTTGATTAGTACATTGAAACAGACACAGAAAGGCAGTCAAAATGGGAAGACAAAGAAGCAGAAACCATATGAGAGAACAGAACAGAGATCCAGATATAATGGAGTCAAATAATCTAACAGATGCAGAGTTCAAAACATTGGTTATGAAGATGCTCAATGAACTTTTGGAAAGTGTAGAAAACTTCAACAAAGAGATTAAAAAACAGAAATGGAAATGGAAATTATAAAAGGGAACCAGTCTGAAATGAAGAGCACATTATCTAAGATGAGAAGTAATTAAATGGAATAAACAAAGGGATAAACAAAGTGAATGCAGAAGAGGATCCAATGCCTTATCTAGAAGACAGGAAAGCCAAGGACATGTAATCAGAACAGCAAGAGATAAGATACAAAGACTATAAAAATAATTTAAGAGCATATAGGACACTATTAAAGGTCCAAATAGCCTTCTGATTGGTGTAACTGAAGAAAATCAAGATGTTGAACAGCTGTTTGAAGAAATAATGATGGAAGACTTTCCTAACTTGGTGAAGAAAATGGACATAAAACCCCAGGATGCTCAGAGAATTCAAAAAATCAGGGATCCAAAGAGGGCCACACTAAGGCACATCATAATTAAAATGCCAAAGGTTAAATACAAAGAAAGAATATTAAAGGCAGCAAGAGAAAAACAGATAGTTACTTATAAGGAACACCCATAAGACTGGCAGCTGATTTCTCAAAAGAAACTATACAGAATAAAAGGGCTTAGCAAAAAATATTCAACATAATGAAGACCCAGGATCTACAACCAAGAATACTTTACCTCCAAAGCTATCATTTAGAATTGAGGGTCAGATAAAGAGCTTCTTAGACAAAATAAGCCAAAGAAATTTATCACCACCAAGCCAGTATTACAAACAATGTTCGAGGGTCTTCTTTAGGAATAAAAAAACATGTATCAAAAACACGAATAAAAAATGATAACAACTACATTCCTATCAATAAGTACCTTAAATAGAAAAGAATTAAATGCTCCGACCAAATGATAGAGCAGCTGAAAGGATAAGAAAAAAAGACCCCTACATATGAAAAGGAAGGGGATGGAAAAAGATATTGCTTTGATGGACCTAGAAGGTATTTAAGTCAGACAGAGAAAGAAAAACACTATATGATTTCACTTATATGCAGAATCTAAGGAATAAAAAAATCAAACTAATCAAAAACAGATTTACAAATATAATGGACAATTTGGTGATAGGCAAGGGTTTGGGAGGCTGGGAGAATGGGGTGAAGGGTTAAAGAATTACAATTTAGTAGCTGATAGATGGTCACGGAGATGGGGAGCACAGCATAGGGAATGCTGTTTGCATTAATACATTGGCTAGGTGGAGGGTCAGGGAAAGGATGGAGCAATTGGGGGTATCATTTATGAACTATATAGATGTCTAACCAATGTACTGTATACTTGTAACTAATTAAAATAAATAAATAATTTTTAAAAAAGGAAGCGAAAGAACTGTACATTCAAAACTACATGACGGAGTTAAAAGAAATTGAAGAAGACACATAGTAAGGGAAAGGTATTCTATGTTCATGAATTGGAAAAATTAACATTGTTAAAATCACCATATTACTTAAAGCAATGTACAGATTTTATGCAATATTCATCAAAACCCCGATGACATTTTTCACCGAAAAAGAACAACGACAACAAAAACCCTCAAATTTGTATGGAACCACATGAAACCCCTAATAGCCAAAGCAATCCTGAGAAAAAAGACCAAGCTGGAGTTATCACACTCCCTGACTTAAACTATACTATAAAGGTACAATAATCAAAACTGTATGGCATTGGCAGAAACATTGGCAGAAACAGACACATGGACCAATGGAACATAATCGAGAGCCCAGAAATAAACCCACACATATATGGGTAACTAATTTTTTGACAAAGGAGCCAAAAGCACACAACAGAGAAAGGAAAGTCTTTTCAATAAATGATGTTGAGAACAGTGGAAAACCAAATGCAAACTGATAAAAGTAGACTGTTATCTGACACTATACACAAAAATTAACTCAAAATGATTTAAAGACTTGACTATTTCAAGACCTGAAACAATAAAATACATAGAAAAAGACATATGCTCTAAACTTATGAACCTTGGTCTCGGAGAAGTTTCTGTGATATTGACTCCAAAGGCAGGGAAAGTAAAAGCACAAATAAATAAATAGGACTACATCAAACTATAAAGCTTCTGTGCAGCAAAAGAATCATCAACATGACAAAAAGACAACTACTTGAATGGGAGATCATATTTGGAGATGATACCTCTGATGAGGGGTTAATATCCAAATTTTATAAAGAACTCATACAACTAAAGAACAAAAAGAACAAACAATTTGATTAAAAAATAGGCTGAAGATCTGAATAGGCAATTTTCCAAGGAAGACATACAGATGACCAACAGATATATGAAAAGATGCTCAACATTACTAGTAATAAGGTAAATTCAAATCAAAACCCCAAAGGGATACCACCTCAACCTGTTAGACTGGTTATTGTCAATAAGACAAGAAATAACAAGTTTTTGAGAGAACGTGGAGAAAAGGGAACCCTCCCACACTACTGGTGTTAATGTAAATTGGTGCAGCAACTATGGAAAACAGTATGGAGGTTCCTCAAAATATTACAAATGGGACTACAGTATGATCAAGCAATCTGACTTTTAGGTATACATTCAAAGGAAATGAAATATGTATATCAAAGAGTAATCTTCACTCCCATATTTACTGCAGGATTTTTCACAATAGCTAAGGTATAGAAACAACCTAAGCATTTATTGATCAATGAGCAGATAAAGAAATTTAAAAAGGAGCAGGCAAAATGATGTACATGATAGAAGCTTTTTTCATCCCCTCTAGTGGCCACATTGAAATTGTAACAGAAACATGGAGCAAACAGTAAGTGGAGTCACCTGGGATTTAGAGGAAGAGAAGCCTTACAACTAGTGAGAGAAATAAGAAATCGTCCTGCAATGGTTGGAGGTAGGAGGGGGTGAAGATGCGCGGCTGCGAGCTCTCTAGTGGCCTAAGTGGGACAGAAGCTACGGCAGCAACAGCCAGCAGCTGCGGACACCCTTTACAGACGCCATGTCTGTGACTGGACTTTCATGGTGACTGACCTGCTTGCTGAAAGCACCAATGCCTAGCCAGCAGCTGGGGAGCACCAGGGACTTACAGGGGACACCAAGTTGTTGGATTGAGAGCTGGAGGTGAGACTTTCTCCTGGGCAGAAGTGCTGATGGTATCCATTGTTCCTCTGTTGAGCTCTCCCCACTCCCAGTGTGCAGACACAGCACCACCATGGTGACTATAGTTAACAATACATATTGTATATTTGAAATTTGAGATAAGAGAGTAGATCTTCAATGTTCTAACCGCAGAAAAAGGGGCCAATGAGATGATGAATATATAAAATAACCTGACTATCATAATCATTTCACAATGTATATGTATATTAAAACATCACACTATATACTTTAAATATGTACAACTTTTAATAAAATTCTACAATTAAAATAATTCTACAATTATACATATGATTGTGGTTTATTACAATGAAAGAGTTGAAATTAAAATCAACAAAGATAAAAGGTGCATAATAGAACTCAGGTGAAATGGGACACAGCCTCTAGTTGCCTTCTCCTAGTGTAGTTGTATGAATAATGCTTAATTCCCCTCTCAACAATGTGTGGCAACACATATAGAATATTGCCAACAAGTGAAACTCACTGAATCATGTGGGCATGAAGTGCTAGTGTGGCTGACCTTAGTATTCAGTTTTCAATCCCTCTAGAGGTCAAACTGATGCAGTGTGGTCCAAGGCTCCCACTATAACTCACATTATTTGCCTGAACTATCTTGTCTGGCTCAAGGCCCCAGGTACACAAAGGCATTCTTATAAATCAGGTTCTTCCAAGGACTTAAAAGTTATCTTCTAGGAACTGACCAAAGGCCATACCTTTCTTTGGAACGTGTGGGGTTTGAAAGCCCCATTCCTGCTGGACTCATACTTTACTGCAAAGGGGATAGTTGGTGGGCTATTCAGAGACATGGAGTAGTTAGCAAGAGTTTCAGGCAGATGCTTTTAAAGGGAGAGGGAGACACAATTCTAAGGATGGAGGAGTGACACTGGAAGAACTTAGCTCACCGTCTGACCACACGCATGTTTAATGAAGGGGCAGAGCCCTGGCTGGGCAGGCAGAAGCAATCAGGAGGTATGGCTGTGTCAGTCCTAGGTCCCCGTGTCCACAGTGGACCCCATTCTGCAGATTCATGTCCTCCCAACCCTGGTTTAGCAAGGTCAAAAGCTGGAGATTTTACCCTAGAATAAAGGCTGTGAGTTTTCTATGCAGAACACTTGGATAATTTCTAACCATTTGGAGAATGGAAAGATTTCTGAGGAGGTTCAGGTGTTCCTGCTGATTTGTGATTTGGATACCTCCATTTCATGGGTTCTGTGTATAGTTTTCAATTTTTTTCTGTCATAACTGGATATTTTAAATTACAAATTTTACTCATTTTCTGGAAAATTGTTATTACCTTTCAATTTAAAGTTCCTGCCCATTCTGTCCTCAGGAGTGGTTTTCAGTTACCAGTGCTGTATTACAAAAATGCAAGAAGAAACTGAGGGCAGATCCCATTTATAGAACATTTAATGAGTTTATTATTTTTAATTAAAAATTTTATTTTTTAATGAGCATTGACACAATATTATTTCACATTAGTTTCAGGTGTATAGCATAGTGGTTAGACATTTATATAATTTATGAAGTGATCCCTCAATTAGTATAGTATCCACCTGGCACTATACATAGTTATTATAATATTACTGACTGTATTAACTATGCTATACTTCACATCCCATGACTATTTTGTGACTATCAATTTGTACTTCTTAATTCCTTCACCTTTTCACCCAGCCCTTCAACCTCCCTACCATCTGGCAATCACCAGTTTGTTCTCTGTGTCTATGGGTCTGTCTTCATTTTGTTTGTTTATTTTATTCTTTAGATTCCACATATAAGTGAAATCATGTGGTATTTGTCTTTGACTGCATAATACTCTCTAGGTCTATCTATGTCATTATAAATGGTAAGATTTCATTTTTTTTTATGGCTGAGTAACACTCCATTGTATATGTGTACCATAAGTTTAAGTTTTTTTTACCCAAATTGTCTATTGATGGGCATTTAGGTTGCTTCTATATCATGGCTAATGTAAATAATGCTGCAGTGAACACAGGGGTGCACATATCTTTTTGAATTAGTATTTTTGGTTTTCTTCGGATAAATACTCAGAAGTATAATTCCTGGGTCATAAGGTAGTTCTATTTTTAATTTTTTTAGGACTCACAAAACTGTTTTCTGTAGTGGCTGTACCACTTTGCAATCCCATGAACAGTGCATGAGGGTTCCCTTTATTCCACATCCTCATTTACAGTTGTTGTCTGTGGATTTATTGATATTAACTATTCTGACAGGCAGAAGGTGCTATCTCATTGTAGTTTTAATTCACATTTCTCTCATGATGAGTGATGTTGAGAATCTTTTCATATGCCTATTGGCCATCTGTATGTCCTCTTTAGAGAAATGCTTATTCAGGTCCTCTACCAATTGTTAAGTTGGATTGTTTGTTATTTTGGTGCTGAGTTGTATGAGTTCTTTATAAATTTTGGATATTAACCTCTTATTAGATGTAGTATAGGAAAATATTTTCTCCCACTTAGTAAGCTGTATTTTTATTTTGTTGATCATTTCCTTTGCTGTGCATAAACTTTTTAGTTTGATGTAGTCCTATATCTATCTATCATTTATCTCTCTCTCTCTCTCTCTCTGTCTGTCTATCTGTCTGTCTGTCTATCATTTATCATCTATTTAGTTTCCCTTGCCCGAGAAGATATAGCAGAAGAAATACTACTAGGAACAATGTCAGAGAGTTTACTCACTCTGTTTCCTTCTGGAAGTTTTATGGTTTGGGGTCTTACATTTAAATTTAAGTCTTTAATCCATTTTGAGTTTATTCTTGATTATGGTGTAAGAAAGTGGTCCAGTTTCGTTTTTTGCATACATCCATGCAGTTTTCCCCAACATCCTTTATTGAATAGAGTGTCTTTACCCCATTGTATATCCTTGCCTCATTCGTTATAGATGAAATGACCATATAGGTATGGATTTATTTCTAGGCTCTCTATTCTGTTTCCTTGATCTATGTGTCTGTTTTTATCAAGTGGCATGATACTTACAATTTTGTTCTTCTTTCTCAAGATTACAGTGGTTATTCAGGGTCTTTTATGGTTCCATATAAATTTTAGGATTATTCGTTCTAGTTCTATGAAAAAGTTCCATTGGTATTTTGATAGGGATTACCCTGAATCTATAGATTGTTTTCAGTAGTATGGACATTTTAATGATGTTAATTCTTGCTATCCATGAACAGAGTCTATGCTTTCACTTATTTGTATCTTCTTCAGTTTCTTTCTTGAGTGACTTTTAATTTTCCAGGTATAGGTCTTTTATTTCTTTGGTTAAATTTATTCCTAGGATTTTTTTTTGTTTTTGTTTGTTTGTTTGTTTGTTTGTTTTGCAATTGTACATGGTATTGTTTTCTTAATCTTTCTGATAGTTCATTATTCGTGTATAAAAATGCAACCAATTTCTGAATATCAATTTTGTATCCTGCTACTCTTCTAAATTCATTTATTAATTCTCATAGTTTTTTGAACTCCTTAGGGTTCTCTCTGTATAGTATCTCATAATCTGTAAATAATGGCAGTTTTACTTCTTTCTTTCTAATTTTAATGTCTTTCGTTTCTTCTTCTTATCTGGTTGCTGTGGCTTTGACTTTCAATACTATGTTAAATAAAAGTGGTGAAAGTGGACATCCTTGTCTTCTTCCTGACTTTAAGTAAAACACTTTTATCTTTTCCTTATCAAATTTAAGGTTAGCTATGAGTTCGTCGTATATGGTCTTTATTTTGTTGAGGTATATTAATATGGTCATTAGATTTTCTTCTTTCAATTTATTAATGTGGTGCATTACATTAATTGATTTGTGAATATTGAACTGAATTTGTATCCCAGGAATAAATCCTGCTTGATCATCCTGTATGATCTTTTTAATGTATTGCTGAATTCAATTTGCTAATATTTTATTGAGAATTTTTGCATCTATGTTCATTAGGAATATCAATCTATAATGTTCTTTTTTTTGTAATGTTTTTGTCTGGGAATCAGTGTAATGCAAGCCTCATAAAATGAACTTGGGAGCCTTCTATATTCCATTTTTTTGGAATACTTTGAAAAGACTAGGGTTAATTCTTATTTGAATGTTTGATAAAATTCACCTGTGAAGCCATCCAGTCAAGGACTTTTGTTTGTTGGGAGTTTTTTGATTACTGATTCTATTTCATCAGTAGTAATCAATTGGTTCAGTTTCATCTTGGGAGATTGTACATTTCTAGGAATTTATCCATTTCTTTGATATTGTCTAATTTGTTGGCACACAATTGCTCATGTTATTTTCTTACAATTTCTTTTTGTATTTTTGTGTAGTTAATTGTTACTTCTCTTTCATTTCTGATTTATTTGAGTCCTCTGTCTTTTTTCTTGATAAGTCCAGTTAAAGATTTATCAATTTTTGTTTATCTTTTCAAAGAATCGATTCTTGGCTTCATTGATCTTTTGTATTTTTTTAGACTCTATTTTGTTTATTTACTCTCTAATCTTTATTATTTCCTTCCTTACACTGACTTTGGGCTTTGTTTATTGTTCTTTTTCTAGTTCCTTTAAGTGTAAGGGTAGATTGTTTATTTAAGATTTTTCTTGTGTGTGTATATGTGTGTGGTTTTTTTTGTTTTGTTTTGTTTTGAGATCTTGTATTGCTATGCATTTTTCTTTTAGGACTGCTTTTGCTGTGGCCCGTAGATCTTGAGTCAGTTGAGTCATAGTGTTTTCATTTTTATTTGTCTCAGGGTATATTTTTATTTCTTTCTTGGTCTCATTGTTAACTCACTCATTTTGTAGAATGTAGTTTATCTTCCATGCATTTGTGTATTTTTCAGTTTTTTCTTATAATAGATTTCTAGTTTTATACCATTGTGGTCAGAGAAGATGCTTGATATGATTCCAATCTTCCTAAATTTACTGTACCTTACTTTGTGGTCTAACATAGTCTATCCTGGAAAATGTTTCATGTGCACTTGAGAAGAATGTATATTCTGCTGCTTTGGGGTGAAATGCCCTAAAAATGTCAATTAAATCCATTTGATCTAGTATGTCATTTAAAGCCACTGTTTCTGTGTTGATACTCTGTCTGGAAAGTCTGTCCTTTTGTGTCAATGTGGTGTTAAAGTCTCCTACCACCTATGACTGTTTGGATCACCTTTTGAGTGTGCCACTTGTGGGGATAAACAGGTGACCCTCTGTTGCGATCTGACACCAGCCTCCAGCTATGTTGCTTCTGGGGCCCCTTGGGAGGGTCTCCCATACAGGCCAAGGTCAGCCACTGCCTGTGACCACCTGGGGCTACCTGATAGAAACTAAAACACTATCCATGGTTGGTCGCCGCCTATGTTGGACCTGGAAGCACATGGGAAAGGCCATGTAGTGAACCCGGGGCAGCTTAGCAAAAAATCCAAGACATTGCAAGGTCTGAGGTTACTTGCCAGATACTCAAAAGGCGCAGAAGCTGAAGGAATCTCAGATCGTACACAAGTTGGGTGAGAAGAGGTCTCAGGAAGTCACCAGGGTGAAGCAAGTGGTGTTCCCTAGATTAGTGCAGATTTAGATTTGAGGCTGATGCTGACCCTGTGGCTATTCTCAAAAGTCTCAGATGACACTGAGGCTAGCCATCACTGGCCTTTGTCCTCGCAGTCCCTCATGACTTATTCAAGAAATGCTGTAGCTCCAGTCTGGGCTGGATGCCTGTCACCTGAATTGTTTCTGGATGTTCGCAAGCCAAGGACTGTACATTGCTGCTAAGAGAGTCTCCTGACAAAAAGGGTTTGGTGGGTTTGACTGCCCAGGAACAAATATACCTCTGGCAATTTGCAAGTTGGATAGGGCAAGGTCCCAAAAAGTCATCAGGGTGAATTTCACCAGGCCAATGCAAACTCAGATTTAGCTGTGGCAAGGAAAGACTCATCACAAGTAGGATGGCACCCACTTGTAGGCTGGAGGAGGGCTCAACACAGGGATAATGGCAGCCATTCCTCCAGCTCTTATCCTGAAGCCACAAACTGAGAATTGCCCTGTATGTTTCTGTTGCCTCTTGAGCTGCTGTCCCTCCTCTGAAGCCCAAGGTGAGTGCCTGAGAGTGTGGGCTCTTTAAGTAAATGTCTGTGTTAGCAGCAGACTTCTATCTCACCAGGGTGGTTGGAATCCCCATTGATTTTTATAGCTAACTTTTGTGGAGATTCCTCTTTCTGGCATTGGAAGCCTGGGCTAGGAAGCCCCATTATGAGGCTAGGGCCCTTTGCTCCTCCAGAAGGACCTCTGTGGTGAAGATATCCCTCCAAATGCTCAACAGCCACACAAATGTGGGGCCAGCATGTTTCATATATCCATCCCTTTTACCAGTCTTGATGTGGCCTCTTCTTTATATTTTTAGTTATAGGAATTATGTTCAGCTAGTTCAGATGGTTCTCTAGGTTGATTGTTCAATAATGTTGTTGTAGTTTTAATGTGGTTATGGCAGGAGGCAAGCACAGCGTTTACCCTATCATCTTGACTAGAACATCAATTTAGCGCATTTAAAATTAAAGTAGAAAAGGATGTTACATCTCTATTTTTAACGAGTATGTTTGATCCCACTGGAAAGGCCGAGAGAGTGATACATTTTTAAATTGTGGAGTAGTCATTTATAGAAAGAAGATGGGGTCCTTTGCATCTACTGCCCTACATTTTTGGGGAACAGAACCTTCTCTAAGACAGAGAGCCTTGAGGCTAACGCTCTTCTTCATTTGTTAGTTCAGCACTTGAAGATTTATCAGAAATGACTATAACCTACTGATAGATCTTCTAAAGGCTCACAGGCTTTGAATTACTATTTCTTGGATTTATGTTAAAAGTAGTTAAGGAAATCTGTGAAATAAAAACATAAATCAGTAGATGAACGTTTGGCATTTAGTGTACCATGACTAGTCATTGGAGAACACCTAGAGTGGCGGGTATCAGAGGACTCTTAAAGCAATCTCAAATTACATGGAACTGAAATACTGTTGAATAATCAGAAATCTAAATAGAAATGAGCTTTTCTCATTTAAGGCATATCTTAACTTTTATTAAATTATAGTTGAATGAGAAGTAAAGAAGGACAGAACAAAACCCATTCACTCAAAAGCCTAAAACAATAAATAATGGAAAGAAATGAAGAGTAGTGAAAGTAATCAAAGCCTGTGATTTTTTTTCTATATCATTTAATCATAATCAATGCTCTTTTAAATGCTTGCCCAGAGGTTTCCTGTACCGGAGTTTAACCACATTCTTTATTAGAAAAATTAATACTGCTCTTTAAAAAAATACTCTTAAATTACGAATCAGTAATTAGTAAAAAAACAAAACAACAAACTAATAGATTAGAGAAAAAGAAGTTTATGTCTTAGCATCTTTGTCTTTATTAAAGTTCTGAGTCAGTTTATTTGGTTAAATGATTACTGGTGTCTACTTTTGTACTCAGGAAGGAGAGCCATTAACATCATATGAAGGAACTTGGTGAACTTGTCTCAAGCAGCACCTCAGAGGAATGAACAACAATGAGCTTTTCTAAATTAAAAAATTGGAAGTTTACTTCTTTGGCATTAATTCTTCTAATATGAGTAAGACACAGGCCTCACAGAAGAATGACAAAACTCTGTAAGCATTATATCCAAGGGCAAGAAAGGAGCACAAAAAATATGAGTTTGGAAAAATGCCACAAATTGTGAATAAACGAGATCAGGGAAAAACAGTGTGAATTTCATTAGAAAGCACTTGAAAAATGGCTTGATAGAAGAGAGTCTAAAACTCATTTCCAATGATATCTTGTAGAGACCTCATTTAAAGGATAAAGGACTGTAATTAGCTCAGGAAATCACTAGTCAGGGAAAAACAACAGAACACTTTACTTTTCTGTGGTGACCTCCAGGAAAGATGAAGTCATCTCCAGTGTTTGTCCTCTGATCCTCCTGGGGAGTGATTTACTCCAATTCCTCCAGGGGAGTGGTGGAAAACCTAGGTAGGCAGTTAAAAAAGCACGGCAGGGGTATTTCAACATAACTGTCTAAAAGAGCTATAATTTTTAAAAAACATTTTAGACTAATGAGAACCCTGAAAAACCTTCAAAACCCTACCTGCCAACTATTTAGGTCACTGGGTTCCCACTTAAAGAGAACTTCAAAAATTAGGGAGGTAAAAGCCAAAATCAAATACCATCACAGCTCCACTTTTGGAAAAAAACAATCTTTGCTATAAACTTTCATGGTTCATGGGATTATTCAATCAATGACTTAAGAATAAGAGTAATAAAAATAGAACAATCCATTCTACTTGAACATTCAGAACCCAAGGAGTAATGGCATTCTGGCTTTGACACCTTCTGTCCTTGTTTACGTGGCAAATGAGACTAGTATTAATGGCCTTTGGAAAGACACCCTTAGTGTTTGACACTGAGTTCATCTGGTACAAATAGAAAATCTTGAGAAAATGTAAGTCTGTCTCCCCTAGAGGCCACCATTTATTATGTAAACACTTTGGTGTCCTTGCTTAGTTTGTATATCACAACTACTCAGGCGTGCATCCAGCCCTGGCAGCTGCTCTCTGACCAGACCTTCCAATGGATCTGTGGCCACCTCAGAAACCTCTGTTTTATTTAGTGACAGGCTCAACAGGTTCCTCTGGACTCTGATGCCATGCTCCTCTGATTCATATGAGTGTCCTATGGTAAATGGGACTATCACTCTAGAAGGACATCTGAAAAACCCCTCACCTGCTCACCTGCTTGTCTGGTATCAAAAGGAGCCCCTCTTATAACATTGTAGACTACCACCTGCTATAAAAATCAATCCGACATCCAAAATGTGTGTGTTCTACAGTGTCCTTGTATGCAATTTGAGTTTTTCCATTGGTAAAACAAGAATGATCCCAATATCTACATTAGGAAATATTAGTAAATTGAAATTTTCTCTCCGAAGTATTAGATAGTCATGGCTCTAAGAGCGCACAAGATAGGCTTTGCACATAGTGTTGGGAAACAGATGTACTGACATGAAGGAAATGATAATGCCAAAAGATTCTCATTTATTATTAGTCTTATGGTGGGTAATACTTAGGGTACTTGTCCAATTGTTGAATTATTCCCTAACCAGCTTTGTCCCACTTTCATATCTTCATAATTGGGTGTCTGGATCAGAATTCTTAAAATGTGAAGTGGTACATGTGTTGGAGGAAAACAAGAAACGATTTCTCTATTTGTTCAACCAAATGGCTAAATGCACTGTGATCAAGAGCTGAGAATCTAAAAACTATAGCTTCAATTTACATGGAGCAAAGTAACATCTAAAGTTACATTAAGCATGAACATACCTATGGCCGCGATTTTGAAAAACACATGAAAAGTCATCAGGCAATCAGTTGCCAACGTGATGCAGTGAAAAGATTGCATGCCCAAGTCTTGTATCAGATCCTGAGTACAGACCTTTTAGGCTGGAAAATCTTGTGCAAGTCACTGAAGGTACCTCAGTGTCCTGTTCTGTAAAATGTGGGTGTTAATCTCACAAAGCTTTTGTGAAGAGTGAATATAACAATAAATTTGAGAATGCTTTGCTAGTTCTAGTCAAACAAATGTTCTTCTTTTAATTTTTTTTCTATTAGAGCTATGTGAATTGAATTTCAAGACATTTAAAAATTCTTCATCATGTATGCCAGGGTTCAGAGAGCCCTGATTCACATGACACTGATTCATAAATGTCAGTCACGTCTGACTGGCTTTGGGGTGGCTCTGGAAGTTTGTAGCCATGAGAACTGTCCTTCCAACGTACCGCTGCTGCTTGTTGGACATTCTCTCTTCTTCTTTCCATTTCTCTTCACCACTTCTTCCATGTAAATTCAGTAGAATTTACATGATAGAACTTTCTAAGGATCTGAAAATGTTATATATTTTCATCTAATCTAGGTTGTGGTTATAAAAGAATATACATGTGTAATAAGTTAATGAGTTGTACACTTAAGATTTGTGAATTTTACTTTATATAAATTGTACCTCAAAATAAACTAAATATTTAAAAATAATTTGGATTTAACTATAACCACTGATGGTTTTAAAGCATATCTACAAATTATTTGATATTCTGACCTTCAAAATGTGGAGCTTAAGTCCCCTCTCCTTGAATGAATAGAAGCGATGCTATGTGATTTCTGAAATTGGGTCCTAAAAGGGGTGTAGCTTCCACCTGGCTTTGCTCTCTCAGAACATTTGCTCTTTGGGGATCCAGCACCATGTCATGGAAACAGTTAAGAAGCCTTGCATTAAAGCATGCATAGTAAAGAACTGAGGACTCACCCCAACAACCAATACCAACTTGCAGCCACGTGAGTTGAACAATATGCACTTAGGTCTTCCAGTCTATCAAGCCATCAAATCTCTGCAACCCTTACCTACATTTTGACTACAACTTATAAGAGACTTGGAGCCAGAACCACCTGGTTAAACTGCTCCTAAAACCTCGCTCCACAAAAACTGCCAGAGATAATATACATTTGTTATTTTAAGCCAGTAAATTTTGGGATAATTTGTTACACAGCAATAAATAATATCTGTCTTCAGATTTAGGATTCTGTTTGAGTAGGATACTTCACAATTGTAAATGATTGAAATGTTTTAGGTTCCTAATAGCTTATATTCTAATCTGGAAAACCAGTTTAGAGTGTTGTGTATAAGGGATTATTTAAATTAAAACATAACTAGTTTTGAAAATAAAAAAGTCAAATAATATTGTTATTAATTTTCTATTTGTTTCTCTTCATTTTTGGACCTCAAGTGAACACAAAGTCTCCATATTCAATATAAGTTTTCTATAGCCATGGTGGATAACATTGAAATAAACTACTGAGGAAGAATGAGAAAATCCTAATAAAATCACTCCTTGAGGAATTTTTCCATAGTAGCAAACCAAGACACAAAAACTGAGGACCCCTCTTGTCAAAGCGACTGTGAGAAAGAACAAGAAGGAAACTGCACCTTTTCTATGGGTAGTTCTTAGCCTCTAACCAGTTGTGAGTTGATCTCATTTTGTTAATTTTGTTCTTCTAAACTAGATTTTAAATCTCTATAAATCGTATTTTTGTTTATGCTTTTGAAGTTTCAAGAAGTCAGGTTGGTACTTGCCCAGTGATGAATGTCTGGTTAGGTCAGTTTCCCCATCACAATACCTCCCCTGCTGGCTGCCTGTGATCACAGGGCACCTTTCACTTTGGAACTAGATGCAGCTTGTTGTTGTTATAAGACACAAATCCTCTTACACACACTGAATGATCATACATAAAAATACACCCCAATCCTCCTTTTTGCTTAATACTCAGTGCACTAAGAGAAATTTAATTCCCAACAAAAAAACCATACTTTCTAGCCTGAGGGCTTCTCTTTCTGATAAAGCCTTTCAGGATGAGTGGAAGGAAAGCTGCACCAGTGCATCCAACTCAAGATGCCGTTCTTTTTCATGCATCTTTCCAGCCTTTTCATTCGGTCCATAATTTCAACAGTGAGTTTGTTAAATGAGCCCTTCAAAATGAGTCATGAATAAGTTTAAGAGGAAAGTGGTTTAAACTGTGAGTGCTGAAAACAGGCATGTACCTGATGATGAATATGTAAGAATTTCCTCTCGAAAATCAATTTTCTTTGAAAAGAAAGGAAAAATTATAGGACAAGAATAAATACCTTGTCAACGAGGCTGTCTTGTGCCTTCGAGGCATTGTTTACCCCATCCACAGGCATGTTCTTGATGTCTTTTACACCCAGTATGCCTGTATATGAAGCCCTTAAACACACACATCTGATGGGGAAAATGAATAGTTATGGAGGGTAAAATGCAAGTGTCAGTGGAAACTATTGTTAAGTTAAGACTTAACAATAAAACCATTAATGTAAAGGAATAGAGAAATGACGGTTTTTAATGTCGAGAGAGATAATTTTGTAAGGATCAGAGTAGAAATCAATGTTAAATGATGATGATGATGATGATGATGATGATGATGATGATGATGCTGCTGCTGCTGCTGCTGCTGCTGATGTTTTTAAAAAATCTCGAAAATAACAAAACACTGTTTTTCCTCTCCTGAACAGCTTGAGGATCTCTTAAGAACTATGTGAAAGGTGAGAGCACTTAAGTAAGATGAAGGAACCCTAAAAAGGTTTCTTTTTTAAACACAGGAGCTTTGAGAAACCTAAAATAGAGGTAGATAATAAAAGTTTGGGAGATATATGTATTTGTTGCTGTGTGAATAAAGCTAAGCTACCCGCATGTGCTCCAATTGGAGTTTTGACAGTTGACATGAAAAGAAACGAGCTGTGGCAAAAGAAGAGACGATAAGGGTCACAGGGAACATAACACTGAAGAGAGCATGTGGTAAAGGTGATGAAAGGCAGATTTATAGACACACAAAAAAGGAAAACTTAATGGGAGATGGGAAATGCCAGCCTGAGTGACATTTTTGGTCACTGGAACCTTTGGCTCAGTAGGTCCAAGGCTGGACACAAGCAGTTGTGGCAAGAAGACAGGTGTCAGAAGGCTTCAGTCTGTGACTTCATGCAGGCATCTCTCTCCTTTTCATCGCCTCCTCAGCCAAGAACCCACAGTGTTATCAAAGCACACTCTGATCTTGTAGTAGGAGCATTATGTATTTTGTTCTCATTTTGATCCAAGAGATTAATGTGTTTTTCACCATGTTCTCCATGAAGAGGGTAGGGACAAGCAGGATTTAGAGGAAACCCAGGGGACCCAGCCTATGAGAGCCTATGCTTAGAGGCAGAGGGCATCCTGGCATTTCCCCCAAGATTAAGTGAAACTTTTCAGAAAACTGGGGCAAGAACCACCTCCTAAACTGTGTCTGCATGAGGACACTCTCTTCAGTGGAGACAGAGTCTGAGGACGGTCTGTGGGCCCAGGACTTTTAGGTTTTATGTATTACCAGGTGGTCTGAATCATCATCATGTGATGCCTCCTTTCAGATGTTTGTCAATACACACTGAATAACCAGAGAGGGTGCAATCAAGTGCTAAGTGTTCAGTTACATTAAAGGGTGTATAATCACAGACTACATTTCTTTCTACTTTCCATGGTTTCACCCATGGTGAAAAGTGGCCAGACGCTCTTTATTTATAACACTTCAAGGACGCCATTATAATAGAAGTTGCCTCTAAAAATACAGTGGTTAATGACATAAGGAGCAAAGTGGAGTGAAAAGAGCAGAGTTTTGGCATCAACAGCAGATACCAAATCTGGCCCAGTCCCTGGCTGAGGGATATTGGGCCAGCTCCGTGACCTCTGAGTGTCTTCCCCTCATCTATAAAATTAGGATGCTGGTGTTGATGATGATATTGACCTCTAGCTCCTAGTGTTATGAATAACTCATAAAGTATTAAGGGTCATGTGAATGTTAGCTGTTCTTACTACAACACAGGGATGGACTATTTGGTCCCATAAAAGCTCAGGTGCACCCTGTCTGACCCACAGGAAGGTGTTCTAGAGTCAGACAGAATTAGTTCTCCATGAATTTGATGGGTGGGGCACACCTCAGATTTCAGGGAATGCCATCTCTAGACCCTACTGTCAGCCCTGAAAGGGTGGGAAGAATGTCTCTGCAGATGGGTGGGGCAGGATTGAACTGAGTGTCTTGCAGGCTTATTCAACATGAGCTCTACTTCACATTAGTTTGGGGAAATTGCAAACTGCTGCAAATATCTGGGTCTAGATTCAATAGCTTTGAAACATTGATGAATAGAGTCAAAGGAAAACATACTATTTAAAGACAAAAAGATATTTCCCTTTTTTATGAGAGGTAGAGTCTAAATTAATAGTTCTTCTCTGTGAGAAAACAAAAATAACCTCACTATTGGTTTGAGTTTTCTAAGACGAGGCCAAGATTCCACTCTGGAACAGAATTCAAGACAGTGCAGAACCACCTGGTTTTCTACAATGATGTCAAATGTGGTCTTCGCTGTGGATATAATTGCATTTCTCATTTTTTCATTCTGAGCTCTTATTGTGTGCCTAATGATCCCCTAGGATCTGAGTGCTGCCCTCATGGAGCTCTCAGTCTAGTGAGGGAGACAGATACCAATCAAACAATCGTATCATTTATGCTGGATGCTGTGCAGTGAAGGGGATGTGTGACGGGTGATGCGTCTGGTCTTGGAAGGCTTCCCTGAATAAGTGACTTTTAAGCTGAGATCTGCAGGATGAGTCAAACCTTAGAGTAAAAATAGACTGGGAACTTGCTTTAGTGGCACACAGACTGTGGTTGAAACAGTACAGAGAAAATTAACCCGGCCCCTGTTGCAAGGATGACATGAAAATTAGTGAAGTGTTACACACTTTTGCAAAACAATGTAAATGTATTTAAGGCTACTGATTGTATACTTAAATATGTTTAAAATGTTAATTTTATAGTATGCATATTTTGCAACAATAAAATAAAAGGAGGATGGTGTTGGAAAGGTCCCATTGCAGGCAGAAGGAACAGAAGGCACAAATGCCTTGTGAGAAGAAGGTGAGTGATGAGAGGAAAACCAGTAGGTCTGGTTTTTTAAGATTTGGGGGGGTGTTGTGTGGCCTAAGATGAGGCAGAGGTCAGACAAAACTGAACCTGGATATTGATCTGTGTCTTGAGACTAGTGGGATGTTGTAGGGGGCTTTCATCAGGATAGGGACATAATTTTTGTTTTACAAAGTCACACTGGTGTAGGGTGGAGAGTGGATGGAGAGGCTGATCTGTTGGGAAGGTGTCAAAGTTCTTCAGGAGAGAGACAAGTGCTACTTGGACTAGGGCATTGGAGTTGGGATGAAGAGAAGTGGATAGATTTGAGAAAAGTCAGAGGGCAAATAAATAAACTTGTTGATGGCTTGCTGTGGGGGTGAGGAAAGGGACAAGTCAAGAAAGATATTCATGCTTCTGGATAGGTGATGGTATCAGTGACTGGGACAGGAAGCACAAAGAAAAGGGGTTAGGAGAGATGAATCACGATTTTGTTTTAGACATGTTGAGTTTGTGGGCCTCAGGGAGGAGATCCTATGCACAGGATGCTGGCTCAGGGCTCACTGAAGCCCACACTAATTTCTGGCAGAGTCTCATTGATACTACCTGACTCACAGCACAGTGCCATTCTCTGAGGCATGTCTGACATAGGATATATGAGGACTCAGGACCACTCCCAAGAGAAAACAGATGGAATGTCCAGTGTGCCTTATGTAGCAGGCTAGCCTACTCCACTGGGAAGCTGACAAAGATAATTGTTTCTTTTTCTTAGTAGCTGCTAACAAAGAAGTTGTGTTGGCTCTGTGATAGAATCTTTACTAAACCATTGTGGTGTGGTGGGTGGTAGATAAAACTGGGTTGGGTGTACAAAGCTGGGATGCCATCTGTGTGTCAAACTCTGGCCCCTAGACCCAAGGGGAAACATTTCTCAGACTAAAATGTCAGCATAAGAGGCAGATGCTGGACACTGAACAACTGAAGCTAAATATTATGTTCAGTTATAGGTCTTGAGCTCTGGAACAGCTGCCTTTTCATTTAATGATTTTGCAAAGTCAAAAACATACATATTTTAAATCTCCCCAAGACAGAAGTAGTATTGTATTTTCAAACTTCTCTCCTCCCCGCTTTTAGCTTTTCTGTAATCTCTAAGACCACACCGGAGCCATTCTGAAATAACCTCATTCTTTATTCATGCCTCACTGATAAAAGATGTATAAAGGCTCCAATTGAACAATCAAATGTCAAGAAAACAATATTTTATCTAGGCAACTAAGCATGTAATAAATGCCTGTAATTAGTCACACATGCCTCAAGAAGTAAACACTGGCTGATCGAATGGCTATTTTTAATCGTGCTCGCAGACTGAGTTTGCTCACGGTGTAGGAAAGCGTACAGGCCAAATTCTGAGATAAATTCAGAAATCTGCTGCTCTGGAAGTGGCTGGTCATAACCAACATAAAAGTAGATAAGAGTATGAGATAAAACTTCAGGTTTGATGGTAGATATGTACTGAGGGAAACTTTTTAATCTAAAAATGTCAACCAGGACATTGATGTGTTTTTGTCCTCCCCTCCCCAAATGATATAAGTAAGGCTACACATAAACTAATAAATATCATAAGCATGTCTAAGGAAAGCATTCTATTATGTGAGTAGAAGGGTGGTAGATTGTCAGGTGGAGTGTAGGAAAAAGGGTCGAAAAGTCCAAATGTGTGGGATTTTGCCATTACTCTGATTCTAGAGTGACCAAGTACTAATCTCTTATTAATTTGACTCTGAATTTTGGCTTTGCTCCTGGTGGAAGAAGGCACCAACACCTTGGTACAATGATTTTGAATCACCTGATCAAAATATTTTTCATTGTAAATTGCTACACTCTTATTGAGATTTACATAAATTCTTTGATAAATTTGGTGGTGCTGGTCTGTTCCATAGCCTCTAAACTGCTTTGATCTTCCTCAAGAGCCCACCACGTTAGGGGTGGTCACTTTAGACTTGCCAGTTCACAGTATTCTGCTTTAAACAGAACATCCGAACTTGAGCATTTGGTCTATTTAAAGTCCCATTTCATATCAGGGCTAGTTTAGATATTCTCTTAGACAAAAGCACAGTCTTTGAGATGTTGTCATTCTACTCTTCCTCTTCTACAACATGGTGTCCCAGAGTATGAAGCTTGTTGTATAGTAAAGAATTTGACTGGATTTTTACCCCTGGTTTAGGGGAAACAGACTAAATCCTAAGAATTTCATGAGTAATAGGAGAATTTTTGTTACTCATGAGCCCTTTGGCTCAAACTAGAGTTTATCCTAACAAGATGACTCAGAGGGAGACTTGGTCACTAGAAAGAAGAGCCATGTGGTTAGAGGGTTGGGGTTTTGAGACAGTATGACTTCCAGGAAGGGAAGGGGAACTGGAGATTGAGTTCAATCATATGGCCAGTGATTCCATCAACCATAGCTACCTAATGACACCTCAGTAAAAACTCTGGACACTGAAACTTAGTGGAGCTTCCATGTTGGTGAGCATGTTAATATACTTAAAGAGTGATGTACCCTGATTCCATGGGGAAAGGGTGTGGAAGCTCTGTGTTCATGACTCTTCCAGACCTTACCTTATGTATATTTTCATTTGTCTGAGTCTTGATTTGAATCCTTTATAATAAAACTGTATTTATAAGTATAGTGCTTTCCTGAGTTCTGTGAGTCATTCTAGTGAATTATGGAAACTAACAAGGGTAATGGGAACTCCCTGGACTTGTAATCTTTGGTCAGAAGTACATGTGGCTTGGGGACCCCTAAACTTGTGGCTGTCATCTCAAATGAGGACAGTCTTGTTGGGGACCATGCCCTTTAACCTATGGAGTCTGATGCTAACTCTGGGTGTTTGTATCAGAATTGAATTTTGTTGCCTCATACAAAGGGTGTATACATGGCAGGGGAGAAAGGTGTACCTGTCCCGCCCTGGCGTACTCAGGATTCTTACTTAGTCACATCCTGCAGGGAAGTTTAGTTTCACTTAACTTCATTTTGTTCCATGTCTTTCGTCCCTACAGATACATGTATCTTGAGAAAGACTCATAAATGTATAAGTTGGCATTTTTGGTTATTGTTATACCATTGAAATGGTTTGTAACTTTTCTTTCTTAAGTAGTTAAAAAGTCAGAATTTCTCAGGAGATCTGAAAATCATGTTTTCAACATCTGGTTTCAGTGCATCCACTCTATGGGCTGTTATCCAAGATGATGTTGAGCCAAGTGATACTAGTGCTTGTCTCTAAAAAACTAATTCCAAGATTAAGTATTTGAAGGGGGTAAAAAGGGTCATTCATGGCCCCAGAAGCTCTTCTGCCTTAGAAAATAAACTCATTCAGAAGAGGCAGTGTTGGGGACCAGCCATCCCTACCTCAGCCTGTGACCCAAGATTCCTTGAGTACAAGGTCTGCAGAAGAACCTTCTGCTCCACCTCTGTTGCACCTGTTCTCCTTGGAAGCAGCATGTGCTCCTCAGGCAGCAGCTGCCAACCTTCACCACAGCACTAGGACAGGTTCCTCAACCCTGGTTGCAATTTAGAATCACCAGGGGAGGTTTGATAAAATATGCCCACAGTGTCCTTACCTTCAGAAATTTTTGCTTACCTAAACTAAGTAATTCTCCTGGACTCTGCTGGTCATGACCTCACAAGGCACTGTGACCTATGCTTGCTGGCAGCCAGCTGGCCTGGTTAACATCAGGGAGAAAAGGTCTATCCTTAGCTGTGTCTACTGTTTCCTTCTTGGGCCAGGCACATTCTATTTCACTCTTAGCTTGTCAGTTTAAAAAGCTTTACCTAATTTTGCAGTCCAACTAAGTACCTTCAAACTAATATTAACAAAACCAACAATTACCATAGTTTACTGAGAACTTAAACTATGCTAATGGTTTCACATGTATTTTCTTTTTCTTAGCATTTTTATTGTGAAATATAACACACAAATACAGAGTTTACAAAACAAAAATATGCATCTGAGAGTGCTATTACAAAGGAAATACTCATGTAACCATTGCTTAGGTTATAAAAGAAATAAAACGTGGCTAGCTCGTCAGAAACCACCTTGTCCTCCTTTTCATTAAGGTAACCTCCACCCCTGACATTTAAAGCAATTACTTTCCTGTTCCTTTTGATTATCCATCACCAACTATGCATTTCTAAAGTTGGGTATTATCTTGCAGTTTGTCAATTTCACATACACAGAACCTCACAGTATACATTCTTTTGTGTCCAGTTTCTTCTGCTCATTAACACATTTGAGATTCGTCGATATCGCTGTATGGAGGTTTGGTTCATTCATCATCATTGCTATGCAACATTTCCTTGCATAAAAAAAATCATTTATCTACTCTATTGGCATCTGAGCCAATTCCAGATTATGCTACTATGAACATTCTCGCATGCATCTCCTGGTCACACAGGAATTGCTATGCCATGGGCCTTGCACAGCCTTCACTCCAGTAGATAATGCTGAGTCCCTTTCCAAAGTTACTGAATCAACTCATGCTCCATTCTGTTGCCAACAGTTAGTATTGCTAAGTGTCCTTATGTTAGCTGTCCTGATGAATGTGTATGGCAGCCCACCGCAGTTTTGCTTTGCCTTTTTCAACATGGTGAGGTCAAATACCCACCATCTTTATGCTCATTGGATACCTGTGTATCTTTCCTTGAGAACTGCCTGTTCAGTTCTGCTCATTCCTTCACTGGGTAGTCTGCTCATCTTTTACAATTCTCAGGACATTCTGGTTTGCAAGCCTCCTCTGTATATATGTCATAAGACACTCCCTTTATTCTCCTAAACATATTCAGATGAACTGAGATTCCAATTTTAAAGTAAACCATGTGCTTTTTCTCATGTGATCCTTCCAAAATCCCTGTGGAGTAGAATTATTGACCCCATCCTGAGAGTGAGGAAGCTGATACTTATGGAGGTTAGTTAACATACCTAATAAATGGCAGACCCTAGATTAGCTCCCAGATCCAAAGTCCATGCACTTAATCCCTAGGTTCTACTAATAACAACTTTGTGTTTGAGTCTTGATAACAGTCTCAGCAAGCAGCACTTGAAAGCCAAATTTGTAGATTTCTGTTCTTTGTTAATTACTCCCCTGACCACTGTTCCACACAAGATAGATGCACATTAACTGTTGCCTGCTAATTATTAAATATTTACTTAAAATACAGAGAATTTAATCTTGGGAAAAGTCTTGGAAGACTGTTGTAAAAATTAGCTCTAGTATAGTTTCTTTTATTTTTTTAACTAAGTTTTAACAATCAAACTCCATCACTTGGCATGGTCCTCCCAATCATAATACTTTACACAGGAAAGATCAAACCTGAGAACTCAAATGACATCTTCTGGTTTCCCCACATGTCCATTCAGTATGGATGGGTCCCTGCCCTATGCTGCATTTGGTAGCATTTAGCTGACTGCACATGGCTGAGCTGGCAGGTAGAAAGGACAAGAGTAATGTCAGACTCATTATATTTTATCCTACGTTCAATGTGCGTCAAACATAGAACAGTGGAAAATAGAGGGATGGAAAAGGAATACCCAACAAAAGAAAGTTGAGGTAAAAATATTAATTTTAGAATTACTCTAATCTCTGTAATTTCTTTGTTGCACAAACATTTCCACCTCACCTATCAGCCACATTGCTCAGTCTTCATTACTGACCCAGAAGAGTTCTTGCATTCTATTTATTTTTATATAGTCTTATCGAGACCTTAAGTTTCTTCCTGTCTGCTTCTGGGTAAAGGAGAGCAATTCTTAGACCCGAACACTATTCTAGGGTGGAGTCAATGAGAAAAGTTCAGTTTTGACATGATCTTGAGATGTCACCATTATTCTGAGATGTTTCACCAAGGCAAGTTTCTCTTGAATCCTGTCTTTATTTTCATCTGTTTTTATGACCAAATCCTGACTCAGATCTTGTGATTCGAAGAAAGGAGAGGCACATGCTGGATGTCCTGGAAACTAATAGATCAGCTTGAAGTCTCTACCATGGAGGAACAGACAGGCATCCAGAAAGTGGCCTTCTGGGGCCTCGCTCAGTGGGACTCTCCAGGTGACACAGGGTGGTCTTGGAAAGTTCATTCTGCTTCTCCTCTTCCTCTTATGTAAACTAGAGGAAGAGATGAAAAAAAAAAGTAAGTACAGAGAAACAAATAGAGCCAAGGGAAAGAGGGAAGGAAGGAAAGAATCAATATTTAAAACGTCGATCCTTGGAAGAATCATCAGTCTCCAGGACTCAGCCTTCCTAGCAGCTCATTCAACTTCCTACACTGTGGGGGCAACTATGAGGGGGGCATCCTTTGCATTGCATTCTTTCGCACACTTTGAACTTTTGTCCTACCATAGGTATACGCTATTTGAATTGTTAATATGCTAAAATAAATGTACAACTGCCCAACCCCTGTTTAGTCCTCTGGAGGGACTAAGATACTGAAATCAATGAGACCAGACCAAGGGGAAAACTCTCCTCCTGTCTTTGTTGGGGGCCAGGGCGAAGCTTCTACTGCTCCAATACCATTGACATAACTTTTGACATATCTGTACACCATCTGTCTTGTTATTTGTTTAATATTTAAGAAAAATATGCTCACTTTCTTTTACTTAAGTAACTTTTTTTTTTTTTACAAAAAGACCCTTAAATGTCTCAAACAGGTTTTACCCATAGATGAATATGCACTCACATCTATTAAGCATTAAAAAACAACAACAACAACATACTACCATTGGTCTGATTGCCACATAGTTGGAGGAACTGGTGGTGAGAAAAGACTAAAAAGATTGTTACTGGTTGGGATTAAGTAAGGGAGGCGTACCCCACCCCTAGGCTTCTAAGAAGCTGTACCACCTCCCTAGAGACAGATGGAACTTTTAAGGAGTCGACCTGTATTTATTGTACTGGGGTGACATCCTGGTCATCAAGGAGTATCTAAAGATGTGAGAATTTTCTCCATAGGAGGAATCGTAACATATTTTGGTATCAGCCAAAACGAAATAGTTGGCAGTTCACAGGCAGAAATTCTGATAGGAACTTGTGGTTGAGAAGTGTCCAGAAATGCAACACAATTATAAACAGTTCTCCCTCTTGACCACTTGCCTCTTCTTCTTTCAGCACAAGAAAGCAGAAGGTGTGGGATTTAGAATGTTTCACATTTCCATTTGCTCGCAATTACCCCAGTGTGAGCCTATCTAGTCACAAACTTTATCTTGAATGCCAGTATTTCTGAGACTGTGACTAATAAAGGCACAAAAAGAGAAAAGGGAAAAAAATCCTGAACCATAGCCCTGTACAGCCGCAGAGAAGAGCAGTCTTGGCAGGAAGGACCGCCCCACTCTGGCAAATGCGCCATGACCATAGTTTATACCTAAAGAAGCTCTGCGGACACTAAAGCCCATACAGAGGCCAAAAGTCAAGGTGACTGTGGTCCCAACTGACTCATTTGATCTACTTGCTTAAACCACACCCTTCTACAATCACTCCCTCTCAACCGGCCTCCTGGCAGATCAGCTAGCAGTAGAGCACCATCTGCTCACTACTCTCTGGCAGTTGTATTTGGGTGAAAGAACACAAGTACAAATAAAATGCAGGAGAGTTTGCTTTCTGGTCAAGAAGTCAAGAATCCTCAGATGAGGCTATAAGGGAAAAAGTACACTGTAGACTTTAATGCTAAAATGTCAATAGCTAACATTTATTGCAGACTTTTGGTGTTTAAGGTTTTGTTCAAACATTTTGCTTATCTAATCTTCACAGTAGCCTTAAAAGGTAGGTTCTTTAGATATGAAAAACCTGAGGTTCAGAGAGGTTAAGTGACTGGCCTAAGGTCTCTAGCTTGGAAGATGCAGCCCCAGGACTCTCACCTGACAGCTTGTGGGCTAAATGGCCCTAAGCCCCTTCTGTAGGCCCAGACCACAAGGGGCCTTTGGAGAGTTCAGATGCATATTAGCATGCTAAGGAGTCTGAGAAGGTCAGCAGTAAACACTTAAAAACAAAGTTGTTTTTGTTCTTCAGTCCAGAGTTTCTCACACTTAGTTGACAATGAGCCCCCCTGACCTATTTCTTTTTAAATAGGATTATTATTCCCCTAAAATAGAAGGAAGTGAGCCAGGTGTCTCTGGGCATCTCTGTGTAGGCCTGGGAGGAGCTTCTTTTCCAGTTCAGCTGCTGAAGTGCTGTCTCTGGCCAGGCTCCTAGTAAGCGTCAGGCCTGGGATCAGCCTCTGTGGCCAGAGGGCCTGTAAGGACCACTAGGTGCCATCTAGTTAGGGCCCTGGGGTTGCCGCCTGTGTATTGGGGGTAAAGCCTAGAGAGGGACTTTTTTTCCTTATTCCGGTCATTTTTTAATTATAAGAGAGAAAAACAACTACAGTGCTTTAAGGGGTGAGGGGTAGGAAGATTATATATATATATACACATACATATATGTATATATGTATATATATGTATATGTATATATGTGTGTGTATACATATATACATATATATACATATATGTATATATGTATACACACACACACATATATATATATATACTAAAGAAATAAAAGATCCAGGAGATATAGCTGGCTCCATATCTGAGTCCAGGGACTAAAATAAACTTTCTCTTTCTCTCCCCCCCGACCCCCACCACCTCCATCTTTCAGCTGTCCTTCCCTGTGTGTTGGTTTTGTTCTTAGGCAACATTCTCCCCATGGTGACCAATAGCAGTTCCATGCTCCATCATCTTTACTACTGGCAGACCTAGAAAATAATGTGTTCCCTTTTCTATAGTTCCAATCCAGGCCCAGGTTCTGGTTTTCTCTGGACTCATTTGGATCATGGGGCATTCCTGAGCTAATCTCTGGCATTTCTTTGATGAGTCAGGTTTGTGTCATTAGTCTAGAGATGGAGTTAGCCCTCCTTTTCCCACAAGGAAGGTGAGTTGAAGATGGGCGCCCTCCTTTCCCTCATTAGTCTATTATAAGGGAAGGTGAGGTTCAGCACTGGTCAGGCAAAACTAACAGCTCCAGTATGAGGGGAGTTGCTGTGAGCCAGGAGTTGTCTGTCTAATCATCCTCTGAAGAACAGTTCCACTTCTTGGAGTTTATCCTAAGCAGATGCTTGGACAGACATGCAAAAATGTGTGTGTGTGTGTGTGTGTGTGTGTGTGTGTGTGTGTGTGTGTAATTTTCATTGAAATGTTATTCATCATAGTGTGGAACCAGAAAGTCTTTCAAAAGGGAATTGTTTAAATAAATTATTCACATCCAGATACTATGAAGCCAACAACAACAAAAATAGTGTAGATCTGTGATTAATTTTAAGATGTGTAGAACATACTGTTATATGAAAAATAGGTTATAAAAATCATTTTTGATAAGACTAAATTTCTGAAAAATTATCTTTTTGATCCTACATGAATAGAGAGATTCAAAATACTGGATTAGCAGTATTTATTGCTGGGTGGTGAACTTTGGGTAATTTTTACAAGCTTTTTACTTTCCTGAATTATGGCCAAAAATATGTATATTTTATAGTTAGAAAAAACACAGTTATTTGTTCTTTTCAAAGAGAATTCCATTTTCTGTTCTAATCTAAAATTCCTAGCCTGGGAAAATCCTATTTCCTGCTTTAGAATTGGTATGTTCTGAAGGAGCATGTTGGTCAGTGGAGGCTGAGGTGATGGCCTGGAGCCCCTCATACCTAATGTACTGTCATCTGACCTTGTCATGATTATCTGGGGAAGCCTGGCTTTGTGCCTTGCTTGCACTTTAGCAATGGTTCAGTGCTCATGGTGTTTGGGTGAGGCGGCCCAGTGTTGTAAGTAATCCTCTAATGGGCACTGCCCATCTCATCTGAATGCCTAAGACAGTAAATCTTTTATAACGAGTCTCTCTCGCTCTGTCTCTCTTCCTCCCCACTTCCATGTCTCCTGTAGCACAGCCTTAGTCTCCCGGCTCTCCTGGGTGGGCATATATGGTTCAGCTTATCTGTACTAAAAGCAGCCTGAGGGCTAGGACATTGGTTGAAAGCCAAGAGCTCCTTCCAATTTTACTGTTGAATTGCTTTGTGAAAAGACTTTCTGCTTTCATTTCTTCTGTCACTGGTACTGAATCGTTTGTCCAAAAGTCAGAAGGCCCTTTTGTTGCTACCCAAGCATAAGTAAAGCTGTGATTTAAATACAATAAAGCTTTTTTTTTAGCAGCTGAGCTCACTTTTAAGTTGGTACATTTAAAGATTTTGCCATTTTTTAGTCGATGTTTCATACAAGGTTATTGAAGGAAAAGTACCAATTAATTTTGAAATAAAAGCTGGGAGTTTAAAGGTGTTCATGCCTTGAGTCACGACATAAAGCAAATTTGGCACTTTTTTTCTGTATTTCATCACTTAGATCACCCTCTATTTGTGCTTTCACTCACCTTGAACAGAGTGGAAGATCGCATAAGGATATATTTTCCAAATCAAGCTGTTTGGATAATTATAGTTTGACCAAAGACAATCCCTAACATCTGTAGAGTGCATTCTCTACATTGCTAGCAGGGTGGCTTTACTCAGTTACTAAGACAAGATTTTAACAAGTTACTGCCTTGCTTAAAAACCTTTGATGCGTTGCCACTACTTCTGTAACAAAGTACAAACTCCTTACGCAGCATTTCAAGGGCTTCCCCATTTAACCCCAATTTACTTCTCTTTTCCTTCTCTCCATTCCCCTTACTGACAGCACAGCTGATTCCTCAGGAGGCTGCTGCCCGTCCTTCACAGATATCACCTCTGTGAGACCTCCATGCCTCCCGCAGATGAGACCCCCATAGCAGCACACATGTTCTTCTTAGGGCCTTACCACACTGACCCAATGACCTTGACTGAAGTATAATTGACAAATAAAATTGTATATATTTAAGATGTACAATGTGATGTTTTGATACACATAGACTTTGTGAAATGGTTACCAAAATCAAGCTAATTAACATTTCCAGCACCTCACATAGTAATTTGTGGTGTGTGTGTGTGTGTGTGTGTGTGTGTGTGTGTGTGTGTCTGTCTGTGAGAGAGAGAGAGAGAGAGAGAGAGAGAGAGAGAGAGAGAGAGAGAGAGAGAGAGAGAGAGAGAGAGAGAGAGAGTATGTGTGTATGGTGAGAACACTTAAGATCTACAGTCAGCAAATTCGAGTTTACAATACAGTATTATTAGTTATAGTGGTTACCAGGGGCTGGGGCAAGGGAAAATGGGGAGATATACATTTCATTTGTGTAAGAAGACTAAGTTCTAGAGATCCAATATACAATCTGGTTACCAACCCAGTTTTAATTGTTTTTCTTCACCACCAGTTCCTGCACCCTCTAGGGAAGCCATTCCCAACTCTAGGTAAGCATTAAGATCTCCTGGGAAGCTTGATAAAAATACAAAAATTCCCGAACCGCACACCTGACCAAAAGAATTAGGATCCTGTGAATGGAGCCCAGGGATCCAAAAAATTTTTAAAGTTTTCCAGATGATTCTGACCAGAAATTAACCACTGCCCTAGGACAAGTCATCATTTTCCATGGCCCAGTTCAGTGACAACAGGGATAGAACAAGGCAGAAAGCTAAGGTACGCTGAGGCCTCATTTTGTGCTGGGTCCTGCTCTAGGAGCTTTTACATCTGCTCATTTAATCTCAGCCACCTGGAGAAACAGATGATAGTGTGCCCATTAATAAAGATGAGGAAACATAGCTCAGGTACTTAAGCCCTTGTCTGAGGTCATCACTGGTAACAAAATGAGTTTGCTGTCGTTTTAAGCTCATATTCTTTTGACTTAACCCATATTAATTATATGTTAGTTAAAATATATTAACATCTTGCTCTCCTACATTCAATTGACCTGCCAGACCTAGCCACTTTCTCTGCTCATCTTCATCCTCAGAAACAGCCTCCTCATTTGTCTCTTGCCATCTAAGGCCATCTTCCCTCTAACCATTTTCCCAACTGCAGCCAACTTATCATTTAAACTTGCAATTCTGCCAAAACCACCCTGCTTATGGTACTTTTTACAATATATAAACTTTTCGTTTTTATATAGACAGATATGTCTACTTTTCCCTTATAGCTTTGACGTTTTCAGACTTATAATAGGTATTTAAGCAGGCCTTCCCTGCCTTCTAGAATTCTAATACAAATGACAATCCATGGGTTAAGTTTTACAATGTATAAAGAGTTTGTACACATTGACATAGAAAGGCGACCTTAGAAAAATGGGCAATAGATTTTTGTAAGCAATTCACAAATGAGAAAATTAAACTATTAAACAAACAAATAATAAGAAATCTGCAATCACGAGTGGTCAAAAAAAAAGTGATGCCACTCTATATCCCTCAGACTAGGAAAAATTATAAATAGCTATGAAATTTATTACTGGCAGTGATGTGGGTAGAAGGGTACTCATAAACTGTTGGTTCAAATGGGAATTTTGTCAGCTTTTATGGAAAACATTCTAGTAACTTTTAAAAAGAGAAACTGTAATGTAGTTTGTATTTATTTTCCATTCCTAGGAATCTATTTTTCCAGCTCAAAACCATTAGTATAAAGGACCTGTGGACAAGAGTTATTACTTCTATGTTGTTCAAATTACAATCTGAAAATTGGATGACTTCATCTCTAAAATGTTGACTTTATTATGAAACATCTACATCATGGTAAAATATAATCCCATTAGAAATGTGAAGTAGAACTAAATTGACCTGGAAGTATTTGTATTAGGTAAGATCGAGTGAGGAAACCAAGAACATCCTATTTTGTCAAATATTACAAACACATTCACACAAAGCCCCTTAGATGTTTGTGTGTATGTATGAATGTGAGCACAAGTGCAAGTCTGTGTGTGTCTCTGTGTGTGTGTATGGCCATGTGAACGTGAAGAAAACTACAGAAGGATTAAACATAGGTAAAGGGGTATGGGGTTGCTGATAGTAGGGAGTAGAAAAAACAGGGAGGGAGCAAACCAAGACAGCAAAGACAAAGGTGAAAAGGTTAATAATAAACTGAAATGATTTTATAATGATATTGGCATACATATTATGATTACATTTATGAACTTTGATAAATTATGTACGTGTGTATGTGTATTACAAAATCTGAAAAATTAAAAAATACAAATCTAATCAGTCAATTCTTCTTTCTAAAACCTATCAGTGGCTCCGTGTATCCCTGCAGATTAATCCAGAATCTTCAGCCTGGGCTCCAGAAGCCCCTGCTCACTTCTCTCTCCTACAGAACATCCCTCCTCTTCACTCTATGTCACAGACACATGTTTCTTGTGGACCCCCAGTTCCCACCCTACAGCCCTCCTACTCTTCTCTAACTCTTCACACATGCTGTTTTTCTCTCCCAAGGACATCTCCCCATTCCTATTTTCTTGGATGACTCTTACTCATTTTTATAGGTCTCAACTTAAACATCAAATTCTCAGGGGGCCGTCTCTGATCCCCAGATATGGTTAGGTACCCTGATACATATTCTCACTGGTTCTCTGTCCTTATAAAAATTCTATTTTACTATTAACCTCTTTTCCCAAACTTTGCACAGATTTTCCCAGTTGCAGTTTCTTGTGTGTTGGTTGTATCCAAATCGGTAAGAACCCATAGCAGAGTCTTGAGCATTGTACCCTGGATCTCATAACTGTGGTGATGTGGAATCACCTCTCCAGTCATCTTGCCACCCCATGGCTCTCTCAGCCATGATGAGCCCTTTTAGTTTTCCAGGGACAGCAGTTTATACCACCACATAGCATCATTAAAATGTCTCAGATTATCTCCCACCTCATCCCTTGGGTCCCTCTGGTCATTGTGTTCCTTGGCTGCCCAGAGCTCCCCACTCTGCTTCTGTCCTCCAGAGAGGAATATCTTGGGCAGAGGACCCCTACTTACTGTAACAGATGAAATCACTCTAGCTCTGAGATCATGCTCTGGGCCTGAGAGGAGGCTATTGTGAGGGTGATTTTAAATTTCAGAATGTGTCTGGGGGCAGGTGGAGCTGACATTTGCTATAGCACCAGAAAACTAACTAAGACAGGAATGAGGGAGTTAACATAGGACACACACTCCTGAGAGCACACCAACAAAGTTTATTAAGCATTATCTGGTTTTCATTGCATATCTCTAATTAAACATATTTTTGAAATAAAAGAAAAACTCAATTCATACAAAGAGAAAAAAATTTAGTTCAGTTTATCTTCAAACCATATTGTTAATAAGTTCTTTTTATAATAATTACTTTATTTCTGTATTTGGTTGCATTCCTGTCTTCACACAAAGGGGGACAGGAAGAAAATATCATACAACTCTGTTTTTCCAAAATGACTTTTCCTATCAAGGTCATCACCATTGGCAAGCTTTGATAAAACATTCAGACTTTAAAATAAGAAAAAAACGTGGAAATAGATTATACTACATGGATCTTTGAAACTGAGAGAGTGTTAATTCAAGAGCCTTTTATATTAAATAACTTGAGCTTCATATCCCATTGGCGGTCATCCTGTCCTCTGTGTAGGGAGGATTGAGTTGGATGATAACTCCTATTAGCACGATGGAGGTTTTACATGTAAATCCCCTCACAGACAGAAGAGAAAATAGTGTCCTGAGTAGTAAGTGAACATAACGTGGGTGTTAGGTTTTTTTTTCCTAGAAAAGTGCCCTTGGTGGCTTGTTGTCTTTGAAGTGGATGAGGCAGGTGGGAGGCTCTCAGCCCACTTTATTTATCTGTTTTTCCTTCTCCTCAGGATTGTCCAGCATCCTCAGCCTTTCCTCCAGTCTCTGTTTCCATTCTTCTCTGAGCCTGAGAAGAAGAAATAACACACATGGTTTAGTACCTTAGCCTCCACATTTGCCAGTCCAGTGAAGTTTTCTTTTCCTCTAAAGCATATTTTAAGGAGAAAAACAATTTTTATAAATTATTGAAGAGAAAAGTGAATAGACAATGAGCGCTTTATGCATATGTAGTTTTTACCCTCAAAACTTATTTCTTTCTAAATTGATATTTGGACTCAATGTAATCTCAATCAAAATCTCTGCAGGACTTTTCTGTCAGTACGGACAAGCTGATTCTAAATTTTACATGGAAAGGCAAAGAAATAGATTAGCTAAAACAATTGTGAAAAAGAAAGTTAAAGAACTCACACTGTGTGACTTTGAGACTTAATATATAGGTTCCACTATCAATACAGTGTGGCATTAGTGAAGAAACAGGCAAATAGATCAATGGAATAGAATAGATTAAAAAATAAATATACATGGTCATTTGATTGTGACAAGAAGCAAAGGCAACTCAATGGAGGAGAACATATTTGTTGTTTTTTGCAATAATGGAGTTAAGACATCATACATTCATATTCAAAAAATGGACTTTGATCCACACCCCACTTCATAGATATAGTTTAAAATGTAAGACTAAAGCTTCCTGGAAAAAATCATGTCTTTATTCTTTCCTTTGAGCTAAGAAAAAAAATTCTTATATATAACACAAAAGGCATAATTTATAAAATAAGTGAAAATTTGGGACATAAATTTGCTCTGTGAAAGACACTGTAGGGAGAATAAAAGAAAAAATCACAGAGAGAAAATATTTGTAAATCACATATCTGTTAAGAGATTTGTTTCCAGAATATATAAAGTTTCGAACTCAATGAAAAGAAAATAAACAATTCAATATAAAACAGGTGAAAAATTGGAACAGACATTTTACCAAAGAAATTGTATGGATGGCAAAAAAAGCTCATAAAAGATGCTCAATGTAATTAGGAAAATGCAAATCAAATCACAATGAGGTACCACTCACCTCATAGAATGACCAATACAAATAAAAATTCAAAACCAAACACCAAAAAAAAAAAACAGACAAGCAAACAAAAAGAAAAACATACAATTAAAAAACAACTCTCACAATGAAAGCCAAAATGAATATTTGCAAGGATGCTGAGTAACTGCAACTTTCTCATATTGCTGTGGACATGCAAAATTGTATAGTCAGTTTGGGAAACAGTTTGGCAGTTTCTTATACAGTTAACTACACACTTACCCTATGACCCAGAAATCTCAGTCTCAAGAGAAACGCCAATTTATGTTCATACAGAAACCTGTATGTGAACGTCTATAACAGTTTTATTTACAGTCATCAAAACCTGGAAATAATCTAAATGTCCTTTATCTTGGGGATAAATAACCAAATTATCACATGTCCATACATCAAAATAGTACTCAACAATGAGAAAAAGTGGGCGATTGATACACCCAACAGAAATTAATCCCAAATACATTCTGCTAAGTGAAAAAAGCCAGACTGAAAAGACCACATGCTGTATAATTCATTTATGGAAAAAGCCCAGCTGGAGGGATGGAGAATAGTTTAGTGGTTGCCAGGGATTGGAAGTTGGTAAAAGAGTTAACCATTAAGAGCAGAACGAGGGCATTTTTCAGAGTAATACAACTGTTCCATATCTTGATTACATCATTATGAGCATTTATTGAAACTCACAGAACTATACACAAAAAAAAATGCATGATGCTTATAAATCAATGAAGAAGAAAATCCTTAGTCAGTGGGCAGAGGATGTAAATAGGCTGTTCCAAAAGAAATCCAACTGTTTCATATATACATAAAAATATCTTAAATTTGTAATTAATTAAAGTTTTAAAAAGTGAAATGCTATTTTCATCTGTCAGGTTAACAATGATTAAGAGTGACAACACAAGTGGCACTTTCATACTCAGGGTGGGAGTTTAAATTAATACACATTCTTTGTAAGACAAAGAGGCAATAGCTATCAAACTTTAAACAACTCTTATACTTTGATTTAACATCTTTATTTCTATGAACTTATTCCATAATATTGATCCATGTATGCAAAAATGTTTGCACAAATATTCTTATTGCAACATTATTTGTGAAGCCAGAGATAATAAAAACAATCTAAATGTCTTTTAAAGTGACTGGTTAAATAAATTGTTACATCATTACAGTGGAGAACACTAAAGAAGAGCTGACTGTGCTGTCTTCTAAGATTGACTGTTAAAAAAGCAAGGTTCAGGATAGTGAACATAGAATAGTCCCATTTTACATAAAAATACCAAATACATATTTATTTGCTTATTCAAAGGATTATTTGGGAGAACCACAAGAAACTGTCAATGCTAGTTTTTTTGGAGGGCAGGCCTTGGACGCTCAGTGGGAAGGAAATTCACTTCTAAATACACACTCTTTTTTTAATGCTTGGTTTAAAAAATATACATTTGTGTTAATTTCTCAAGAATAAGAATAACCAAAATGAAAAGAATGGATAAATGCTTTTATTAGTTTGCTAGCGCTACCATTACAAAATACCATGCTGTTACAGGAAAATAAGAAAATACAATAAAAATTTTAAAAAATGGATTCAATTTTACTTTTTTACTCTTATATATAACCCTAAAATGAGTCTGATAATATTTAATACCCTTTCCATGTATCAGTCTATTTTCCTCAGAGATTTCCAGAGGTGAATAACTTAGAGGGTATAAATATTTTGAAGGCTCTAGGAACCTATTACCAAATTGGCTCCAGGAAACTTCTTACTTAAAACTCTGCTCAATTATGGGCCCAAGAAAGAATGGAAGGAATCTGAAGTGTCAGCCTGTTGTTTGGTGGTGGTTGTTGCTTAGGCAGATTAGCAACCAAGGATTAAGTTAAAACATTGGGAGAAGAATTAGAGACAAGGGAGAATATTAAGATACTAGTTGTAATCCTCATTCTACCTCAATTTTAAATAAAATTAACTGAAATAAACATATAGCTTGCCTCTTTGAAATGGGAGATAAAATATGGAACTGCTGCTCTCCCATTAGCGGGCAGCTCCTTTACATATAGGTCCTTGCACATTTACTTAAGAAGTGATGATTTATTGAGCCCATGTGACCTTCTATTGATATTCACCTGTGAGTAATTTCTATAGTTATGTATCTTTATTATGGTTATTAAGTATCCATTTTATATATAATTTTTAACCAACCTTTTCAATCTTGAGAATATCCAAACTCACAAGCTTTTCTTGTTAAGCATCTCTGTAAGTTTCTGTAACTAAACTTGCTTCCAAAAGCACATGACTCTGTTACTGGAATCTTTTAAATTTCACTAACAAGGGTTACTGCCTGCATGTTTCATTGAACTTGAAGGACTTCTTAATATAACATGGATTCATTCATTAATTAAAGAGTCTTTAACTCTCCCTTGGTTTGGTGGGTATAAAAGTGTGCTGCTCAAAGATCCTGCTGGCCAGTTGCTTTTTCAAAATAAAGTTTTATTGGAATACAGCTCTGTCCATTTGACATGTTGTCTACAGCTGCTTTCACACAGCAACTGTGAATTGAGTTGTTGCAACACAGACTACATGACCCACAAAGTCAAAAATATATACTGTCTGTCCTTTACAGCAAATATTTGCTGACCTCTCATTTGTGTTTAGATAAGTGATAGAAAAAATATTATTACTGCAGATTAAACTTAGAAATCTGCAATGTCTGTAACTATTACATTGTGAATAGCAAAAATAAATTGTGAAAATATTCTTCCAGTAGTGGAAAACTATTACTCTTAATGATATGACCTCTTTGCTAAATTAGATAGTGATAAAGCATTTATTTGTTGTCCAACTTTGTCCAATCATGGTTGAATCACAACCATTGGTTGACAAAAACCACTAGTAGAGTACTTTGAGAATAGTTTTCTATATAAATTTAGATATTTTCTTATTGTTTGTAAATTATGTTACACATCCTTTATAATAAACATATGTATGTATAGATTGTATATGTACACATTTTTTCCCCAGAGAGCCAGTTGTTAAATATTTATTGGCCTACTACAACACCCTCCCCATTTTTTTCTCACTGGTGCTTTCCCCAATAAATATCATACCCACGTAATCTTGCCTTGCCCTCTGCTTATTGGAGGACCAAATTAACACATTTGGAATAATGAATTTATTCTAGGAACAGAATTTAGAAATCTAGGGTTTATAACACATTTATTTATTTATTATAGTGTCTATATTACTATTTATTGCCAGATGATGAAGAATTCAGGATCCCATCTATTCAAGTTCCCTTTAAATCATTTTTATGAATACTTACACTGCTTGCTGCACTTTTCTGGTCAATATCTTTAATTATTGTCTTGTTTTCACTTATCTTTGGGTTCTCAGTAAGCTGGTAAATACAAGTGCATATATGGACGGGTCTTTTATTTTGTAGTAAGAAAGGTCAACATGAGAAAGATAATGCTTAAAATTTGGTATATAGACTCAGATATAGTAGAGGAGCAATGCAACTGGCATTAGTCTTGAAGAGAATATTTTTTCCTTAAGCCTAGAAATATTGATCTCACTTTTCAAATGGAGACCAAATCGTGCTTACTATTTAATGTTATAGATTCATCTGATTTTTGGAAAACTTATAATTAATATCTAGGAAAACCGATTCTCCTTGGTAAGTATGGGTTTGACTAGAAAGTAGGATGGTGTTCATGAGATTTTTGAACTACAATCATAATGTCCTTACTGAGAACCAGTGAAGATCAACTGGACACATAATTAGATTTTTTTTCTATTAAATGCTAGGCACTAAATACATTGTGTCAGTTTGGGTCCTCCACGAAGCAGATTTGGTTGACTCACCCATTAAATAAAGGGTGGAGGGAACTGAAGTGGTAAGGGAGAGTCTTCAAATTTCTATGCTGGTATGATACCTGTGAAAGGAGAGAAGGAAGGAAGGAATGCACAGTTCTGAGAGAGCTGGGACTGGGCTGCTGGGGTGTCCTTAAGCAGAAGCCATCCACCAGAGGAGTCCTATCATGCAAGAATTGCCCAAGATTAGTTACCTCTGCCATGCCCAGTCATTGGCTAGGAGCAGTCGAGGGTAAGTGTGGCCTCAGCTCACGTGCAATGGTGATCCTGAAAGGTGGCAGTTAGAGCTTTCATCAGCTATGCTCCCCATTGCAAGTTACCTTGAAGAAGCTCTGAGTAGAGCACTTCTGTTGCTATTCCAATATGTAAAGAAGAGTAGTAAAATAATAATCCCTATCTTCAAAGAATTTAGTTTATCAAGTTTTTGATATGTCATTTCAGATCTTAGTACACCAATTGTAGTCTCTGCACTGTTTTAATATGAAAGATCAAATGATGATTTTGCTGTTTTTTGAACATGTCTTTATAGTATTTTTTCCTTAGTGAGGAGAGATGGGCCCGATCTTGGTTTCCTTGTGACCTGCAGCTCATTGGTTGGGTATCTGGTCATGGGGCAGATCATGTCAACAATCAGCACAGGCTGGCCACCTTGGTAAACTGATGAGACCAACTCATTTTACCAGCCACTTTCTTTACCCCCTTAGTTTGAACGAAGAATCTAAGTAAACTTTTTCTCCCTGTCATTCTTTGTAGAATAGATATGATTTGATAAAAGTTTGAAATATAATGATTTTTTATGACTAGGAGCTTATGAGTTGAATATTTTATTGCCTGCAGCAGAAAGCATATGGATTGACACAGTTGGTAAGCAGGATTCTGAACAGAAGGAGGTGAGGAGTGGTCTTAAGTAGAGGCTTGATAAACCCCTCTCCACATGCAAGTCCCCTTGATTTAATGTCTACCTGACACAGTGAGTTATGCTAAATTCTGATGAGTGTTTTGAAAACTGTACTTCTTGCATTGAACATTATTTTTCATATAATCACTGTATGTTTTTCAGTTATAGTTACAGGCTAGTCATTTAGATTAAGTGTCCATACAATTTATCAATTAAACTGAGATACTTTTGAAACAAGGGGAGTGCAAACCATAAGTATAACAGAATGATAGGTGTGTACCTGTCTCAACAAACCAGGTTTGGTCATCATATCTTTGCTACACTTAACTTTTCAAATTCCCTCGATCAGTTATTTGCAAACAGTTTTTCAACTCTCCAGGGGAAAATCTCCACCCATGTTGTGTTGCTTCTTTCTAGTTGGACAAAAGAGAATCAGGGGGTTTCCACTTTGCCTTGTGATCTCACCTCCAGGGCCTCTACCAGACACATCAATTACCAGGGTAAATGGATTCTCTGCAGCTCTGGCCACATTCCTCTCAGTCAGTGAACACGCAGGCATGTGTTAATGAGCATGTCCATGGCAAAACACCTGTTTCCATTCCACCCAGTTTTGGCACAATTCTTTGCTGGTAGGTCCAACAAAGGGAGAGGAATGGAATCCAATACTGACTTTTTCTATCGGCAAGGGGGTTGATAGAAACCTTTGAGGTTTTTAGCTTCTACTGTTCACTTAGAACATTCTTGATTGCACTTTAGATTGAATTTCCCTTGTACAAATGGAGGGTAGACTTAAAAATGGTGTGTTTCAGGAGTGTACAGTTTGGGGAGACATAGCCCATTGGGCTGGAATAGGGATGTTGGGGTGTATGACATTCCTTAGTTTCTAAGTGTACACTGGAAGATCATTCTATTAGGACAGCATTTCAAACTGTTTGCTCAGACCAGCAAGATTAAAACAAATGTCCCAACATTCTAGTTTTGTTTAGTTTTAAAGCATTTTCTTTTTGTGCAACCTGGTTCATCTGGGATAATGTGGGTATGTTTTTTGTTTTGTTTTTGTTTTATAGCAAAAGTAATGACAAAAATCACTAGCTTGTCATTCTATTCTTACCAAATTAAGATTTTTGGATTCTTTATTCACAGTTTATAAGGGTAACAGGACTGGCAAGTGAGTCTCAAAAATAGAGAAGGGGACCACAGTAAGCTGTCCCTACTCCCCTGCTTCTTAAGACCTTCCTCTGCTCCAAGCAATGCAGCAGCTCTGTGCATGTCTTCAAATTTTAATTTGGGAGACATAATGGTAAAATGTTTTGTGATGAGCATATTTTGAAGATTTATTCTTTTAGCTAGAGAAGGAGGAGTAAACTGCCCCAAACTTTGAAGGGGGTCATTTCTCTGGCACATTGGAACCTGGAGAATTAATGTATTCATTTTATGGACTATTTACAAGGTTGCTTTTTCTATAACTCCCTCTGCCCTGCCTTCATCATCCCAATTATGAAGTGGCAGAATATTGTTGTAGAAACTTTGGACCAAAAAAAAAAGGCACACACACACACGCAAACACACACACACATACACACACACACACACACACACACACAAATCTGCCATTCCACCACTCTTAATATCTTAATGTGTTTTCTTCTAATCTTTTCCTTATACACACAAATAGGCTGTGTGTGTGAGTGTGTATGTGTGTGTGTGTGTATTGATAAAAATCAGGTCATATTGCAAATTTTGCTTTTAATATCACACCTCAGGTGTTCTGGAAGAAAGACTCAGTATAAGTTTCTTACTACCATCTGGTTCCCAGTGGACTTGAGGGCAGGAATATGGCAGGGACCATACAACTGACTCTTCACTCTACTGGAATCTCTAGGACTAGATGCTCTAACATAAGACTCTTTTAGCATGTAGAAAAGCCTGATTTTGCTTGCTGGATAAACAGAAATATAGGTGGAATGGTGGCAGAGTTCATTCCTGGGTATGGAGGGAGGCTATTTCCCCTCAAGTGCTTAAGAAAGGTTTTTGTAAGTTAATGCGGGTTTAACACATGAGAATCAACATTACATATGCTTTCAGCTCAGCATGGTCAGAAACATGGAGGCGTGATGTCTTGCTGACCAATAGAACACTGAGCTGCCACTTCACTTGTGAGTGGACATCTTGACAAACTATAGCCTAGCTGGACTATTCCCATTTTAGGGACAGAGAACCCAAATAGTCCCATAAAAAATTGAGCTGATCTATCTGCTCCAAGGTTCTGCATTTGTGAGGGCAGATGCTTGCCCTTTTATTTAAGGCAATGTTGACACCTGTGACACATCTTCTCACATAAGTAAATGTTCTCCTCTGAGCAGATTCCTTTGGCTAGAACAGTCAGTTCACTTGCCAATGAGGAAAAGACCGGATTATCCTTTACCCAAGAATCTTAATATGTATCATCTCAGATGTGGAATCTTTCACATTTACATGTAAATGTTGACCTAACCCTGAAATTTAGTGTAACCTCATATGCCTAGGATTGCAACAGAGGGAGAAAAGAGAAGAGATTTTTTTTTAGTTTGTCAAAATATAAACAATACAACTTCTTTTTGTTTATATATAAAAAAAGCTCATCCTTATCTATAAGTTATTGGTTCTCAATCATTGGTTCTCAATCATGGTGACTTTGCCTTTCAGGGAACATTCATTAATGTCAGGTGATATTTTGGTTGTCACAGTGGGAGAGGGGAGTCCTACCAGTATCTAATATTTTAAGCTCCCTACAACAAAGAATTATCTAGTCCTAAATGTCAATAGTGCAGAGGTTGAGAAACTCTGCTATAGATGGTGGCAAGACTGAAGGAGTAGATAAATTAATCATGTCTTTAATTTTCTATATTTTATGATATTTTGACATCTTAAAAATCTTGCTGGCCACAGATATCTGATTTTTCCATGGCTTGCTCTTTCTTAGAAATAGCAAAAGGCTGCTAGCATCTAAACCAGTCACATGCCTGTGGCCCCAACCACCTCCTTATATAATTCTCACAAATGAAGTCATATTTCCCTTGTTTTATAATCACCCCAGGGCTAGGTACCAGGCAACTAGAGACCACATCTATAGACTAGAGCCCTCTGGAATTATTCAAAGTAGCCAGTCCTGAGCTGTTTACCCCATCCTGCCTTACCTTACCCATGGAAACTCCAGTAAAATCTTTGGCTTAGACTTCCCCTTGCTTCTGTCTTCTGATCAGCAGATGTTTTGTGATAAGCATGTTTTGAGCAACTTCTGACCACTTGACCAAAACCTGGTGGTTCCCCTGTGGACCAGCATGGCATGTGGTGACCCTCCTCTTTGAGATCTGTAAGTATACTTCTTTTTCTAAGCCTCATTCTCCTTTCTTCTTGTGGCTGCAGTGACTTTATCTTACCATGCCCAACATTGACATTTTTATAACAGTGGGTAATGAAAATAATTCAGTCTCCCCATCTTCACAACTGGTCTATTTCTGGGGAAATTTGTACAAATGTAGTACAGAAAAAATCCACATACTTTCTCAAGGCACTCTTTCCCCGACGATTTTCCTCCAGTTCCCTGTAACAAGTCTGTTTGCTAATTTCTTTTTCCCAGAAGCTTTTGAGCTCACGACAAGTTTCACAGCAGAAGACTTCCCGACGGATGTATTGATTATTCATCCCCTAAACAAAAACAAAAACAAAAACAAAAGCATCAATCCCAGCTCTTCAAATAAAGCCACTCTAATTATGGAGTGGTGAAAGGTGAATTTGGACATGTGAAGAAGAAATGGCATAGATGATAGAGATTCTGTTCATCACTCTGGTGAGCCAATCAGAGTTGTGACAGAAACAAGGAGCAAATAATATGGAAAAATTGCCTGAGATCTAGATAAACAAGCCCTACAACTAGGGAGAAATTTAAGAAATCACCCTGCAAGGGCAGAAGGTAGGATGGGGCGAGGATGTGAGGCTGCTCGGTCTCAAGTGGCTGAGTGGGACAGAGGTTGCAGAAGCAGCAGCTGGCAGCTTCAGATACCTCTTAATGGGGCCGTGTCCACGAATGGACTTTAGCGGTGACAGACCTGCTCGCTGTGAGCACAAGTGATGGGTCAGCTGCCCAGGGGACACCAGGGAATTACAAGGGGATACTAAGTTGTTGCAGCGAAGGCCAGAGGCAAGACCCACTCAGTACAGAAGTGCCAGAGGTATCTGTTGTTCCTCTGTTGAGCTCACCTCCCTCCCAGTGTGTGGAATCAGTGCCATCATAGCTGAGACATCGACAAACTGTATAACAGAGGTTGATCTGCCCAGAGGATTCCCTGAAACTCCACCTCCCCCAACTCGGGACCTCACTCAAGCCACATTCAGGTGTATCCTGGACAAGTCAGTGCTCCTAGCTGAGCAACACCTAGACTCACATTGGTGGCAGCTGGCTTTGGTTTCTAGTGTGACCTTTTGAGGCAACTATAAGCACAGTATTTATGGATTCCTGGCTGAATCTTAACCGGTGGCCCCGGAGGGGCACAGGCTTGGGCTAAATTTAGCCTGCAGCTGAACTCCTCTCAGGATCGCACCATTGGACACCTACTACACAAATCCATACTAATAAGACTGAGAGACTTAGGAGCTTTGATTAGTACATAGAAACAGACACAGAAAGGCAGTGAAAATGGGAAGACAAAGAAGCAGAAACTATATGGGAGAACAGAACAGAGATCCAGAAATAATGGAATCAAGCAATCTAACAGATGTAGAGTTCAAAACACTGGTTATAGGATGATGAATAAACTTAGGGGAAGTGTAAATGAACTCAGTGAGAACGTTAACAAAGAGATAAAAAACAACAACAACAACAACAAATGGAAATGGAAATTATAAAAGGCAACCAGTCAGGAATGAATAACACATTATCTGAGATGAGAAGTATATTAAATGGAAGAAATAGAGACAATAAAGAAGAGGATCAAATGACCTATACAGAGGATGGGAAAGCCAAGGACATTCAATCAGAATGGCAAAAAAAAAGAAGCCAAGACTATAATAATAATTTGAGGAGCCTATGGGATACCATTAAAGGCAAAAATATCTATGCCATAGGGTACTAAAAAAAAAAAACCAAGATCTCGAAGATCTATTTGAAGAAATAATGATGGAAAACTTTCCTAACTTGGTGAAGGAAATAGACATACACGCCCAGGAAGCTCAGAGAGTCTCAACAAAGATGAACCCAAAGAGGCCTACACCAAGACATATCATAATGAAAATGTCAAAGGTTAAATGCAAAGAAAGAATCTTTAAAGCAGCAAGAAAAAAGCAGTTAGTTACCTACAAGGGAGCATCCATAAGACTGGCAGCTGATTTCTCAAAAGACACTTTGCAGGACAGAAGGGCCTGGCACAAAATATTCAAAGTGATGAAAACTCAGGATCTACAACCAAGAACACTTTATCCAGCAAAGTTATAATTTAGAGTCGAAGGACAGATAAAGGTCTTCCCAGACAAAAATAAGCTAAAGAAATTTATCACCGCCAAACCAGGGTTACAGGAAATGTTGGAGGGACTTCTTTAAGAAGAGAAAATATGTATCAAAAACAGGAATAAAGAATTATAATACCTACATATCTATCAACAAGTATTTCAAATGGAAAAGAATTAAGTACTCCAACCCATAGGCTCCTCAAATTATTATTATAGTCTTGGCTTCTTTTTTTTTGCCATTCTGATTGAATGTCCTTGGCTTTCCCATCCTCTGTATAGGTCATTTGATCCTCTTCTTTATTGTCTCTATTTCTTCCATTTAATATACTTCTCATCTCAGATAATGTGTTCTTCATTTCTGACTGGTTGCCTTTTATAATTTCCATTTCCATTTTTGTTGTTGTTGTTGTTTTTTATCTCTTTGTTACGGTTCTCACTGAGTTCATTTACACTTCCCCTAAGTTCATTCATCATCCTATAACCAGTGTTTTGAGCTCTGTATCTGTTAGATTGCATGACTCCATTTTTGCCCAGAGTTCTATTCTGTTCTTTCATATGGGACCTTCTTCTTTGTCTTCCCATTTTCACTGCCTTTCTGTGTCTGTTTCTATGTACTAATCAAAGCTCCTAAGTCTCTCAGTCTTATTAGTATGAATTTGTGTAGTAGGTGTCTAGTGACACAGTCCTGAGAGGGATCCAGCTGCAGGCCAAGTTTAGCCCCAGTCTGTTTTCCTCCGGGGCTACCTGTTAAGATTCAGCCAGGAATCCACAGATGCCATGCCAAAAACTTGGCAAACTGCTCAGCATGTGGCACAGTACACCCTGAGCACACAACTTGATGTGGCTTGAGTAGAGCCAGAGTTGAGAGAGGCAAAGTTTCAGGGCACGCTCTGAGCAGAACAATCTGTTATCCAATTTGATGATATCTCAGCCATGGCAGTGTTGAGTCTACACACTGGGAGTCAGGAGGGCTCAACAGAGGAACAAAGAATACCACCAGCACTTCTGCCTAGAACAAAGCCTCACTTTGGCCCCTCGCTCCAACAACTCAGTGTCCCCCTGTACATCTCTGGAGTCCCTTGAGCAGCCTACCTGGTACTGGTGCTCAGAGCTAGCTAGTCCCTCACCGTGAAAGTCTGGTCATAGACACAGCCCCTTGAAAAGGAATATTTATAGCTGCAAGCTGCAGCTGCTATAGTCTCTGACTCACTCAGCCGCTTCAGACCAGGAAGCCTTGTGTCTTCACCCTCTCCTACCTCTTTCTGTTGGATGGCGATTTCTTATTTTTCTCCCTAGTTGTAGAGCTTTTCTTCATCTAGACCCCAGGCAGCCCTGCTTGCTTTTGGCTCCATGTTTCTGTCACAATTTTGGTGTGGTTGCAAGAGAAGATGCACAAAGCCTCTATCATCTACGCCATTTTGCCCAGTCCTCCATCTCAGTATTCCTGATTGCCGATATATGTGTTATTTTCAAGTTCTCTTTTGAATTTGTTGTTGTATCTTACTAGTTTTCTCATTTGTTATTATAAATAAAATTTATTCATTATTATAAATAAAATAAATAACAATTTATTTTTATTATTATTTATAATTAGTTACTATTAAGTTTGATAAAAATTTATGCATATTTATTTTATATTTGTATGAGAGTCATGATTCTAATTTTCTTAAAAAATATATCCTTTAACTGTTACTTTACAGTTTTGTGTGTGTAAAATGGATGGTATATGCAAACAGCAAATAGGCATTCAATAAAAGTTATACTCTTAACTTTCTCACAGAATAACAATAACCTCTGTGGTTTAGTGAGCATATATTGTGGATAGGCATTTTATACACAGTTGTATTTGATCCTCACTATAATTCAGATACGGAAGATTTTACATTCATTGTTCATATGAGGAAACTGAGGGAATTTGCCTATAACTTCATAACTGAACATGAAAGAGTGGGAATTTGAACCTAGGTCTTTACATCTTCAAAGAGGATGTTCTTTCCTCTGTAGATCCTCATCATAAGAAATAACCTTTGTATTTGAAAATGATCACGTCCAGAGCAAACTCATTTGACATCTGGGTTGTGTATCCCATGAAGGTATGCATGTTTAATATGTAAAAAGTTTACTTTTTACCTGAACACTGACATTTTCCAGATCTTAGTGGCTCTGGGTAAGCAGGTACATACAAAGGACTGTAAAACAGATTTCTCTCTGCCTCCTGGTGAGCACCTGCTCAAAAAGCTTCAGCCCTGGCTACAGATTGTAAAGGAACTGGATTTTCACTTCCTCACTCCAATGTCCCAGTGATTCCATGTAACCTAGATTTCCCAGGGCAGCCAGAAGATTGGGGGTGGAAGACTTTAGAAAAGGAGATATAAATAAATAACACTTATTTATTATTTTATACTTATCTCGTAGAATAGTAATTTTACATTATAAAATAATACCTTATAGAATAATATGTAATATAGAACATGTAATTTATAAAATAGAATGATTTATAATATAGAATAACAGAATATTTTATAGTTTACATTATTTTTATTATAACAGGCTGACACCTGTATCACAGAGGAGGCAAGACCTTCTCATTTGGAGGGATATGTAAATGCCCTGAGTAGGAAGAACTTGGTTTCCTGGAACTGAAAATAGCTCTAGGTATTCTATAAAGGTTTTTTTTTTTTTTAAACTTCTCTTATTTTTTCTTCTAGACCAATTTTATTTTTTAAATTGTTATTTTATATTAGTTTCATATATACAGCACAATGGTTAGGCACTTATATAATTTATGAAGTGAACTCCTGATTACTCTAGCACTCATTTGGCACTACATACAGCCATTACAATAATATTTATTATATTCTCTATGTTTTACTCTACATTCCTGTGACTGTTTTGTAACTACTAATTTGTTTTTCTGCATCCCTTCATCTTTTTTCACCCAGCCCCCCAAACTCTAACCCCTGGCAACCACCAATTTATCCTCTGTATTTGTGAGTTCTTTTTTGTTTAGTTTGTTCATATCTTTTGTTCCTTAGATTTGGCATATAAGTGATATCATATGTTATTTATATTTCTGTCTGACTTATTTCACGTAGCATAATACTTCTAGGTCTATCCATGTCATTGCAAATAGTAAGATTTCCTTTTTATGCCTGAGTGATATTCCATTGTAAATATGTCCCATAACTTCTTTACACAATTGTCTCTTGATGGACACTTAGGTTGCTTCCATATTTTGACTATTGTGAATAATGCTGCCATAAACATAGGGTTGAATAGATCTTTATGAGCTAGTGTTTTTGTTTTCTTTAGATAAATACCCAGAAGTGCAATTGCTAGGTCAAAATGTAGTTTTATTTTTAAGTTTTTGAAGAACTTCCAAACTATTTTCTATTGTGGCTATACCAATTTGAAGTCCCATCAACAGTGTGCAAGGGTTCCCTTTTCTCCACATCCTCACTAACACTTGTTGTTTTCGATATATTGATAATAGCCAATCTGATAGGTGTGAGGTGATATCTCATTGTGGTTTTAATTTGCATTTCTCTGATTATTAGTGATCTTGAACATTTTTTCATATTAGACCCACCTTCTAATCATCTTGTCATTTCTGTAGCCAGGAGCATGTGAGAGGGCATTTGGTGATGTGGGGCAGGGTGGGGATGACAGTAGATAGGAGAGTGGAGAGAAGGGAGAGAGGATGTTCCTGAGGGATTATGTCTGCCAGTGGTCACTTGTTGTCACACTTGTTGGTAATTCTCACTTGTCACACTTAGATACTTGAGAGCCACTGTTCTCTTATTTTACCAATAAAGGGGTTGATTTCTTTTTTTAACTAAGATATATTTGGAATACATATTATATAAATTTAAGGTATACAACATGTTGATTTGATAAATTTATATATTGTAAGATGATTGCCACTGTAGCGATTGCATCTCTATCACATCACATAATTATTATTTTTTTTTATGGTGGGAATAATTAAGATCTAGTCTCAGCAAGTTTGATGATTACAATACAGCATTATCTATATTCACTATACGATGCATTAGATCTCCAGGTTATTTATCTACTAGTTGCAACTTTGTACTCTTAAACAATATCTCTCCTAGTTTTCCATTCCCTAGTCCCTGATGACCACCATTTTAGTTTTTGTTTTTACAGATTCAACTTTTTTAGATTCCATATATAAGTGATATCATACAGTTTTTATCTTTCTCTATTTGACTTGTCTCATTTAGCATAATGTCCTCAAAGTCCATCCGTATTGTTGCAAATAGCAGGATTTCTTCTTTTGCATGGCTGAGTAATATTCCTTCCATTTGATTGTCTGTCCTTTATCTATCTATATGTATCTATCTATCTATGTATCTATGTATCTATGTATCTATCTATCTATCTATCTATCTATCATCTATCTATCATCACATCTTCTTTACCCATACATCACAATGATATATCACCTCACATCTGTTAGAATAGCTATTATGAAAAAGATAAGAAATAACAAATGTTGGCTAGGATGTGAAGAAAAGAGAACCCTTGTACACTGTTGGTGGGAATGTAAATTGGTACAGCCCCTATAAAAAATAGTATGGAAGTTCCTCAAAAAATTAAAAATAGATCTACCATAAGATCCATCAATTCTACTTCTGGGTATATACACAAAGGAACTGAAAACAGGATATTGAAGAAATATCTGCACTCCCATGTTTATAACAGCATTATTCAGAACAGCCAATATATGGAAACAACCTAAGGGTCAAACAATGAATAAATGGATAAGGAAATTGATTTCTGAGATGTGAATTGACCTTGCCAAGGTTACGCAGCACGAGAGCAGTGCAGCTATCAGAATCCAGAGACAGTACTCTCCCTGCTGCATCCACCCATGCACCTGAAAAGTAGGAAGTTTGACTTTGGTGCTGTCTCCACATTGGGGGTGCTCAAAGGTTCTTCTCTTTCCTGTGGCTGATAGATACTGAGGAGTTTGTGACTTAGCAGTATAAAGTTTCTTGAAGAGCTAGAGAGTAGGTCTTATTTTGTTGCTATTTTTATTATCTTAAAGCTTTGTTGCTTAGTTATTCTTAATTAAATTAAATTAAATTAAATTACCTTCTTCCAAGTTAATTTTCTCATAAAAAGAGATGGCCTGGAAATGGTCCCTCTGGAATATCTCAGACACTAGAGGAATGTCTGGCTGTGGGTGGCGATTGGATGGGGAGATGCAGGGTGCTGAGTTTATGTTTCCTGGGCAAGGGAAGTGCTTGAGTCTGGCTGCTTTCTGTAGTCTTGCCTGGCTGGCTCTGTCACCTTGAGTCTCTCAAGGTTTTCTCTGATCCCTTGCTTGAGTTCTGAGGAGGGAGCAGACCTATCCTTCAGTCTGACAAGAGCACACACTACATCTTCTAAGGGCATGTCCCTTATTTTATTTCATAGGCTAATGGATTCAGTACATAAAATTCTAATAAATTCTTGGATACTTGACATTGAAAGAGTTGTTAACAAAAGTATATATCAGATTTTATATTTAATTCCTAGAACTAGAATATGTATGGAATGTATGCTCCTTTATAGCAAGTAGATTTCCCATGGATTTAGTTCAAGCTGCAGGGCTATCTAAGGCCTCCAATGTGACTTTTGCCTGTGTAAATGCTAGGTAAGAAAATAGCAATTCTTTGAACTGGGAGATCGGTGTTCATGCAGAACTTGCAATTTAGATAAAAGGTAATGCATAATTTATTTACACGTTCTTTTATTGCAAAATGCTCCTTAAAAATTTCAAGTTCGTATTAGGTATCTGGTACTCAGAAAAGTTGTTTGATTAAATAGGTCTTCACTGATTTTTTTCTTTTCTGAAATTTAGATTTAACTTTTTCTTCTAAAGAGCTTTTTCACTAAAAAAAAAAAAAAAAAAAAGAGGCCCATGCAGGAACACAGACAGAGAGGCCACAATATCATATGTTGTTTCATATTCACTCCTTTTGGGAAAGAGGTGTGATTTAAGATATAAAAGGAAGATTTATTTTAGCAGACGATATAATTGCATAATCATGAGCTAGGTTAAGAGAAACGACTGAAAGCAGAGTGTTGTTCAAATTAAATCAGTGCGAGCCCAAAAGAAACCAGGCAGCAGGCTCTGAAGAATCTAATACATGCCCGCTCTGCTTCCTGTTTGCTTTGGGTCATGAATTCAGACTCCCTCAGGGGCCAGGCAGGTATCATAAAAGAGTAAAGCTGCTAGACCTGAGTAGGGCACTGATTCCTCCTATACCAGCAATTTATAAAATGCACCCTCCTCACCATCCTGCACAAATGCTCATTCTGTCACCTGATAGTTCTGCCTCTACAGGTGCCAGGAGACATGGCTATCATTTAATTTCCTCTCAGGTGGTCTTTGTAACCTGAAGTGAAAATACTTTAAGGAATGATGTTCCTAGGTCCAGTTTCTAAGATGACTACAGGTGACTGTAGTTCTGAAACATTTTGATGGTTTTCTCCTTCCATCTCACCTTCCAGGTGCATTAGACAGAGATTAAAATGAGCTTTCTTCCCCTTTCCTCCTTCACAGATAAAAGTAGGAGCTTTATGTGGATTTATTACCTCTTAAGAAAACATTTTTTTTAAATATCTTCTCTGAAATTCAGTCAGGATATTTGAATTTAAGTCTTGAGTCCCTCTCCACAGTTGTCCCTCCAATTACTATCCTCCAAAGCCACCTAATGTGTTGCCCATAGTATGATATTTGGCTCTTAAGAAAAGATGCAGAAGAAATAAAAGGCCACCTGGGACGGTATGGGAAACTTATGTATTCTTTCTAAAACTTAAATTTTTGATATAAAAATACATTGTTCTGAGAATGAGATTAGCATCCAAAGTGCTTAACATAATATGTGGCCCGTAGTAAACACTCATCATCATCATCATTGTCATCGTCGTCACAATCATCTATATTTATAGCAAACTGTATTGAGTAAAGTTTCAAACGTTGTCTTGTTTAATCCTCATCATATTGTGTGACAGTTTTTATTATTCCTATATTTGTGGGTAAGAAAGTGAGTCTGCGAAGTTAAGTGACTTTCCTTCAGTCTCAGTGCTAACAGCAGGGAGGACCAGGAATCTAGCCTAGACTTGCTGACTTTATAGTCCCGGTCTGTTCACTCATTTACACTGATGTGAGATGTAAGCAACAGTGAGCAATGAATTATGCTCTGCATTTGCTAGTGAGATGTTGAAAATTATCTCAATGATATCGGTAGCTCTGGTATTAAGACCTATTGGTAGGTCTTATTATTTCCCCAGTTACCAGACAAAAAGCTAGGCTTAGAAGATTAAAGCTCATGTCAAAATCACTGAACCAGTCAATGCTGATGCTGAGCTCTGAACCTATGCTGTTTGATTCTAAAGTTTCTGTCAAAGCTTCCCACAGTTTGAACCACTTTCCCCACTTGTTTAGGGAAAAGTTCACCTACCCTAGAAAAAATAATAGCTAATTAGTGTTTGCTATCAGAAAATATAATTAACCCCAAAGCTCTGCCAGGGCATTGCTTGGACCCACCTCAGTAGAACTGACATTTTCAGTCCTGAGAGTCTCTGTGGGTCTCGTCTGGAGGCCTTGGTCACTAGATCAAACAGTAGCCTTGTGGAAGAGAGGAGTCTGTGCACATAGCTGGGGATGAGGACCAGTAAGATCATAAATATCAATCTAGTTAGTTGATCTGCTCAAAAATTACATTTCAAAATGCTGTATAGATCGATAATGAATCAATGGACAAAATTAGAATATGGACATTAGCAGGACTTTATCGATGTTAAACTTTTTGAAGTTGACAACTGTGCTGTGATTGTGGAAAGACTGTGTTCTTAAGGAGTACACACTGAAGTATTTTGAGGTAAGGCAAATGATGAGTCAATTTATTCTCAAATGGTTCATAAAAATACATAGAATGCTAAAGTAAAATAATAAAGCAAAGAGAGTGGTGATAGGTGTATCTGGGTTAACAGTACATGAGAATTTTTAATAATTGTAACCTTTCACAACCTTGAAATCATTTTCAAATGAAAAGTTTTAAAAAATAAAAATTACTTTTCTCTTCTTTCAAGATGAGAATTGCTTCTCTCACATTTACCCCCTCTGCCCAACCTCTTATGCAGTCCACAAAATTTTGTAAATAAACCCTGACACATTTTACCTTTTAACATTGTTCCAAGTGTTTTTGTAATGCCAAAAAGTAAGAAAGAGCTTTAAAAATGGCTGAAGGCATTGCCAAAAGACAGAGGAACCACCTTAAAAGAGCTTCTAAAAGACAAAGCTGGGAACAACGTGAGCAGCAAAACAAATAACATATTAGTTGCAATCCAAAGAATGAACCCAAACTAATATAAATTACTGAAATAAATAAACAAGAGAGAAGGAACAACTATTCTTTTTAGAACATTTATGATGAATAAATAAGAAGAAATGAAGGAATAAAAAATCACGACAAGAACACCACAGTAATAATTGCTGCAGGCAGCACCCATTGATAAATGATAAAATTAGAGGATGAAACTTTAAGAAGACACAGGATATTTGCATACCCTCAAAAATATCCCTCTCATTTTAATTACTGTGTTAGTTTTAACATACAACCTCAAATTTTTTTATTGTTTCCCACTCCCAAGTGGGGCTGAATTTCGCTCCTCTTCTATCTGGGTTGACTTGGTTACTGAGGGGAAAATAGTAACTTTACAACGGAGAAACAAACACCACCTTAGCCATGTGGTCAAAGTTCACTTCACTGGTAATAAGCAACATTGATATCACATGCTCCCTGATATAATGTGACAGAGGAGGATATCACCTCTGTGGTATACTTCCCCTAACTCTACAAAGGTTAGTCTATTCATGAGAAAACTGCATAAAAATTCAAATTCAAGAACATTCTACAAAATACCTGACCACTAATTGTTAAACATATCGAGGTCACATGCCACAGCTTGAAGGAGACTAAAGAGACATGTGGGCAAATTACTTGAACTAAGTCTGTTTTCTCATCTGTAACATTGAACAATGCGTATGTTCACAAGGTCAATGAGTTTTCCATTGAAAAATTTGCTGTGGTCAATGTTTAGCATCTGACAAGTAAGTGCTTAATAAAATTATGGGTTGTCTAATTTACATTCATTCATAGTGTTGATTACTTACAAACTGAGGGCCAGAGACTCAGAAGCCTGTGGAGTCCAAATGTGTTTAGAAGACTCTGAGAAAAATTCTAGAATTCATGGCCCATTTAAAAGAGATGCTGACACTTAGCTCCAGCTGATTGTTGCCAGTGGAGCATGGTCCTGGTATTGCCGGATATTCGAGTTTTCCAAGAGAAGCCGGAAACCCTAATTTTTAAAAGTGTGTAATCTTATTTTTAAATGTTAGTAATGATTTTAAGACATTTTAAAGCACTATAAGGACCATGAAGATAGGTCTGTTAGCTGAATTTATACTTTTCAGTTACTAGTTTTTGAGTTCTATGTGGACTAATGGGGAAAACCTCAGAGCTTCCCATGGATCAGGTAGCTCTGCCTTAGATTCCAGAAGAAACATACACCAGTCACATGTAGAGTTAAAGTAAAACATTACAAAGCAAAAGCAATTCAAGTTTAGCCTCTTCTACCTCCAGGTTACTGCCAAGCGCTATAGGTTTATATTAGTAATATCCAGGCTGTTTCATTTTATGTCTAGTCACCTAGATGAGGTTGGAAGGGGACTGAGAGGTCATTAAGATCATCCTACTATTCACAGAGAAGGCCCTGGCTCTGTGTCTTCCACCTTCATGGAAGCACAGAGAGCCTCCATGCCTGGCTAAGTTGGGACGAGGAGCCAGGTCTCCATTCTCTTTGACTTAGACCAGATACTCTTAACCCATCAGCTAGAACCTAAACTATCGTGAGGGCAGGGACCTTGCTTGATATGGTGCCCTTTACACAAGGTGTTATAGACTTGCTTGTCCAATTAATGGACAAAGCACCTGTGATTCCCTCATGCTGATAGCATTCATCTGGTCAGTCAAAAGTGTCCAATTAATTCTGAGTTAAAAGTGATAACTTCTATAGAAAATTTTATATTCTATTCCTATTAAAAACTTATAGAAGACAACTTGGCTAAAATAAAAAAAAATGGCTAAAATATTATTTTTTACTCCACTCGCAAACTTCTAGCCCAGTGGCTATTTGATATTACTTATCAATGTTTTTTTTTTTTTCAAAAATGGAAAATGAGTTGTGTATTTCTTTCAAAAGAATGAGTTCTGGCCATGGTCTGATTACTCCAAATAGTGGTATTTCCAGGAACTTTTTATTTTAGAAAACGGAACATGTGGAAGGAAGTCACCTTAATCATCTTTATTTCTCTGATGAGTGAAAATAAGATTCTTGTGGTGGTTGTCTCACATCTCTGTCCCATAAGGTGTGCTTTCTAAACCAGCTGGATCATTCTGATCAATAGAGAGTAATTTCTTAGAAATTCAAGTGGTACGAGAGGCAGCTGTGTCTAAATGTACAAATTTAAGAGGACTGTTGGAGTAGGAGGATAGTCGTGAACATGAATGTCAAGGAGATCAAATACAGTTGGTACATTTGGTGCTACTGTTGAAGGAAATAAGATACTTGAGAGTAAAAGTAATGAGACAGAGTAGCATTCACTTCCCCTTTTTTCTCCCTGAGTACTATAGGACAGTTCTCTTCTGTTTCCTATTGTTCAGATGGTTCATATATTTGGAGATGAAATGAAAATTATTGTACACTATAATGTATTCAGTCATTTTCCTCAGAAAATCTCCCAAATAATTTGGTCAATAGGTTACAACGTTTTACACTATTAGCAAAGATTCTCCTTTAAGATTTTATTTTTTAAAATGTAAATGTAGTACATGTACACAGCAAAACATTCAAAAAGTACTGAAAGATATAAAATGAATAGTAAAAGTATTTTTCCTCTTTTCTTATTACTGCCAGCTACACTTCCCAAAGATACCCACTGCTAATGATGTCTTATTTATATTTTCATTTTAATGAAAGCATAAGTCTGTACATATATGTCTATATAACTTTTTTTTTTTGCAAGCAGGACCATGCTATACATACTGTTCTGCATTCTGCCTTTTTTCACTTAAGAAAATATTTCTTTAACAGTCCACATGGATTTTAATAGCCACCATTATTAATGGATATGTCATAATTTAATTAACTATTTTTGTATTGATAAACATTTGAATTAATTCCTATTTGGATCCATTAAAAAAATCCAGAATGAATCATTCATTTTATTCACATATACAAGTATATCTGTAGCAAAAACTCCTAGAAGTATAATTGCAGGTCAAAGGCCATGTGCCTTTAAATGTTAAAAACATAATTCCTTATTGCCTTCCACAGGTATGTGTGTATTGAAATGTTTATGGACTTAGAAAACTCTCTTCTATACAGGTAGGTACTTCCAGTCTTCATGAGGGCAGAAAAGACCAAGCCTGGTCTTTGTATTCAGCTCAATGTATTCAGCTCTTAATGAAAAGACACAGGCATAGTTTCTGGTCTTGTACTAAGGAGAACATACCTGAATTTGTCACCCCAAGAAAGACCCTGAAAAGTAGTTGGCACTAAAAAAGTATTTGTTGAATTAATGAATAAAATTGTGGCAATGCTGATATTCAGGTATAACTTAAACATAAAAACTCATCATTTAAACAAATAAACATAATTTCACCAGTTTTATTGCATACTTATGCTAATAAGAAAGACACATAGTTTGAGATAAATACGAAAGAAATGTTCAACTTCTAACAATCAATAGATATTCTAAATGGCCAATCATAATTTCTGCTTCTATTTTCTTTGAATTATATTTGGCTTATAGTTTTTTCAACCATGTCATTATTAACATATAGTTATTTATTAAATACATGTTTAAATGCTTTTTATTTTATGAGTTTTATTCATTTTGTTTAGAGAGTCTTATTTTCAGAATTTGGCAAAGATTCCTCACTTCGGTCTTCTTATCTGTGAACTAAGGTGTTTGGTTTAGAGGTTCATTGAGGTTCTCTCTGGGTCTAATAGTCAGGGATATCCTTCAGCATCAAGTTCAAGGAAATAGTCTGTACCTTCGACATTAGAGGGGTTTTCTATTTTAGTTATTTCACTTTCAAATGAAGCTATCTAGCTATCTTTCCTAGATGTGAAGGGTAGGTACCAATAATTAGACAGGCTATTAGCAAAAGGGGGCTGTTCTTTGATAAACAAACAGCTCTATTTCTCTTCATTCCCTACAGTGAAAGCAGTTTTTACTAGAAACACACACACACACACACACACACACACACACATTAGGAGAACTAGTTTTATTTGAAGTAACTCATTACCGATTTGGAAAAGTTATAATTCCAATGGCAATTCTTAATTTTCTAATTAATTTACATGTAAAGAGTACTAAAATTCTCTTTTAATTAAATATTAATTTAATTAAATAGCATTAATTAAACCTTGATTTTGTGTGAGGCTCATGCACGTATGTTATCTAATAAGAAGCTAGACTATGGTAAATGGGTAAACTAAAACTAGAGAAAATTCTACAGTTTCATTTTCTAAGTCCCAGGTTACTTAGTCAAATAAAATTCCCAAATTAGTAGTTAATTGTCTTGACCATCAGCTATCTGAGAAGCCTTCATAATTCTTGAACCTATAATGAATGTTTCCTTAGGATTAGGTTATTCATCCATTAGCATATAGTCTGTATTTTATTTAATCTTAAGAGAGCTTCGCTCAGTGAGATCAACACGAATTTCTCGGTTTTTTTTCACATTCTTTAACTTGAAATTCATGCATTATTGACATAGAAATTAGAAAGGGAAAAACTCTCTTGGCTTGTCTAAATTTATTTTTAAACTGGTGCAGGATAGGCTGTTCAAAGTGAGAAGAAAATGAGTCCAAGTGGCCAAGAAAAGCACAGGAATAAGGGGTGTGTCTCAGTTCTCAGCCCCAGATGTGAGCTGTACCCACTCCCTAACAAAACAAACTGAACAGACTGTACCTTAAAGATGAATTTGCAGGTGAACTGATATCCCGCTGAGGTGTAAAAGAGGGCAAGTCTCACAGCCCCAGGTCTGACTCAGCTTTGATTTGTGAAGGCCAAAGGCGCAGTCCTGAAATCTCATTGTTGTAGCCCTTTATATGTGAAATGGAAGACTTACAGAAATCCCTCAGCCTTTCAAGGTCATTTGAACCAAATTAGCAGCAGAATCAGACAATATCTTTCCAGGACATTGCAGCAGTCCCTCGTGGTGAGAGATGCTCTAAACTTCTCTTGCTACTCCACTCGCCTCAGGGCAGGCAAGCTTCTTTTTGGCAGGTCCCACAAGTGCTATGACTTGGCCTGAAACAAGAGAGGTGATTTAGAACATGTACTGGGTTATCCATGTGCCTTGTTCCTCTGAGACTTGTGAAAAGTCACCCTCTGCCCCTCAGTGTGCAAAGGGGACTGGAATGGTGGGACAAGTAACTCTTGGGTGTAACATTACAGGAAGACTTAGAGAGGCATCTTGTTTTTTGGAGCCATTAATCCTTGAATGGAATCTGGTGATGACATATCATGGTCTGCTTAGCTCTCTCCCAGTTGGAGCAGGAATTGACCTCTGATGAGTGTTTTCCAATAAAATGCATCCAAGTGAGATCGACTTCTCATTTTAGAGTGGCTCTTATCCTATTATGGAGGAGGACATTTTGTTCTTAGGAAAACATTTAAAATACTCACTCATCTGATAACAAAAATAGTTCTAGTTTTCATCAAATCCTTCTCCTATTCTACTAATTGCATACCTATTACTTGGTTCAGCGGGTTACACATTTAAAATATACATTACACATAAGTAGTCTAATATTGATGTTCAAATTTTATCTTGCCGAAGTGTTAATTTTTAATATTGAGTCTATCAAAGTATTACAATAAGCCCAATTAATTTAAAATGTGAGGTTTAAAACCAGGCAGTTTGAAATAAAACATCAGGAGGCAGACCTCTAATTCTCTACTTGTTAATGAATGGCAAGTTTCTCATCATTCCTAAGTTACATTTGTTTCCTGCTTGATCATCCCCACCTCCAACCCCCTGGTCCCTGCTAGTCATTCCATTTCACTGTATTTTCTTAAGCAGGTTGTGTACACTGTAAATGAAACTTTACTTTTGTGATTTCAGTGTACCCCTCGGAAACATTTTTTTATTGAGTTTTCTCTCTTTAAGTTATTGCTTTTTTAAATAGGAAGTACCCTGCAAAATGGTTTCAGAATTAACTCTTCTTTCTCCTTACGAAAAAAAATCTCATCTGTAAAATTTGGTTCTGTAGGCATCCGGTTGAATTTTATTTTTTTTATTGTTGTTAAATATACATAACATTAAGTTTACCATTTTATTCATTTTAAAGTATTCCATTTATTGGCTTTTGGTGCAATCGCAATGTTGTGCAACCATCACCACTAGTTCTAGTTCCAGAACATTTTCCTCATTTCTAAAGGAAACTGCATACCCATTAAGCATCAATACCTATCTGCCCCTCTCCCCAGATCCTGATAACCACTAATCCACTTTCTTTCTCTATGGATTTTTCTATTCTGGGTATTTCACATGAATAGAACCACAATATGTGGCATTTTGCATCTGGGTTTTTTACTTAGCATAATGTTTTCAAGGTTCATCCATGTTATAGCACACATCAGAGCTTCATCCCTTTTCATGCCTGAATAATGTTCCATTGTATGGATATATTACAATTTATCAATTCATCGGTTAATGGACATTTGTATTGTTTTCATCTTTTGGCTATTGTGAATAGTACTGCTATAAAAATTTGTAAGCTTTTGTTTGTTTGAACACTCGGCTCTTGACTCCGAGAAAGAAAATACCTGCCAAGAAGGATTCCCTGTGGTTAATCAGTCACAAATTTATAACGAGTCTAGCAACCACTGTTTGCAGAAGCCTGTCATATACACTACATATCAGAAAAACCACAGGCTGAGCTGTCAGCCTGTGCACTGTACTCCTTCTTTCAGTTAACCCTTGTAAGAGAGTTTCTAGAACCAAAAGGGACTGATCAATAGAACTGAGATTTCTCCGCCCAGTCGAAGCTGTGCAGCTATACCCTCATTTGCATCTTCACTAATTGATCAGAGTAACTTCATTTTGACCAATCAGGACAGTGCTTTTTAGACAAATCAAACTATGAGGATTTGGAGTCTTCATTTTCATGAGAATAGACCAGTCAGGGACCAGAGAGGGATACTATTTTCTGTATAAGCCAGCTTCACCTTTGCCTCATAGGAGTGTACTTTGTTTCCATCAGACTGCATTTTCCTGGCTGTAGTGACCTGAAAGCTGAAGTTGTCTAGTTGGACCAGAGCAGAGTTGTGACAGTGAGCTGTAAGACCAGAACTGCCTCACCAGGCTTGCCTCACACAGGCTGCTTTGCCTTAACTAGCCATGCTGTATCATAATTGAGCTCTATTACTATTGAGCTGACACACAGCCAAACTGTTTTACAACTGAGGTGTTTCTAGTCAATGAAATCTCTTTCCACTTACTGCATCCCAAATGGGGACTCCTGTGGCATTATATTGGTGACTATTTCCTTAGGTTGACACTCTATATAAGTATACCACAAATCTAATAGATGAAACGTTAATGTCAATCAGCAAAAGATAAATAACCTAAGAACAATAGGCAATAAAAAGTGGGCAAAAGACAGAATAGGCAGCTTTTAGAAGTAAATTTTTGAAAATATAATCAACCTCATTATTAGAGAAATATAAAGTAAAATAATTAAATATTATCAGGCATGTGACGATAATGATGACACCCAATGTTAGTGAAGATTAGAGAAACAAGAACTTTATACTCTGCTGGTGGGAGCCTAAATAGAAAAATGAGTATCATAATTTTTATTTATTTTTAGGAAATAAAATGCTTTAATTTTCTAATGAGTAAAAGATTGGTATAAATGTTTTACTGGCATAAAAGATTGAAACAGCACAGATGTGTTCAGAGACGTATTTAGATGCGAAAGTTTTTCTTCACCACCATTTCCTCTGACTGTGACCCTATATCACTCCTCTCCCTAGATGTAACCACTATAGAATATATCTGGTCAATGTCTAGAGACAAATTTGGCTGTCACAACTGAAGGATGGGAGTGCTACTGGCATTTAGTGGGTAGAGGCCAGGGATGCTACTAAACTTCTTACAATGCACAAGACAGGCCCCACTGCAAAGAATTATTGAGGTCAAGAGTTAATAGTGCTAAGGTCAGAAAACTGAGTTATAACATAAAATTTCCCTTATTTCTAGGCAGTTAGATATTCTTAATCAAAGGTTTTGTGGATACTTTAGCTTATACAATATTAGAGTCCTCTGTGGTCCATGCAAGTGAGGATCCATGAAGTTTCAGTAGCTTCACAGTAAATGGTTTGTTTTAATTATTTCTGTAAGACAGATTTCCAGAGGTAAAATTACTGAGTAATGAGCATAGTTCCTGTTAAAGACTGACTGTACTTTGCAAAATTCATATGCCAAAACATAATCTCGTATGTTATACTTAGAGGTGGGATTTTTGGGAGGTGATTGGGTCATGAGGGTGATTGGTCATGTGGATCATTCACTAATCCCATGAATGGGATTAATGCCCTTATAAAAGAGACTTCTCTTACCCCTTCCACCATGTGAGAACACATGCAAAGAAGAGGGCCGTCTATGAACCTGGAGGTGAGCCTTTACCAGACACCAGAACCTGACCATGATGGCACCCTGATCTTGGACTTCCGGCCTCTAGAACTGTGAGAAACAAATTTCTATTGTTTATAAGGAATCCAGTCTATATTTTTGTTTGTCTGTTTGTTTGTTCATTTTTTTTATAGCAGCCCAACTGAAGAAGACAGCCTTTGTATTTTGGGCAATGATGTTAGATTGCCCTCCTAAAAGGCTATCTTTTGTAATGAAAAAAAATCTTTTTCAGAAGGCAATTTGGCAATATGTATCAACATTTTACCTAGCAAGTTAACATAGGAAATCCCATTTATTGAAATTAATTCTACACAAATGTTCATTAAATAGACATAAACATATGTATGAGGATAGTCAGAACAGCAATGTTAATTATAGCAAAGAATTGGAAACCAATTAAAAGGTAACAACAGAACCCTGGTTAAAAAGAATTATGATACAAATTTACAAAGTACTGATATAGAAAGTTTAAACATATTGAACAAGCTTTCAGCTTATGAGGTATATTTAAAGCTCATAAACTTCAAAATCTAATGCTTGTGTCATCACAACTTCCTTCTTATCTGTGTCTATTCAGCACTAATTTCTAGCATTTCCTAACAGATGAGATCTAGGAAAGGGATGTTAGAAGAAAGATTTTGTAATATCAATTTGAGAGCTCCATTGGTGCTCAGGCCCATCCTGTTGAGAGCAAGTTCAGGCCAGTGGTTTGGTCCAGCTCTAGAGGTTGAGACCACAGAATCAATTCCTTCTGTGAGTAAGAGTCATTGGACTTATTTTTACTATCCTTATTTGAACTTTAGAGCAGCAACATTTTGTTCAAGGGCAGCTTTGAAACCTGCTGGCAAACCTCAAATCCACTGGAGGAAAGGTTGGCTTGGGAATCCTTCTAACATAACAGGTTTTACTAGGTAGCCAATAAATATATCTAAGTGCCTGTTTTAAAACATTATTAGTAGAGAAAAGAGTTATACAAACTTGCCTTTGTAAAATAAGTATGTGTTTATGTGTATATCAATATGAACTATATATGTATATTAAATTTCATATACGCATATATGAAAGAAGTGTATATATGTATTGAAAAAATAGAAAGGTATACATCAGGTCTGTTAATGGTGGTTATCTCAGTAATGTGGGAAAACAAGAGACTTTTGTATTTTTCTTTATATAAAAGTACATTTTTTTCTTTCAATAAGCATATATATTGCTTTTGTAATTGCAAAAACAATGAAGGGAGAGAAAAAGATGTCTAAACTTCAACCCTAGGAATAAATAAATAAAAGACATCACCACATTAGTTTGTGAAAACAACTTAAGGAAGGGTTTTAGAGAGATGACAGTGGGAACATACGCAATTTTCACTTATATTTTACATACCTTACAGGTATGTGAGAAAAAAATTGGGGCAAATAGAATATTCCCAAGTGTCTGGATGTCATCAGCCCAAGGACTGAATAGACAGTGGTGATGATGATAGACACCAGAATTTGATGAATGAGTGGTCCACAAGGGCCATGGAGAAGCTAGAAGGCAGCACTGTCTTCTGGGAAGACAGATAGCAGCCTGAGTGCACTCCTCTGACCCCAGCTCCCTTTCAACCTCCTTTTGGGGGCATCCCCAAGAATCTGAGCATTTGTCTGAAATGACAAGTTTTCCCAAGATCTACACAAGAGAAAGCCAATTGGCATTTCATTCTACAAAATCTGGTGGGGAAGTGGCTGGAGGCATAGGCATGGGCAATGAACAAGCACAGTAAACTCTGTGGCTCCACTCAGGAAGAACCTGACCTGGTCCACTTCACTTTGGAGTGCCAGAGAGACCTGTCAGGCATGCTAACCCCAGAAGATCTGTAGGTGCTGCACTGTTTGGCTATTGCTTTTGGCCCCAGAGACTGGAGAAAGAACAGATGTTTTCTTCTGCCCTCTAACTGAAAAAAATAATTTGTTCTCAGCCAAGTCTACAAGAATATAATCAGCTATGATGCCACTAGCCGTCAGTTTGCTACATTCTGAGGCACAAATAGCTTGGTGTTTGCAAGTGCGGAAGAGTAAACTACCAGAAGGATAATCTACTCAGATGTACTCTGTAGTTTATGGGAGGAAGATTAAGCTAAACCATCCTGTTTAGTGACTGTGCTGAAGATCATCCTTAGTATATCCTACTCCCCTTATCTTCGTCAGGCCAAGACACCCCAAAAATGACATTTAAATGTTAAAAATGATCTCAAGGAGGGCAAGATTAAGTGATTGGGAAATGATGGTGAGCAATGGATCTTGTAAAACAGGTAATAATGATGACAAATAAAGATTGTTAATCAGAAGTGATATATATTCTAAGGGAAAATCTAATAGAAGCAGGGAAATAAAAACTATAAATTATCTAGATTTTAAAGAAGAATGTTTCTGGCTGGGGAAGAGAAAGCATTCTCAATTCTTGTCTTGGTGGAGGAAGCAGGGGGAGTTGTAAGGAAAAGTGTGGTGAGGAAAGAGTCAGTGATGCTTGAAAATGGCCGAGAAGAGCAAGCCGTGTATCTGGATGCAGGGCCCTGCTTTGGACTCAGTCTGTCCTAACTGGGATTGCTGGGCTGAGTAAGTGGGTATCAGGGATGAAGTGATTAGGATTTATTTTGATTAAACAAATGTGTCCTCTGTAAACCTACACTGTGCTGGCCACTGTGCTAATTCATAGGTCCTGGGAATACAGAGTCTCTGTCCCCAGAATGGACATCTGGAGGGGTGGTACGCACAAGAGGAAGAGAGGTATGAAATGGTGTGGTTCTTGTTAGTCAGTTAACAAATATTTATTGGGCAGCTGGGCACAATACCTATTGACAAAAATCCTTAACTTGTCCGTCCACTCTTAAAGGACCAATTCAACTGAGCTCTGTACCTCACTCAAATTCAGGACAAAATGTAGCCCAAGAATTGATAATGGTGATGATGATAAATAATATTAATAATGATAATATAATGATAATATGATGATGATGATGATGATGATGATGATAGTGATGAATAGGTAACACTTGTTGACCACTACTATGTACAAAAAAGTTTTCTTAACACTTTTTGTAATTCTTACAAATATTTAGAGCTTATAATATCTTCACTTTGCTGATGAAAAAAAAATTACTTCAGGGGACTTACCCTGAAATAAATGTTCTTTGCCCAGATTGCACAGAAAATCTGAATTCACCCAATTTAGCTATTAGAAGGCAACATCTTATTAGGGAGAAGTCTTGATAACCAGAAACTTGAATGCTGCTTTTTCCTCATCAGCTTATCAACCTCCAAGTTAGCTCCCTACTGATTCCACTTTATTTCCTCTTATTTTAGTTTGAGATAATGCTAAATTTATAATTATAGCTAGTGGGGAAAAATTATTGGATATGTTAATAAATTCATTTGCACTAGAAGTATTTAAGTCGAGTTATGAGCTTAAGGTATTTATAAGCTTAAGGAATATTCTCTCAGACTGAGATTCTAAGTGTCTTAAATGTAAGTGTGATGCTGGTCTTCATTTCCCCTAGCTAGTTTGAAGGTCCCACAGGTCACTGATTGTTATGGGTTGAATTATTTTCCCCCAAAGATACTCTGAAGTCCTAACTTCTAATAACTGTGAATACGATTCTATTTGGACATAGGTCTTTGCAGATGTAATCAAGTTAAGATTATGTCATTAAGGTGGGTCCTAATCCAAGATGACCACTATCCTTGTAAGAGAAGAGACACAGAGACACACATGAGAGACACACAAGGTGATGTGAACAGAGAGGTATAGATTGGTGTGAGACATTATAAGCCAAGGAACACTAAAGATTACTGGTCGTCACCAAAAGCTCAGAGAAGGGCATGAAATAGATTTTCCTTCAGAGGTCTCAGGAGGGACTAACCCTGATGACACCTTGATTTCGGACTTTTGGCTTTCATAACTATGAGAGAATAAATTTCTGTTATTTTAAGCCACTCACTTTGTGGTACTTCATTACAGCATGCGCATGCGCGCGCGCACACACACACACACACACACACACACACACACACACATCAGAAATGAATATACTCACCTTTTGCCTTGTCAACTGAAGATTGTTACCACCAATTCAACATCAATAGGAGTTGCAATTTGGGGTACAGAGAGGGGGGAAGAAATTTTATTCAGTGCAAAGAGCTCAATTATGATAAAATGTGTTAGTAAATCAGCTCTGTCAAGGAGACCTTGGTGTTATGAGCCCAGTGTTACAGTTCGAGTGTTATAGCTCCTTTCTAGCTGATATTAGTTCAGACCATGTTGCTGCTCCAGAGGAAGAAGCACAGTTTCACTGGAAACTGAGAGTGAGCTACCTGGAGACAGAGGTAAAGCTAGCTTATATAGAAATTAGTGCCAACCACCAGTCCCTGATTGGTCCATTCTCATGCAAATGAGCACTCCAAATCCTCACAGTTTGATTGGTCCCAAAAGCACTGTCCTAATCAGTCATAATTGAGCCACTCTTGTCATTAAAGGTGCAAATGAGACTATAGCTGCAAAGCTCCAATTGGATGGAGAAAGTCTCAGTCCTATTGGTCAAATTTTGTCCTTAGTAACTCTCTTATAAGGGTCGATTCAGCAGGCAGGAGCACAACGCAGAATGCTTGGCAACCCAGTCTGTGGCTTTTAACTGAAATGCAGCATACATGAGATGTCTCTGTAAACAACGGCTATTAGACTCTGGTTGTGAATTTGTGTCCAATTAACCACAAACAAACCTTCTTGGCAGGTGTATTTTTCTCAGAATCAACAGCTTCCATCATGGTCACTCTTGCTTTTGCCCCTAGTGAAGGCTGTATACTGAGTCCAGCATGTAGTGAGCCTCAAGAAGTGTTTGTTGATTTGATTTATTTAAGAATAAGTATATATATTTAATTTTAAGTGTAAATATACACATATATATATAGGTGTTCATTTAATAAAGCAAGTTATCTGTGTATTCTTACTCAGGTCATGAATTTTTTTGTTTATTGGATTTGGTTTCCTCCAGTGCCTATGAACAACTTCCAGACAGTTCCACACTGAGTCACTTCCATCAGGGGTACCCTAAGGTGAATGTAAAGATGAGGAGAGCTGTATACAAGTCTTTCTTCTTGTTATTTTAAAGAGACTTTCTCCCAGAACAATTAGTATCAAAAGCCCCGCAACAGAAAAGTTTTATTTGAAGGAAGTCAGAGAAGGACAGGAAGAGATTTAGCTAATGGAGTAATTCTCAGGCCCAGCTACCCCTCTGCCTGCAGCATCAGGTATGCAGTATTTTAGAAAGTACAAATTTCCTCTTCATACTCCCAGGTTTTGATCATCCTGAGAAACACAAGATGAATATTTCCCCTAGCAGTGAGAAATGCCTAGGCAAAAAAGTCAGAGACTGCTAGTTTTTTGTTCCTTAGGTTCAGTAGTTTTTCTTGAACCAATGTTTCTCAATATGTTCTATGCCTTTTACTGATTTCCGAAGTCCTCAAATAGTTGTTTTTGATAATTTTGTCCAGGTTTATTATTGCTTTTGGGGGGGAGAAGCTCTTTATTCTACCATTTTAAAGTCCTTGCACTCTAATTTTTTAAACATTCCCAAGGTGATTCCAATTTGTAGCCTTAATTGAAAACCACTGCACTTTAGAGAGAGCTACTCCTGTCATTTGGTCATCAGTTGGGGGAAGATCTGATAAAGAACATTACTCATTCAGGAACCATTTGTCTCTAAGAAGGTTGACAATCTTACCTTAAGTTAGTCCTAAGAATAGTTCTATCAATAAGAAGAGCCTAATTAAACTTATCCCTGAAAAATGACCAATGTTTATAAATAGGAAATTATATTTCTTTTATTGGTCAAGTATTTATCGAACACTTCCTGTAAGACTGGCACTGAGCTCAGAAATGTGCTTTCATTATTTCATTTAACCTTCACAATAATCCCAGGATGTGAGCAGCATTATTATTCCTTGACTTTCATAGGTAAGAAAATAGATGCTTAAGTCACACAGCCACTGATCTTCAGTCCTCAGATTTGATTCCATGGTCCTTGATATAGTCATATGATTCTACAGTATAGGAGGAGTCTTGGCCCAGGATGCACATTGGAATACATAGGGACCTCTTAAAATTCTCATCCTCAGGGTCTGTTCCCAGACAAGTTGGATCAGAACCTCTGGGAGAATGGTTTCCAGGCAAGAGCAGATTTTAAAAGCTTCCCTGGTAATTCCAATGGACATCCACTGATGTGACCCACTGCCTTGGAACTCTTTTTTAAAGTATTTTTTATTTTTTGATAATCGTTGACATTCAATATGATATTAGTTTCAGATATGCAAGTAGTGACTAGATACTTACATAACTTACAGAGTAATCACCCCGATAAGTCTAGTATCCATCTGAAACCATACATTGTTATTACAACATTATTGACTATATTCCTTATGCTGCATTTTACCTCTTCTCCACCCATGACAGTTTTTATAACTGGCAATTTGCACATCTAAATCCCTTCCCCTTTTTTCAGCCATCCAACTCCCCTCCCATCTGGCAACAATCGATTTGTTCTCTGTATCTATGAGTTTGTTTCTGTTTTGTTTGTTCATTTTAAATTCTATATATAAGTGAAAGTATATGGTATTTGTCTTTCTCTGTCTGATTTATTTCTCTTAGCATAAAATCCTCTAGGTATATCTGTGTAGTCACAAATAGCAAGATTTTATTTTGTTTTATGGCTGAGTAATATTCTATTGTATATATGTACCACTTCTTTATCCATTCATATATCGATGCATACTAAGGTTGCTTTTATATCTTGGCTATTGTAAATAATGGTGAAATTAACATAGAGATGCATGTCTTTTTAAAAGTGTTTTGAATTTCTTCAGATAAATACCCAGAAGTGGAATTACTGGGTCATATGGTAGTTCTATTTTTAATTTTTTGAGGAAACTTCATACAGTTTTCCTTAGTGGCTATACCCATTTACAATCTCACCAACACTGCATGAGGGATCTCTTTTCTTCACATCTTTGTTGGCACTTGTTGTTTGTTGGTTTATTGGTGGTAGGCATTTTGACAGATTTGAAGAGATATCTCATTGTGGTTTTAATTTGCATTTCCCTGCTAATTAGTGATGTTGAACATCTTTTCATATGTCTGTTGGCCATCTCTATGTCCTCTCTGTGGAAATGTCTATTTAGGTCTTCTGACCATTTTTAAATCAGATTTTTGTTTTTTGGTGTTAAGATAATCATTTCCTTATGTATTCTATGTATTTCCCTATGTATTAACACCTTATTGGGTATACCATTGATGAGTATCTACTCCATTTAGTAGACTGTCTTTTCATTTTGTTGATGCTTTCTTTTGTTGTGCAAAAACTCTTTAATGTAGTCTCATTTGTTTTTTTGTTTGTTCGTTCATTTGTTCATTTCCTTTGCTCAAAGAGACATATCCAAAAAAGATTACAAAAAGTGATTTTAAAGAATTTACTACCTGTATTTTCTTCTAAGAGTTTTATAACTTGGGGGTCTTACATTAATGTCTTTAATACATTTTGAGTTTATTCTTATATATGGTGTAAGAAAATGTTTCAGGTTTATTCTTTTGCATGTATCTGTATAGTTTTCCCGACACTATTTATTGAAGAGCCTGTCTTTGCCCCATTGTATATTTTTGCCTCCTTTGTCATAGATTAATTGACCATATAGGCATGGATTTATTTCTGGGTTCTCTATTATGTTCCATTGATCTATATGTCTGTTTTTGTGCAAATACCATACTGTTTTGATTACTATGATGTTATAGTATAGTTTGATATCAGGTAGCATGATACCTGCAATTTTGTTCTTCTTTCTCAAGAGTGCATTGGCTATCTTTTGGCTATTTTCAGAGTCTTTTGTCATTCCACATAAATTTAGGATTATTTGTTCTAGTTCTTTGAAAAAAATGCCATTGGTATTTTGATAGAGATTGCATTGAATCTATAGATCACTTTGGGTAGTATGGACATTTTAACAATGTTAATTCTTCCTATTCATGAGCATGACATATCCTTCGATTTATTTGTATCTTCTTCAATTTCTTTCTTCAACATCTTTTAATTTACTGAGTACAGGTCTTTTACCTCTTGGTTAAATTTATTCCTAGGCGTTTTATTTTATTTTTTATGTAATTTTAAATGGTATGGTTTTCTTAATTTCTTTTTCTGATAGTTTGTTATTGGTGTATAAAGATACAACCACTTTCTGAATATTGATTTTGTATCCAGTTACTCTCCTGAATTCATTTATCAGCTCTAATATTTTTTGATAGGATCTTTAAGGTTCTGTATATATAGTATATGTCATCTGCAAATAATGACGATTTTACTTCTACCTTTCCAAATTGGATGTCTTTTAATTTTTTTCTTATATGATTGCTGTGGTTAAAAAATTCAATATTATGTTGAATAAAAATGGTGAAAGTGGACATTCTGATCTTGTTCCTAACCTTAAAGAAAACATCTTTAACTTTTCCCTGTTGAATATAAGGTTAGCTGTGGGTTTCTCAAATGTGATCTTCATTATGTTGAGATATATTCCCACTATTCCCACTCTGTTAAAAATTTTTGTCAAAAATGAATGCTGGATTTTGTCAAATGCTTTTTCTGCATCTATTAGTATGATTTTTATCCTTCATTTTGTTTATGGAATTTATCAAGTAAATTGATTTGTAGATATTGAATCAAACTTGCATCCCAAGAATAAATACCACTTGATCCTGTTGTATGATCTCTTTAATATATTGCAGAATTTGGTTTGTTAATATTTTGTCGAACTTTGCATCTATGTTCATCAAGGATATAGCCTATATATATGGCCTATATTTGGCCATCAAAGATATGGCCTTGTAATGTCTTTAGTTTTGGAATCAGGGTAATACTGGCCTTGTAAAATGTGCTTGGGAGCCTTCCTTCTTCTTGAATTTTTTGGAATAGTTTGAGAAGATAGGTGTTAATTCTTCTTTTAATGTTTGGTAAAATTTATCTGTAAATCCATTTGATTCAAGAGTTTGTTGGAAGGTTTGTGATTATTGATTCATTTTCATTACTAGGTGTCCGCCCATTCAGATTTTCTGTTTCTTCTTGACTTAGTCTTGGAAGATTGTATGTTTCTAGGAACTTATCCATTTCTTCCAGGTTGTTCAATTCGTTGGCACGTAATTGTTCATAGTATTTTCTTATAATCCTTTGTATTTCTATGATGTCAGTTGTCATCTCTTCTTTTAATTTCCAGTTTTAATTACTTGGGTTCTCTTTTGCTTAACTAGTCTGGTTAAAGATTTGTCAATTTCGTTTGTCTTTCAAAAAAATCTGATCTTTATTTCCTTTCTTTTACTCTGGGCTGAGTTCTTTTTTTTCTAGTTCCTTTAGGTGTAAGGTTAAGTTGTTTATTTGAGATTCTTCCTGTTTCTTGTGGTAGGCCTGTATTGCTCCACATTTCCTTCTTAGAACTGCTATCACTGTGTTCCATAGATTTGAGGTCGTGTTTTCATTTTTATTTGTCTCAAGATATCTTTTAATTTATCTGAACTTCTTGTTACCCATTTATTGTTTAGTAACATGTTTTTAGCCTCCATGTGTCTGTGTGTTTTTCAGCTTTCTTCTTGTAATTAATTTCTAGTTTCATACCATTATGATCAGAGAAGATGCTTGTTATGATTTTTATCTTCTAAATTTATTGGAACTTGCTTCGTGGTTTATCCTGAAAAATGTCCTGTGTACACTTGAAAAGAATGTATATTCTGTCATTTTGGGGTAAAATGTCCTAAAAATATCAATTAAGTCCATCTGCTCTAATGTGTCATTTAAGGTCACTGTTTTCTTATTAATTTTTTTTTTGTCTAGATGATCTATCTATTGATGTCAATAAGGTGTGTAAGTCCTCTACTATGGCTGTATTAATGAAGATCTCTGTCTTTATATCCAACAATATTTTCTTTATATATTTAGGTGCTTCTACATTCAGTGAATAAATGTTTACAAGGGTTATATATTTCTATTAATTCGATCCAATTTTCATTATAAAATGTCCTTCTTTGTCTCTTGTTATAGTATGCTTTTGTTTTAAAGTCTGTTTTATGTGATATAAGTATGTCTACCCAAGCTTTCTTTTTATTTTCATTTGCATGGAATATCTTTTCACATTCTTTTACTTTCAATCTCTGTGTGTCTTTTGATATTAAGTAGGTATCTTGTAGGGAGCATTTTTTCTTATCCATTTAGCTACCTTTTCTTTCGATTTGAGCCTTCAACTAATTTACATTTAAAGTAATTTTTGCTAAGTGTGCAGTTATTGCTATTTTATTATTCATTTTTAAAATTTTTTTCTTCTTAAAAAAAAGTCCTTTAAACATTTCTTGGTGATGAAAAACTCCTTTAGCTTTTTATTGTATGGGAAACTCTTTATTTCTCCTTCAATTTTAAATGATAACCTTGCTGAGTTGGGTAATCTTGGTTGTAGGTTTTTTCTTTTCATTGTTCTGAATATTTCATGCCAATCCCTTCTGGTCTGCAAAATTTCTGCTGAAAAATCAGCTGACAGGCTCATGGGAGCTTCCCTGTTGTCAACTAACAGCTTTTCTCTTGCTGCTTTTATAATTTTTTCTCTGTCTTTAACTTTTAGCATTTTAATTATGTGTCCCAATGTGGGCCTCTTTGAATTTATCTTGTTTGAGACTCTCTGTGCTTCCTGGACTTGTAAGTCTATTTTCTTCACCAGGTTAGGAAAGCTTTTAGTTTTATTTCTTTAAGTAGTTTCTCAATTTCTTGCTGTTTCTTCTCCTGGTACCCCAATAATTCAAATCTGATTATGTTTGATGTTGCCCCAGAAGTCATTTAAGCTATCCTCATTAATTTTTATTCATTTTTATTTTTGTTGTTTTGGTTAGGTGTTTTCAATCTTGTCTTCCCAATTGCTGATTTGATCCTCTGTTTTATTTAATCTGCTTTTGATTTCCTCTACTGTATTCTTTATTTCAGTTACTGTACTCTTTATTTCTGTTTTTTTTTTAAATTTGTTTGTTTGTTTCTAGATCTTTGTTGACGTCCTCACTGAAACACCTATTTACCCTCAAGCTCTTTGAGCATTTTTATAACCAGTGTTTTGAACTCTGTATCTGGTAGATTGCTTGTCTACATTTCATTTAGTTCTTTTTCTGAAGTTTTGTCCTTTTCATTCATTTGGGACATGTTTCTTTGTCTGCTCATTTTGGCTGCCTTCAGGTATCATTTCTATATATTTGGTAGAACTGCTATATCTCTTAATCTTGGCAGTTAGCCTTATGCCGTAGGTGTCCTGTGGGGCCCAGTGATGAAGCCTCCCTGTTCACCTGCACTAGGTGTTCCAGGGGTGTGTTTTGTGTGGATTATGGCAGCTGAGCTTTGATTGTTTTTGGCACATCAGTAAGTGGGGTTGCCACTTAGTCTGACTGGCTGTTTGGACTGACTGTGACTACCTCTAGTAAGGTGTCGTTTGGGGGCTGACCCCACAGAGTGAGATTTGCTGTAGCAGCCCTCAACAAAGGAACAATTTCACCTGCCAGCACTTCTGTCCTAGACATACTACCCCCCTATCCATTGCCCCAAAGACAGATGATTTGGTTTCTCCCCATGTGTTCCTGTGCTAGTCTTCAAGTGGTTCTCAAGGGTGGTTGTTCTATAATTAAGTTATAATTTTGATGTGGTTGTGGGAGGAGGTGAGTACAACATTTACCTAGTCCACCATTATGACCAGAAGCCTCTTTATTTCTTGTATATATTTTGTAGATTTTTGGTTTGTGGTTACCATGTGCTTCCTACATTCTAAGCTGTGTTTATAACAAACTGTTTTTAAGTTAATGGTCACCTAAGTTCAAACACACTCTAAAATCATTACAATTTTTACACTCACCTCCATGTTCATGTTTTTGTCATTACTTCTTTTTTACTTCTTTTATGTGTGTTTGTGTGTATCCCTTAATTTATTGTTGTAATTACACATGTTTTTTCTAATTTTGCATTTTAACCTTTGTACTAGCTTTATAGTTGGTCGATCCACTACTTTTATTATGTTCTTGCCTTTGTCAGTGAGAAATTTTTTCTTTCTTACATTTTATTATTCATGTTTTTGATGTTTTATTTTTTTAAAAGTCACTTCAACATTTCTTACAATACTGGTTTAGTGGTGATGAACTTCTTTAGCTTCTTGTCTGTGAAACTATTTACTGTCCTTCAGTTCTAAATGATGGCCTTGTTGAGTAGAGTAATCTTATTTGTAGGTCCTTGCTTTTTATCACTTTCAGTATTTTGTGTGAATCCCTTCTGGCCTGCAAAGTTTCTGTTCAGAAATCAACTGACAGTCTTACAGGTGCTCTCTTGTTAACTAACTTCTTTTCTCTTGTTGCTTCTAAAATTCTGCCTTTGTCCTTAACCTTTGGCCTTTTAATTATGATGTGTCTTGGTGTGGGTCTCTGAGTTCATCCTGTTTGGAACTCTATGCACTTCCTGGACTGGTACGCCTATTTTTTTCACCAGATTAGGGAAGTTTTCAGTAATTTTTTCAAGTAAGTTCTCAATCTCTTGCTCACTCTCTTATCCTTCTAGTACCACTTTGATACAAATCTTGTTATGCTTGCTGTTGTCCCAGAGGTCCCTTAATAGCTTCAGGAGCTAGTAAATTAGAGGTTCATTTTGGTCCAACCCCATGGATCACTCCAGTAGAAGAAGCTTTGGGAAATATCAGCAAGTGGGGCAGAGGGTGTGATTTTGAACTTGCACATTTTAAAGACCCCACTTTCTCTCCCACTGACCAGCACTGCTGGTCCTACCCATGTCTCACTGATATAGAAAGGGCATTTATGAGGGAGTGGTCATGCTGACAGGCCATCTGGTAGGAATGCCTCTTCATCCAGGAAGCTGCACATTGATTCTCTACACTGATTGAGGCTGGAATAGGGAAGGGAAATCTCAGCCTGTTCCTGCCCCTGTGAAATCTATGACTCTCTAGGTGGTGAGAAGTAAACTTTACTTAGCACTGTGGGAGGAATGATTGCTCAGAGAACTGTCTCATAAGTGGAAAGAATTCTACCTTCTAACACTTCTACCACTGCTATTTGTCTTAAGGTTGATAATCATGTATCAGATTCTAATGAATTTTGTGCTGGCTTTTAACATTTGGTCTTTGTGCCTGACATGTGATGCATTTCCCATAAAATCATGGAAGCCAGTACCCTGGGGTTATCCTGTCCTGAAGTTTCAAAGACACATCAGACCACAGGGACTGAATATGTAGCCTGAGCTTCTCTCTCACTGTAGCCCTGCAGGGCCACTGCCAATCAAATCAGAGGGAATCCTGTATGCCCTCTGTGGCCTGTACCACCTTTCCAGTTTACAAATGGGAAATGAGATTAACATAATGTGGGGGAAAAGCTGCTCTCTCTGTGGCTTGCTCTACTAATGAGGGGCAACTTCTGGCCCCTTGACTTAATTTAAATGACGTGTTCAATGCCCCACTGAGATACAAAACTTATACCAGCATTCTCAAGTTAGGAAATATTAGTAATAATAACAATGTAATAACTTCAAAAATAAAAATATTGCATTCACAAATGAATGTTCCACATGGATAGGAACTTTTTTTAAATTACATCCCTAATAAGTATTCCGTACATATATGTCAAATGAACAAATAAAAAAATAATGACCATGATTGTCAAATAATGATAGACAATCACAAGAAATTCTTCTGAGCAGAGGTGCTGTGCATTTGGCTGAATGATGATATAGGTCCCCTACCCCACATCTCCAGAGTCATAGCCCCTGTAGCTTCAGGCTCTGTATATACAAAACTCACAACTCTCAAACGCACAGGTTTAGTTCATGAACCAACACAATCCTGTATCCTGCTCCAGAAAGGCTCATGACCTGCCTTTCTCATCTCTTTCATTCCATTGTGCTCATGGTCTTGGTTTGTGATATGGACAGAGCAGACTAGAAACTGCCCGGGACTGGGGACCCACCAATATTGACATCTTCAAGGACACGACTAGTTGTTCTGTGAAAGAGAATAGTCACATCTTACCCCTAGCTGCCTCTTGGCTATCACCTCTAAATTGCCATAAGATCTCAGAGGCTATATAATCTTCTTATCCTTGGAGCCCAATAGTGTTAATTGTATTGCTCAGTTAAATTCCACTTGCTTATTTAGAGATTAAAGACAAACTACCAGGGACACTGGCTGCTCACAAAGTGAGCCTTAATAAACTCTGCAGGGAAAATTTTGAGCCTATAGTTAGAAATTTTTCTCCCTCCCTCTATTCCTCTTTCTCTCCCTTCTTTCTTCCTTCTATCCTTCCCTCCAAAATGTGATTTCAACTTCAACAAGAGCGATTTAACAAAATGTTTAATGCAGGTATTTTAAAGAATTAATTTTATTAGGAAAAGAACATTGTTAAGAGTTGTGATGTGTAACTGATTCTAATGGTGTCTCACTCACTTGAGAGTATGCTATAACCAGACAGGAATATGCTATTATCTTTAATTTGCGTGTTTTTTAAAAATTACATTTTAATCATGATGTTAGCTAGGCCTAAAGGGAGAAAAAAAAGCATTTGAAAAAAAATGTTTCTCTCATGAAATAGGAAATCTTTTTTTCCCTCTAAAGTTCTCTCGGCAATTTCTTATCTTTATAATTTATGCCCCTATGATGACAAAATAGTGTATATTCCATTTCTCATTTTTATCATATCCTGAACTCAGAGAAAACTGACTGGGTTTCATGTAAGAGCTTTGCTGGGCTGTGTTATGACTCTCTGCTCACAGACAACAGTGTCCATTTCCGAGGCATCTTGAGAAGGAATGAGACTTTCTGCCCTCAGTGCTTATTTGTATCAGTGACGATTTCTAAAGTTCAGCTGGGGGGTTTCTGTTGGGCTTTTGGGCTGTAGCATTGATGATTTTTCCTTCATTTTCTTTATATTTCTTTTCTTGATGGCTTTAAAATTATTGAAATATGAACTTGAAAATTATTAAGGTCTAAACTATTTCAAGAAAATGTAATACATCCATAGAAGTACAAATAACATGTATCTTATAGTTTCCAAGTGGATTACCTATAATGCCAAATTGATCATAAACAGAAGCCTGGAAAATAAAAATTTTTATTTTTTTATGACTGAAATTCACAACTTGAAATAAGTATACAAACAGTAATTCACACGAATATAAAGCTTATCTTCTAAAAACATTAAAACTAATTGAATAGTATAGTATATTCCTTTAATCACATGGACTCTAGTTAATGTTGAAAGTGTTGTAAAGATTTATCAGTGAGAGAAAAAAATGTACATTCTCTTCAATTTAAAAGAACATTGGTGAGTACATTGCAATTTATTTCTAAAATTTCTTGTGGCCTCCCATTAGCTGGATAATCTCCAGGACATTTCCTACAGCTATTTCTGGTCTGAGATTTTTCTCCTCTCATCAGAGCATTTGAAGAAAAATTTCCGGACAGTTGCATCCAAACAGTTCTTATATCTGAAGCTTTCTTTAGCCCAGACTTGGATCAAGGCATCAAGAAAGGACAGAGGAGGACAGGAATTAAGACATGAGCTGCTATCTGCCTGGACTGTAAGAGCAATGGATGAACCTGAGTATTGCCATCCAGGACCTTGGAAGAGGCTCGGCTTGGCATTCACATATCTTGTTTGTAATTTGTAATGAGGTTATAGAATGTCATCATAATAAGGGATCTCAGGAAGAAGGATTTTATGAAGGTCATGAATCATTTCCTTTAGTCTTCCTATTCCTAAAAGAAGAAATTAAATAAAAGCCACCCAGTAGCTTTTCCTCTCCAAGCAACCACTTTTTCCCCATGTGAACATGACCTTTGCTTGGCTCCAATTTGTGGGCTCAGGTTATTCTTAGTAACTACATGCCATTAGTTAGTTGAAGTTAACTGAAGGTAACTGAATGTCAGGAGCCCTGTAGAGACAGATGATATAGGGAGCTCAGTTGTGTCTGAAAGCCTCTGAACATGTTCATTCCTCAGCTCCTTATATTAGTTTGGGGGGTATTCAAGCTCTGGGGGCTGTGTTGCTTTTAGAAATACAGATTACTTGATGGACAAGTTCTGGTACAGACTGTGAGAATAGCCAAAGATTAAGGTGAAACCAACAACTATTGGGTATATATACAAAGCTGTAATACGGGGAAAGGTGGAAATGTGTAAAAAGAGTCATGGGGAAGACAGAAACCTTTTAAAGTCTTCATTATCCAAAATTTAGTCTTTGGCAATCAAGTGTTTCACTTACCTTAATATCATCAACTGAAATGTGACATTCTCATTGACTCCTATCTCTCTTAGTGAAGTTCAGCAGTTTAAAAATAAAGGGGGGAGGGGGAGGTAGAAAAAAGTAAAAGGACTCAAGTATGTGATGATGGAAGGAAATTTAACTTTGGGTGGTGAACACACAATGCAATATACATTTGATATATTATTGAATTGTACACTTGAAACCTTTATAATTTTATTAATCAATAAGTTTCATTTAAAAAATAAAAACCAATAAGCTCATTTTAAAAGGTCTTGTAAAAAAAAAATCCTTTCACCCATATTCACAGAAGCATTACTTAAGATACCAAAAAGTGGAAGCAATAGAAGTGCCCATCAATGGATAAGTGGATAAACACATTGTGACACATGCTCTAATATGGATGAATCTTGACATTACGCTCAGTGAAATAAGCCAGGTACAAAAGGATATATATTTTATGATTCCAATTGTATGAGGTACCTAGAAGAGTAAAATTCATATCAACAGAAAGTAGAATGATAGTTGTCAGGGGCTGGGGGAAGGTGAATTATTATTTAGTTGATGCAGAGTTTGAGCTGAGAAACAAAAAATTTCTGGATATGGATGGTGGTGATGGCACCATTAAGCACACCAATGTAAATGCACTTAATATCACAAGAATGTACATGAAAAAATGGTTAAAATGATAAACTTTATGTTATCTGTATTTTACCAAAATAAAAAATATTAAAAGGTAAAAAACTTTTTTTAATACATAAACATGAAAAATATTCAATCTCTGGTGAGTTCAGATTTTTCACATCAGTTAGTGCAGAGGGAATAGTAGTTGAGCTCATTGCGCTAAGAAGACATTTCCTGGAATTCTGCTCCTCCACTGTAAACTTCAGAAAATTTAAATAACTTCAGTTCCCTCTCTTCCAAGAGCTTAATTGATATTTGTTGAAATAAGTAAATAACTTAATTCGGATGACAGTGTTTGATGGTAAGTACGTTAACTTCTGTAATCCACTGGGACTCTCTTCTCCTAGTCTCCAAGTTCTGGTCAGGAACAAGATGGTAGCTTTTGGGGAAAAAATAAAGCCAAGGGTAAAATTTAGAGCACAATGAAACATCTTTGCCACACAAGAAAAGTTCAAAAGACAAACTCTGATGGGCCCTGTTTTTTTCAGCTCTAGGCTTTTAGTTTGCAACCTGACTATACTGTTCAGGTAACACATTCCTTCTTTATTTAGTCCAATATGGCATCATTGTGAAATGATTGAAATAAAATTTCCTAACCATTCCATAGTTAGTTTTGAGATATGCTTTGAAAAACTAGTTATTCATACTTTATCACTTTAATATTTTGGTACCTTGAAATAGTAAACAGTTATATCAGTGTGAACTTTTGAATTAGACTAACCTGGATTTGATACCTTCCAATTATCAGCTTTTTAAAGTTGGATAATTTTCTTAACTATCATGAGGCTCAGTTTTCTTATTTGTTAAATGTAGACAATGACCACCATCCATATGTTGCTGAATAGATTAAATAAGATAATATATGTAAAATATGTAGCAAAGTTCCAGGCACATAGAAGAGACTCAATAAATGTTAGCTCCTTCTCTGGGTCAGGTTTTGATGTCAACCATTTGGTTAGATTTCTGCTTTTCAACATCCAGGGCACCTACAATTTTCTCAGTGTTTCTACTCACCACAAAGTAATGCTTCCACCTGTAACTTTGTTAGAATTTTAAAAAATACATCTCCTTAAAAAATGACATTTATTTGCCAACAAACTTTTTATTATATTATTACATAGTTTCCATTTTGCATTTTTAATTCACAAGGCATTTCCAATACCAGATATTTAAATGCAAGAACTCTATCTAATAACTTTTTGTGAGTACACTTTTGTTTGTACACTTAAGTATAGGAGAAGGATTCTAACTTGTCAGGAAATGAAACAACCCTCTTATTTGAACAATTCTTAATCAGACGATATTTGTGTAAGGGTGAAAAATCCAAAAGGTTGAACATTTTCTATTGCCAAAAAAGAAAGACATTTCTCCTTATTTTTTTCTAGTTTATTATTAAGAATATTTGTCTTTGTAAATCTTCTGCCTGCTCCTTTAATATGTATGTTTTATGTCCTTTTTTGCTTTGCTTTTTTCTTTTCTCATGTTCTGGGTTTGTCTTTGGCCATACCTTCTCTTCTTCCTCTTAATCCTTCTCCTTCTTATCCTTTTGATTATTTGTCATATTGATATATTTTCAAACTTAGAGAACATTTGCAACAATACCAAAGGGTCCCCACATATTTTTATCCAGATTTACATATTGTTTACATTGTGACATATTTGCATTTTCATTGCCAATCTCTCTGCGTTTATATTTATTGAGTCTCTTGATAATAGTCGCAGACATGGTGGCCCTTTACCATTAAAAACTTCTTTAATACTAAAAATACTACTTATTCCAATATTTTATAAGAAGCTGTATCTTCTGAGTTTGTTTATTTATAGTATCATATTTATATCAATATGAACTTACAAATTCTTATTTTTTCTCACGATTTGTAATCCAATAATATCACTTTTTACAATATAAATGAATATATTTATGGTATATATATATACACACACATATATATACACACATTATTATTTTGGGAGGAATATCGGTTAATAAAATTATAAAGGTTTCTAGTGTACAAGTCTATGATACATCATCCATTTATTGCATTGTGTGTTCACCACTCAAAGTTAAATTTCCTTCAGTCACCACATATTTGAGTCCCATTACCCTTATCTACCTATCCTCATCCCCACCTTTCTTCTGCTAATCACTAAACTGTTGTCCATGTCCATGAGTCTCTGTTTTGTTCCTTTGCTGTTTTCGATTTTGTATCCCACACTGAAGCTAAATCATACGGTTCTCAACTTTTCCTGTCCGACCTACTTTGCTTATCATTATAATCTCAAGATCCATCCGTGTTGTCGCAAATGGCAGTATTTCATCTTTTCTTATGGCTGAGTAATATTCCATTGTATGTATGTACCACATCTTCTTTATCCAACCATCTACCAAAGGTTACCTTGGTCGTTCCCATGTCTTGACCACCGTGAATAATGCTTCATTGAACATAAGGGTGCATATATATTTACAGACAAATATATCTTTACAGACAAAAAAATGCACAGAAGAGGAGGTAAATACACGGAAAAAAAATGGCTGGGTCATGTGATAATTCTGTTTCTTAATTATCTGACGAACCTCCATACTGTTTCCATAGTGGCTGCACCAATTTACATTTCCACCAACAGTGCACAAGTGTTTTCTCTTCCGCACAATCTCTGCAACACTTGCTATTACTTATCCTGTTGATGGTAGATAGCCATTCTAACAGGTGCGAGGTGGTGTCTTGTTGTGGTTTTGATTTGCAGCTCCTTAATAGCTAGTGAAGTTGAGCATCTTTTCATATGTCTGTTGGCCATTTGTATGTCTTCTTGGGAGAAGTGTCTGTTCAGGTCCTCTGATCATTTTTTAATTAGACTGTTTTTTATTGTTGAGTTGTATGGGTTCTTTGTATATTTTGGATATTAGCCCCTTGTTAGAGGCCTTGTTTGGAAACATCTTCTCCCATTCAGATGGTCGCCTCTTTGTCTTGTTGGTGGTATCTTTTGCTGTGCAGAAGTTTTTTAGTTTGATATAGTCCCATTCGTTTATTTTGGCTTTAGCTCCCTTTCCTTCAAGATCAAATTCACAAAACTCTCTCTCAATCCAAGGTCTGCGAGGTTAGTACTAATGTTTTCTTTTATGCAATTTATTGTTTCAGGTTTTCTATTTAGGTCTTTGATCTATTTTGAGTTAGTTTTGGTATATGATGACAGAAAACAGTTGCATTCTTTCTCCATTATATGCTTTTGGCTCCTTTGTTGAAAATTAGTTGCCCATAGATATGTTTTTTTTTTTTCTGGACTCTCAGTTCTGTTCCATTGATTTCTAAAAGCACCATGCTGTTTTGATTATTGTCACTTTGCATTATATTTCGAAGTCAGGAAGAGTAATACCTCCGGCCCTGTTCTTTTTTCTCAGGATTGCTTTGGCTATTCAGGGTCTTTCGTGTTTCCATACAATTCTGATGATTTTTTGTTCTACTTCTTTTAAAAGTGCCATTGGGATTTTGATGGGGGTTTGCTTTAAATCTGTATATTGCTTTGGGTAATTGGCCATTTTAACAATACTGATTCTTCCAATCTATGAACACAGAACATTTTTTCATTTCTTTGTGTCTTTTTCAGTTTCTTTCAATAATGTCTCTGATAGTTTTCAATGTATAGGTCCTTCACATACTTCATTAGGTTTGTTCCTAGCTATTTTATTCTTTTTGTTACAGTTGCAAAATAAATTCTATTTTTCATTCCCCCCCCCCTGAAATTTCACTATGGATTTTTGAACATTGATGTATCCTGCAACTTTACCGTATGCGTTTACTGTTTCTAATAGTTTTTTAATGGAGTCGTTAGGGTTTTTTTCATGTAGAGAATCATGCCATCTACAAGGAGGGACAATCTGACCTCCCCACTCCCAATTTGGATGTCTTGATATCTTTTCTTGGCTGATTGCTCTAGCTAGGACTTCCAATACCACGTTGAATAAGAGTGGTGAGAAAGGGCATCCGTGTTTTGTTCCTTATCTTAGAGGAAAAGCTTTCAGTTTTTCATTATTAGGTATGATATTAGCTGAGGATTTGCCATGTATAGCATTCATTATGTGGAGGACTTTCCTTCGATATCTATTTTATTAAGTGTTTGAATGATAAATGGATGCTTTATCTTATCGAATGATTTTTTGTGTTTATTGACATGACGATCATGTAATTTTTATCCTTTATTCTGTTTATGTGCTGTATCACACTGATCTATTTGCATATGTTAAACCATCCTTTCACCCCTGGAATAAAGCCCACTTGATCATGATGTATAATCTTTTTACTCTATTGTCATCTTTGACTCACTAGCATTTTGTTTAGGATTTTTGCATCTGCAGTCATCAGAGATATTGGTCTATAGTTTTCTTTCTTTGTGTTATCGTTACCATATTTTGGTATCCACGTAATGCTGGCCCCATAAAATGAATTAGTACTGCCTCGTTTTCCAATTTTTGGAAGAGCTCGAGAAGAACAGGTGTTAAGTGATCTTTGGATGTTTGGTAGAATTCACAAGTGAAGCCCTCTGGTCCTGGACTTTTACTTTAGGAGAGATTTTTGAGATTGCTTCAACTTCATTACTGTTGATGAATCTATTTAAACTTTCTTGTTCTTTGTGATTCAGTCTAGGAATATTATATATTTATGAGAACTTGTCCATTTTTTCTAGGTTATTGAATTTGGTGGCAGATAGTCTTTCGTAGTATTCTTGTATGATCCTTGCATTTCAGTGGTATCTGTTGTAACTTCTCCACTTTCATTTCTGACTTTGTTTATTTATGTCCTTTCTCTTTTTTCCTGAGTGATTCTAGTCAGGGGTTTGCCAATTTTATCAATCCTTTCAAGGAACCAGCTCTTTGCTGCTTTAATTGTTTCTGTTTGTTGTCATCGTTGTTGTTGTTGCTGCTGCTGCTGTTCTCAATTTAATTTAATTCTGCTCTAATTTTTATTACTTCCTTCTTTTTGCTGACTTTGAGCTCCATTTGTTCTTCCTTTACTGTTTTTTTAAAGATGTTATGTTTGGTTGTTTATTACTATTTTTTAAAGATGTGATGTTAGGTTGTTCATTTGGTATTTTTCTAGTTTCTTAAGATAGGCCTGTAATGACATGAACTTTCATTTCATATCGCTTTTGCTGTATCCCCAAAATTCTGATATGTTGTATTTTCATTCTCATTTTTATGTATGGATGTCTCGATCTCTCCTTTTATTTCCTATTCGACCCAGTCATTCTATAGTAACATGTTGTTTACTCTCCACATAGTTGTGGTTTTACCTGCTTCCATTTTGCAGTTCATCACCAGTTGCAGAGCATTATGCCTGGATAATATGCTTGGTACAATGTCAATCTTCTTAAATTTGTTGAGGTTAGCTTTGTGTCCCAACATACCTATCCTTGAGAATGTTTCATGTGCACTAGAGAAGAATGGCTAATCTGGTGTTTTGAGATGAAAGGCTCTGTCAATATTGATTATGTCCACTGGCCTAATGTGTCATTTAAGGTTGATGTTTCCCTATTGATTTTCTGTTTGCACGATCTAGCTGTTCATAAGGTATTTAGGCCCCCTGCTATAGCTGCATTTGTTCGGTTTCTCCCTTTAGTTCTGTTAGCACTTGCTTCATATATTTTGGTGCTCCTTGATTGGGAGCATATGTATTGATAAGTGTTATGTCTTCTTGACTTGTATCTCCTTTATCATTATGAAGTGTTCAATTTTGGTTCTTGATACATTTTTTTCCTTGAAGTCTGTTTCATTAGATACAAGTACAGCTGCACTTACTTTCTTCGACGCCTTTTGCTAAGAATATGGTTTTCCACCCTTTTAACTTGAGTCTATATTGTCCTTGCAGCTGAGATGTGTCTCTTGAAGGCAGCATATGATTTCGCGTTTTGTTTTTTCGATCCTTTCTGCTACTCTGTGCCTTTTTGTTGGTGCGTTCAGTCCATTTACATTTAGGGTGATTATTGATATATGAAGCTTTACTACAACTACTTTATCTTTTGTTTTCTGGTAGCTCTGTGTCTCCATTGTTTTTCTTTTTCTTTTTGTTTTTGTCCTTGTGTTTCTGTCTGTTATGTTAGTTTGGTGGTATTCTATGATTTTTCTCTCTGTTCCTTCTTTTTTTATGTGATGTGTCTTAGTTATGTTTTTTTTTTTCTTTTGGTGTGGTTACGAACAAGTTTATGTAAAATTATGATTCATATATACAGTAGTCCCCTTTCTTCTACTCGTGTCTTATCTCCATTCCCCTTTGCAGATTCAGATCTTTACTCCCTCGCCCTTTCTGTTTTTGTAGTCTCAGATTATTCCTATTGATGCTATGAACTCATTTCTAGGTTTCAGTAGCTGCTGTCTTTTGCTTCTCTTTTTAAAGTGTTTTTAGAACCCTTAACCATTATGTGATACTTCAGTTTATAACACCCTATTCTGAATAAGGGTTGCACTTTTCTGTTTCTGTCTGTCTGTTAGCATTTTTTTCTTATGTTTCAGGTATAATGACCCCCTTTAGTATTTCCTATGTTGCAGGCCTTGTGGTGGAAAATTTCCTTAGCTTCTGTATGTCTGAAAATGTCTTTATTTCTCCTTCATAACTAAAAGAGAATTATGCTGGATGTATGATTCCTGGCTTGTAATTCCTTTCTTTCAATAGCTTGAATATTTGGTTCCACTTCCTCTTAGCTTATAAAGTTTTGATGAAAAGTTCAATTATAATCTATGGGAGATATATATATATATATATATATATATATATATATATATATATATATATATATATTACTGTCTCCTTTTCCCTGACTGCCTTGAGAATTCTTTCTTCGTCATTAATTTTTGACAATTTTAATATAACGTGCCATGGAGAAGGCCTTTTTGAATTGAGATAATTAGGTGTTCTGTTTGCTTCCTGGATTCGAGGATTCGGTTCTTTCCATAGATTTGAGGAGTTCTCACTGACTACTTGTTTTAATAGGCTCACTATTCCCTTCTCCTTCTCTACTCCTTCTGCTGTACCCATTACACATATATTGCTCTTTCTGGTGGAGTCAGATAGTTCTTGTAGAGTTCTTTCATTTCTTTTGTACTCTCAAGTCTCTCTCTTCTTCCATCTGCATCATTTCCAGATTTTTGTCTTTGATATCACTAATTCTTTCCTCCATCTGCTCAGCTGTATTTCCTAAGCTTGCTATTTTATTCTTTATCTTGCTTATTGAGTTATTCAGCTCCAGAATTTTTCTGTGGTTCTTTTTAAAAATCTCAGTCTTTTTGGTTAGTTTTCCTGTTTTTTTTTTTTCTGAGTTCATCAACCTGCCTATTTGAGATTTATTGTATCTCAATGAGTTTTTTTAGAACTGCAATCTTGAATTATCTGTCATTTACATCACGTATTTCCATATCTTTATTTTTTTCTGGAGATTTTTTTTTTCTCTCTCTGCAATACCTTGTTTCCTTTGTCATTTATGGTATTCTGTGGACTATATTTCTACCTGGGTATTTATAGAAGTAAACTCTGCTTTTTTTTCTTTCTTTTTCTTTCTTATTAAAATGATACCTGTTTAGCAGATTGATAAGCAGATTTTTTCTTTTGTTTTCCAGTAGGTAACGTTGAATCATAAGCGTTCTATTTTCTTTTACAGTGTTCTGGCTTTTTAGATCTCTGCTGGGTGTTGGACAATGCCTCGTATTCCCTGGGGTAGTGGGTCTCTTTTCTGTGACAAGGTTGCCTCAGTCTTGGGAGATATGTGAGCATTTTCAGCAGAAGAGTGATATGGTCTGACTTAGGTTTAAATAAATTATTCTGGCTTCTGTGTTGAGAAGAAACCTTAGGAAGTCCAGGATGGAAGCAGAGAGAGAAGTGAGAATACTGCTGTAATAGTTTGTAATAATAAATTAAAAGAAAAGCCATTAACTGAGACTGGAGAGACTACAGGTGGATTGGAAGATTAATTATTCAGTTTTTCAAATGTTAGATTTCAGGTGACTATTGAACATCTAAGTGGAGATGTTGAGAAAGAATCCGAGTATTGGGAATTTTTAAGTTTCAGAGTGTATTTAAACACTTATGATGAGATTTTCAAGGGAATATGTATAAACAGAGAAAAGAAGACCAAGTACTGAACCCTAAGAGATCCCAATACATAAAGATTAGAGAGACCAGGAGCAGCTAATAAAAGAAACTGAGAGGCATCACCAAAGAGGAAGAACCAGGAGTGTGGTGTTTAAGTACCCAAGTGAACAAAGTGTTTGGGGGAAGAAGGCAATCACCTAAGTCACATGCTGCTGATTGGCCAACTAAGATGCGGTCTGAGATTGAACCATTGGATTCAGCATCATGGAGGCCATTGCTGTCTCCACACAAACAATTTGAGTGGAATGTGGGTTGAAAGCCAGTGGGTTTAAGAGAGTTTGGGAGGAGAAGAATTGTACACAGTGTCTAGAGACAATTCTTCTCAGGAGTTTTGTTGGAAAAGAGTACAGAAAATGGAGCAGTATTTGGAGAGGATAGTGTTGTTTTGGCTCCCCCAGAAGCTCACCTTGAGATAGAAAGTGGAATAGTTTACTTTGGAGGTTTAGAGAACATCGACAGAGGACGGAAGAAACTGGAAGGATAAATTCTCAAGGCAGCTCTCAGCATAGGTGAATATAGCTCAATCCTTTGAGGAAGCTTTGGGAATGGGACACACGCACATGCATACACAGCAGAATTATCCCACCTGAGAGGAAATCAACATGTAGTATTTATATACCAACTCCTGTCAATCATTGGTTGAAGGCTTTTACAGAGAGTGTTAATTTACTGGTGCTTATGTTTGCTATGAGTTAGTAGGGAGGAAAATTGAGGCAAGAGAAAGCAAGCCCTCAGTTGAAGAAGAACAGGTACTGACAGGTGAAACAGGGCCTTTATGTATAGAAGAGGTAATGGCAGAGATAATGGGAGGAGAAAGAGGGACAAACAGCAGTGGTTCGAAGCCCAGAGGCACTTTTTAAAAAATGGGAAGAATAAAAGCATCTTTGTTGATGTGAATGATTGTTTGTATGTGTGCATATGCATGTGCTCACGCATGTGCAGAGGCTGGTACTGGAGAGAAGCATGGAGAGTCCATTAGTAGGAAGGTGGCATATATGGGTGCAGATGGGGGTCTGGAAATATGTGCACATCCTTTTCTGATGATGGAGTTTTCTGAGTGAAAAGGAAACAAGGCCATGACCTGAGAGTGTGGATAGACTAGGAGGAGTTCAAGACTTCTAGAGAGAGGAGAAGGGGTAAAATACCATCCAGCAAAGTGGGCAGTGAGTGAACTTGGGTCAAGTAGTATGATTCCTGGGCAACTCTAAGGGACCAACTTCTAGAAATGTAGCTGTTACCAGATTGAGGAAGTCCTTGGATATGTGTCAAGAAAGTGAAGTGCGATTTTATGTGTTTTCTATAAGTTTTAGTTGAATAGAAAAGTGAATGATCAGAGTCAGGCTTCAAAGTTGGGTGTTAGCAATGGGGGGCAGATGGAGCTGGGGAAGATGTAAAGGTATGAATCAGTTAGGATGCTTTCCATTAGCCTGACAAAAGATGATGAGCTCTTGTGCTGGGAAATGAGAAGGAGCAGAGTGGTCTTTAACAATCTCAGGGCTTTAGGGGTAGTAAAATGTTAATGCTATGTCTTGTTAGTTGCTTGGGCTTGCCTTATTAAAATTATTTTAAATCCTTGAAATCGACTTTTCAAATATCTTTTAAGCTTCATTGTTTTTGTGAATTCATTTAGTTAAAACTAAATAATGTGTAGTAAACCACTTAACTGGGCACAAGTAAACTATGTTAAAATGGTAAAAGTAAACAAGTGGTATGAATTCCACTCTTGTCTCCAAGGACCCAAGATCATTCTGATATATAGAGCAAGTGTCAACCCATATATTAAATATTAGTAAAGAAAAATTATTTTCTTATATACTCCCAAATACATCCTTCCTAAAAAATAAACAAACAACCCCCCCACACACACACAAACACGCTACCAGCATTACAAAAACACTAATGAGAAGGTTTATTTACTTAATACTAAGATCTAATGCAGTAGAATCAATAACTGTGCTGTGCATCTTCCAAAACAAATATTCCAACCAAAATGTGGCAAAAGACAGACACTTATCAACACAGAACTGGTATAATAATTTCTCATTATAGCACCCACTATAAGTATGAAAACATATATAGAGTCAGGCTTCCATATGGAAAAGAACAAATATGCGTATGAAAACTTTTATTAATATGTAATTGACATATATCATTAGTTCAGGTATAAAACATAATGATTTCAGATATATATATATATATATATATATATATATATATATATATACACACACACACATATAGTAAAATGGTCACAATAAGTTTAGTTATTATCTATCACCACACAGTTACAATTTTTTTTTTTGTCATAAGAACTTTAAGGTCAACTCTCTTAGTAACTTCTAGTATACAACACAGTCACCATGATACTACACCCCCAGGACTTATTTATTTTATAACTAGAACTTTCTTCTTTTTTTGATAAAAATAAGTTTGGATAGAAGTTCCAGTATCTTGTTCCCATAACACATTGGATTGAAACTTTGTGCTCTTTGGAGATTCCCTGATCTATTCTAGTGATCTTCAAACCAGAATATGTGTCCCCCTGGGATATGCAAAGACTTTTCATGAGATAGATTTAAAGAAATAAATTTCCCCACTTTCAACTTCCACAGGTTCTAAAATTGATACCTCTTGATATTTACCTGCAAGAGAAGATACTTCTATATGTTTTACCTACCCCTACTTTAAAAATCACTTTTAAAGCACTTGCGAATAAAAGGCACAGCTCTTATCCATCCAGAATCTTACCATGGAACATTGTTCCAGCCTATAAAATCTTCCTGGCAATCAAACATGAGGATAATTCAATAACTCCTTTATAATGCACTCACCATTCTCTTCATTAAGAGATGCATTTCCAGTAAGTCTCTTATCTAAATTTTTTGTGTTTAAAGATTACTTATCGAAATGTATATTGTGTTTATGTTGTTCAGATTAATTAATTATGGTCTTACAATATTTATAATGGTAATGCAACTGAGAAGAAAAAAGATTAACACTTAGAAACTTATGGTCACTTACAATAAAATCAGAAAATTTCAATTTGGGTATACTTTATATATTTTGTTGCAGAAAAACATGATAAGGCTATAAATAAAAAAAATCAAGGCATAAAATTAAATTACATTAGTATTATATGTCATGAAGGGTGTACAACAAAATACAATTTAAAAGAACAATTGTAATTGATATTATAATTGTTAAAGAGATTTCTCAGGCTTTTAAAAAAGAAATGAAGGTAAATACAAATTCCATATGGAATTTATATTTTGTTTAATCCATTTAAAAGAGTGACAGTTTTATTTTTAAATGTCAGTGTTTATGACACATGAGTAATTATATTCTTTACAAATATTTAAATTTATGATGAAAATAATTAGATGTCAACTTAAAACCACATTGGAAGAATCATAGTTGTAAATTCTTTGAGTGAATATGAAAACTTCTGAACTAGACTATCCTTTCAAAAATGTTATAGGTAAGTGACATAAAATAGATAGTAAAGAATTTCTCATATAGAGAAAGTAGATTTTTAAGGTGATATTGGCTTGAAAATGTATGTATACTCAGGGGAAAAAAACCTGTGTCCCATATTGACACTTGACTTGGTCAGATCATGAGTTCTAAATTTAAGCTTAGAACATCTCATCCTATCTCAATTCATAGATCTGAAGCCACCTCTGCCGATAATGGAATTGACCCTGACCAAAAAGCATAAATCCTGTCAAAAAAGAATATCGCTATTTTTGTTTCAAAAGTGCTAGACACAAGCTGACTTGGTGGAAACTGTAAAAGTTAGCTAACTACTGTGTCTGAACTGAATTCATAGAGTTTTGCATTCATCTGTTTCTTTTCGTTTTCCAGTTAAACTTAGCTTCATCTCATGTCAGCCAAACTGAGGAAAGAGGATAGGAGGAGAATGGAGAAATCTCTCCTCTCTTGAAGAAAATAATTGTGCAGATGCATTACCAAAGAAAACCACAATTAGGTTACTCCAGACTTAAATGTAGAAGAAGAGTACATGTACAAATTTTAGAAATAGTTTTCAACTGGAATTTATAAAGTGAATTTTCTGGTGCCATCTCAAATAAAAAGAAATCCTAATACCTTCCTATGTAAGTGTCTTATTTATTGAGGTTTCACATATGTCACAGTAAAAATTGCCTTTATTAATGAGAATCTATTATACTTTAAGATTAGTTTTGGTTGCAATTAGTTTGGTTCAACCTAGTAAATACTATGAAAGCTGGCTACATAACCTTAAGGAATTTATAATTTGAAGAAATGTAGGCACATACACAAGTAATTTCTTAAGTCATAAACAATTGATTTTCATAACGTATCTGCAAATATTGAGAAACTGCTTTGCTTCAGACACTGTGCAGAACACAAGAGGTATAAGATAAATAAGATACCATCCTCATTTCATGCCTGAGATCTCTACTTGGCTTCCACTTCCATGATTCAACAGGTAATTTGAGATTCTAATTATAGGTAGGTAGCTCGAGATGACAGATGCCCCATCATGCAGGACGTTTACAGCTTCTAGGACACCCGCTCTCCATTTAACCCATGCATGCTGTCCCTCACCAGATGATTCCTGAATTAAGCTGTTACTGGAGTCTCAAGATCTGTGTCCTGTGTGGAGGTTCATTTATTGAAAATCTTATACATGCTTGAACAATTCATTGATAGGGATTTGTTAAAATATAGGGTATCTAAACTGAACTAGAGACCTCACTTTATCTGCACTCTTAAAAAATGACTAAATCAGAGTATTAAACATGTTTCAATAAATATTTTAATTATAAAAATATTAAATATTAAAAGTCTGTCACAGTTTATAAGAGAAACATATAACGTGTGTCTCCCCAGTAAGCAAAGTGAAACATTTATGGGCATCAATCAATTGTGAAGGCTTATAAAAGAATAATGAGAAGGAAACTGAACTTGGATGAATAACAACAGAATAGCCCATTGCTTTGATGAAAAATTCAATAAAAGTGTGTCATGTAGTGATATGAGAGCCCAGAGAGCAAGTCTGACAGAGTAATTTAATGTCCATGTAAGACAGTATATTCTACAGAGGTCTTAGAAAATAATATCTCATGGTCATCCAGTTAATTATCATCGACAACTAAATTTCATAAAGATGGTAAAGTCATTAATATTGAGGCAAAAACATATTGTATCTTATCCACTGTGTCCCAGTGAGGTTGTGATACATCTAAGCATAGGCCTTATCACCATTCCCTGCACAAAAGGCATAAACTCACTTATATGATAAATTAATAGATTTCCTCACTCAGAAAAGGTAAAAATATTGGCTTTTATATGCAACTTGTTCATTCTTTTCCTTTTCAACAAGGAGAAGGGGGAAGAGCTGGACACCATTGAGAGGGCAAACTGCCTTGGCTGTAAGTTTCAAGGTCAGCACAAATCAAGGACCAGATCACACGTGCTGTATTGGAGAACAAGATGCCATTTTTTGTTAGGGAATGCTAAAGAAAGAAAACATAATTCTAAGATTGCATAGAGCCATATAACTGGAAGAAAATTAGCTTACAGCAGTAGTTCCCAACCTGGGGTGTTTTTGCCCCCTAGGAAACATGGAGCAATGTTTGGAGACATTTTGGCTTGCCACTGACTTGAAGGATGAGTGTTGCTACTGGTGTCTAGTAAGCAGAGGCCAGGGATGCTGAAAATCATCCTATAATGCACAGGATACCCCCCACAACAAAGAATTATCCAACCCAAAATATTAACAGGGCTGAGGCTGGGAAATCCTGCTTATAGGAAATCTCTAGCTGATATCGATTCCAACCTTTGAAAGCTAAAATAAATGATACATTTCATTGAATACCTATCATGTACTCTTGGGTCTTCACTTAACCTAAAGTCTTCACTCATATACAGTACCCCTAGTTCCTTCAACTATTCCTTAAGTGAAATGATGTTAAGCTGCCCAAAATTACCTGGTGAAATCCTACAAATTATTTTAGCAGTGAAAATTCTGGCCACATCCTTTGTGAGCTCCTTCATGAGCCCTAAGAAAGAAATTACTCTTTTTCTTTCTGCTTCCACAAGACTTCACACTTTGTAATAACCTTGGCCGCATTCTGACTGTGTGCTGGGTGCAACTGTCCTCCCATCTCATTCATGCCTTGAGCCCCTACTTTGCATATGTCCCTTTGTTTCCAGAGGAACATGGATACAGTTGATTTATTCTGAAGATACTAATTTCCTGTGTCAGTGGGATGAGAGAATTAGTACAGGATAAGCATATGCTGTGTGCTGGACAGTTTTTAAAAACAAATTCTTAAGTTTAGGAGTTACAGATTTACAGAAAAATTGTGTAGAGTACTGAGACTTCCCATCTAAACTGTACCCAGTTTCCCTATTATTAACATCTTATATCAGCATAGTACAATTATAACAATTAATGAACCAATGCTGATGTATTATTATTAAGTAAAGTTTGTACTTTGTTCAGATTTCTTTAGTTTTTGCCTAATGTTCTTTTTCTGTTCCAGGATCCCACCCAGGATATGGTGTTACATTTAGTCATCATGTCTCTTTATGATTCCTCTTGGCTCTGGCAGTTTCTCAGACTTTCCTTGTTTTTATGACCTTGATAATTTTGAAGAGTACTTGTCAGATATTTCATTGGATGCCCTTCTGTTGGAATTTATTTGATTGTGTTTTGCTAGGTTTATACTGGGGTTGTGGCTCTCTACCCTGTTTATCTTTTTCACCTGTGGGGCCCTTGGCCCTAGTCCTTGGCTTACATAATCACAGCCGACTGCCTAAGCAGATGGTGCTAGTTTCCAGCAACAACTATCAACTTTGACTACACATTGGAAACACCTGGGGAGCTTTTAAAACTCCTGGTTCCTAGGCTGTACTTATTAAATTAGAAGAATATCTGGTGGAGGGAATTCAGTCATTAACATATTTTGTAAATCTTTCAAATTTGCCACATTTAGAAAATAAAATTACAGGATGAAAAGTTATATATATATAGTTGTGTTTTAATATAAAGTTCATAAGATATGTCTGATATTAGAGAATTATAGATAGTTACTGACACCCCTTGTACTCTCCTCTGCTCCTCCCAGCTCAGAGAGTCAGAACCCCCAAATTCAGCCCCCTTGGGCAAAGATTCTGGTCTTCTTATTCCTGTCTGGAGAAAGAAAACAGTAATCAGGCTCCATCCCACACCTGTAGCTAACTTCCACGCAGAAGAAAACTCAGCACTTCTCCCCTTATATAACCATGTGCCCAGCACACATGTGTGGGCTCCCATTATCTGGCAGTGTGCCACTACTGTTTAACCAGTATATAAAAGGCACCACCACCATGCGAGGAGTGGGGGAGGGGGGGTTTTGTGCCCTTGCTGAATAACACTGCCACCCTATGAGGCAGTGCTGTGCTTTGCTGAAATAAAGAGTTATGTTGCGGTTGCCTACGGCTCCCCACATTTTCTTCCAGCTGCCGGAGTCTCATACACCTTATCTTGGAACTGCGAATCTGTAGCAACACGCTTGGCATAGCTGGCAGGATTCCCAGGTAAGGGAGCCCTCTGCCCCATTGGAGAACGGGAAGGAAATGCGGCTCCCACAGGGTATGTGGTATCCCATGGTGGCGGTATTGATGACTTGGACCTCACCTGAGCCATTGAAGGCAGTTGACAGGCCCCCAGGAAGTATTGAGAAAGCACTCTGCTCCTTGGAGGTGCAGCTGCCAGAAAAAAAGCCTGAGCCACGGCCAGCCAAGTGGGCTAGGTGCTTTTAACAGCTTTGAAGCAGAATATGGATGAAGCTCTAGCAGAGGCTGCCTAGGTACAAAAGCTGCAGCAAAAGGCAGATGCTTTGGATGCAAGGGTGCAACAACTGGAAGCTGAGCTCCAAAGAAGTTCACCCTCAGAGTCACCCTCAGAGGCAGGGAACTCCCAGAGCATGTGAGTAAGTGGCAAACGTATGCTGAATTAGTGCAGATTATTTGTGAACTGGGCATGCAACAAGCTATATTTAACTTGAATACACAAGGACCAGATGATGAACTGGTATGCTGGACCTAGTGTTAGGGACTACCCCCTCTACCGCTTTTAGCTTGTTGGTTGCTATCCTGGTTCCCTATTTGGGGAAATTTATACATGAAGTGACTACAGAATGGCTGCTCTGGGGGATGTAGAGGGAAGATGCTGTGAGGGCAGGGGCAGAAGTGTCCGTGAAGTAACACCCAGACCCCGGAGGGGCAAGAAAAAGAAAGGTTCAAGGCAGAGTCCCATCCGGGTGACCCGAACACAAATGTGGACTGATTTGCTAGCTGTAGGAGTTGATCAAGATAGACTGCCAGCCTAATGCAGTGTTGCTAGAGTTGTGGCAGCAGTTGAAACCTGAGCAGCAATTCAGGCATGGGCAGAAACCTCCCACTGAAAGAGCCAAGCGTATGGCCTTGAAGGACTTTATGAACCCCCAGGACTCTCTGTTAATCCTATATGATTCAGGAGAAGGCTGAGATGCCTGTTTGGAGGGGATAGACAGGGACCAGAGACTACATGTGGAATCAGCAATCCACTAATTCCCAAAGAAGGTGCAAAGAGTCCTAGCACTGGTGGATACCAGGGCCGACTGCCATCTTATCTATGGAAATTCAGACAGATTCCCTGGATCAACTGCCTATGTGGATGGCTACGGGGGAAAGATGACTGAGACTAAAGCTGTGACTTTGCCTCTTGGAATAGGACATTTGCACCCACATCTGTATAAAGTGAATGTTTCCCCAGTGCTGGAGTGTCAGTGGTATTGCTGACCCAGAAGAGAAGATGGGTGACACCCAGTTGGAAGAATATACAAGAAGCAGACATGAGGATGAAATGGCAGGCACCAACTTTATTGTGCAGAGTGCACTTCTCTTGGGAAGTGCAGTTCTATTGGGGAGTGCAGTCTATTGCACGGGGCACATAGTCTTGCACGCACTTCTTCTGCTCCCCTTTCTTGTCACCTCTGTTCTCCTTCTCTCTTTCCTTCTCTACAGGGCACTGCGTGACTCCTCACGTAGCAGAATACAAAAGTGGCATTCAGCCACACATGCACTACAAAGCTGAATTATGTTTACATATTTTCTAAATCTGGGGTCCTATTCCTAGCCATGGGCCTGGATCACAGCCATACCTTAGATCAGCTAGACCTTGGGCCAGTCAGGCCTTGGATCAGTTAGACTTTGGATAACAGCCAGACCTTAGATCATAGCCAGACCTTGGGTCAGCCAGCCCTGTTGCCCACACAGAGAATGTCCTAGGGGTGAATGTGTTGCAAGGACTCAATCTGCAGATCTCTGCTGGTGAACTCCATCTGCAAGTCTGGGTGTTGAAGACTGTGGTGCGGTGACATATTCATCACCCATGACAGGAGGTGCCAGAACCAAGGCACATTGTCGATGTTAAGCAATATTGCTTGCCTGGTGGACATGATGAAATCAGGGCTATGATTCAGGAATTGGAGGAAACTCAGATTGTGTGCCCTACTCATAGTCGGTATACTGTCCCTGTGTGGCCAGAGAAGAAGCCTGATGTCGTAGAAGATGACTGGACTATCAGGAATTGAATATAGTGACTCCCGCAATGAATGCAGCAGTGCCGTCCATGATATAATGGATCAACTGACTACAAGGCTGGGAACATACTGCTATGTTTTGAATTTGGTTAATGCTTCTTTCTCCATAGATTTGGCTCCTGAAAGTCAAGATCCATTTGCCTTTATGTGGGAAGGAAGACAATGGACTTTTGTGGTGCTACCCCAAGCCTACTTCCATAGTCCAACAATTTGCCATAGGTTGGTAGTCCAGGATTTAACAACCTGGACCCAACTGGCAGCTGTAGAACTGTTTCATTATATTGATGATGTCATGTTAACCTCTGCTTCCCTTACAGATCTAGAGAAAGCGGCGCCGTCGCTGTTGCAGCATCTGAAGACATGTGGCTGGGCGGTAATGCAACCGAGGTTCAGGGACCTGGCTTTTCTGTCAAATTCTTGGGTGTTGTCTGGTCAGGTAAGATGAAAGTTGTCTCTGATGTTATAATCGATAATATCCACATGTATTCATGACTCACTACAATTAAGGAATTGCACAGTTATGTGGGCCTTTTGGGGGTACTGCAGAGTGTTTGTGCCCCACCTAGCACAGCTAACGTGGCCATTGTATGGCCCGATCAAGAAGGGAGCTACTTTGGACTGGGCTGAAATTATAGAGAAGGCATTTACTGCCACCAAGCAGGCAGTGCGGCAAGCCCAAGCCTTATAGTTAACATATCTAGGTAAACCCTTTGAACAGTATGTGAATGTAACAGCAGAAGGATATGACTGGGGCCTATGGCAACGTTCGGAACAAACTAAGACCCTGGTGGGTTTTTGGTCCCAGTTGTGGAAAGATGCCAGAGAGCCAGTACTTCTTAACAGAGAAGCAATTAGCAGCTGTATACACAGCCTTGTAGGCTACTGAGGCAGTGACTGGCATGGCCAAAGTGCAGGTGCACACCACTTACTCTATACAAGCAAGGCTGATTACACACATGAATACAGGCTCCCAAAACAGGGGTGGCCCAAACCTCTATTCTGATGAAATGGTGTGCCTATCTGGAACAACAGAATGCCATAGCTGCTAGTCCTCTGGCCATGGAATTACAGACAGTTTTAGGCCCAGTTGAGTTTACCACCACCAATATACTGGATGCTGCAATTCCTACAGATCCGGAAGTATCCCCCTAAAAAGTAGAGGGACATACCCATCGATGCATGTACACAGATGGGTTCACTAGGGGGCAGGGAGCCAAGAAGATAGTTATAGATAGTTATAAGGGTACAGCCAGCTACTAACCACATTTGGTATTATACAGGTACAGGCCAATGCAGCCAATGGGCTGAGCTATGGGCTGTGTGGATAGTTACAGCTCATGAAGATGGCCACTCTATTATTTGTATTTATAGTTGGGTGGTTTTTAAAGGTCTAACATTAAAACTGGCTAGTGGGCCATAGGCACTTGTGGGGACAAGCCATGTGGCAAAACCTATGGGAGATAGGACAAGAAAAGGACATAGTTGTCTGTCATGTTACTGGTCATGACCCCTTGGTAACTCCAGGAAATGATAAGGCAGATGTGCTCTTGCATGTCCAATGACTAGAAAAGGCTCCTGCCTGTGATGCACTGGCTCCACGGATGATTATAGCATGCGGTGCTAAAACTATTTGGACAGCGAAGTAACAATGGAACCTTTCTTTGGAGTGGGAAGACGTCACAGATGCCTGTGCCAAGTATCTGGTGTGCAGCCAGGATATGTTGCATTCTCGGCACACGAAGTAGGAGCCTGCACAAGTAACAAGGGGAAGGGTCCCCTTAGCCATATGGCAGATAGATTATATGGGACCGCTTCTAAAAGCTCAAGGGACATCGTATGTCCTTATGGCAGTAGGCACAACTACTAGATTGTCGTTTGCATGGCTCTGTGTGGCTGCATGGGCAGGCCTAATGTCTACTTGGCACTGGGTCTTAGCTCTGCTAGGAGGTGAAGCTTGCCTCCTAGTGGCATGTTGTTGTTTCCTGTACTGTTATTGTGGCATATGGTTACAGAGGTCTGCACCCCCCACAACAATTAAGTGCCGAGCTTCCACTAAGTATATGGGAGGAACTCTGAAGGGGTGGAGTGTTTGGTGAGAGAAAAACTATAATCAGGCTCCCTTCCATACCCGTAGCTAACTTCTGAGTGGAAGAAACTCAGCATTTATTCCCTTATGTAACTATGCACCCAATATACGTGTGCTGACTTCTAACTTGGCAATGTGCCGCTACTGGATAACCAGTGTATAAAAGGCACTGCCGCCATGTGAAGGCGGCTGTGCCCTTGCTGGAGAACTGCCACTCTGTGAGGCAGGCTGTGCCTTCCCTGGAATAAAAGGCTATGTCACAGTTGCCTATGGCTCCCCACATTTTCTTCCAATAGCTCAAGTCTCGTGCCCCTTACCCCAGAACAGTGAATCTGTAGCAACACAGTGTAGAAGAAGAATATTTGTATATGATGAGTGACTAAGCAGCCTCATAGTCCCAAGTTTGAACCTAGAGAGATTTAGATTGGGGCAATCTCAATTTCAAACATCCAAATTTCTGTGTGAGTGTGCACAGACACAGACAGTACACTACTGCAGTAGGGCAACTCCGGAGCAGCTACTCCGTGTAACTCACTTGAGTCAAAATTAAGACATGGAGCAACAGAATCCAGATTCGGTTTCTCTCTATTTCTATGAAGTCCACAGCTATGATTTTCCCTGGCATCTGATTTTCTTCTTATTGCTTCTCCAGATTTCGGCTGGTCAGGAGCTTCCATCTCTGCATGTAGCTTTGAGCTTCCAAGTTCCTAAGCATGCAAAAAACTTGTAGCCCATGGAAGGAGCCCTCCCCCAACTTAGCTTTAGATATTATTATTTAAATATTAGTGTTTTGCTCTGACTTAGATTTGGTGTAGACTGTAATTTATATTAAACTGGATACACACAAATTTTTAGTATATTCCCCTTCCTCATTTTCAACTCAGTTGCTTTTTTTTAACTGCTTGTATAAATGTTAACTTTTCTTACAACTCGCCTTCTTTCATCATATTTATTAGCCTCTTAAATTTCTTTTTTCAGGTATACAGTGATAGTCTAATAGTATCTAGAGACAAAGAACACTCAATTTTCTCACTTATCTAGCCTGATCTCAAGGGAAGTGTGAGCAGATGTATATCATCCTCAGAGACAGAGGAGAGTTTAGCTCTGACTGGTGCTATGTATGCAGTGAAAGATGGAACTATCTTCAAGGAGGTGGGCCTGAAAGGTATGAGGCAGAGGTCAAGGCAGATAGTGGGACTCTTGTACCAGGTGACCACCCACTTAGCCTGAAAGCGTATGTTTCCAGGACATTAGGTAAATCTATATTTGGCCAGCCCTCCTTTCTGCCAATCAAACAAACACATACTGAGAAACAGCTGAGACTCTGATTTTCAAGTAAAGTACCATTTGGAAATAAGATGCTGTTATTTACTTTCAAGTTCTAGGTAATTTAGGACTATCTGTAGGTCAAACATTCATATAGCCAGTTCTCAGGAAAGTAAAACCTGGGAATACGTTGAAAATATTCATTATGAGTAATTCATTAATTTCCTACTCTACTAAGCAGATAGATCAAAGATTACAGAAAAATGGGAAGATGGCAGTAAAAGTAATATGTGGAGAAAACCTCCACTGGTAAACTTTAATCAAACACAGAGCTGTGAAGGACTTTATATATAGGAGGTGTAGGCCACAATATTTTATCTTGGCAAAGTCTCCACTGCCTCCTCGTAGTCCTAATAACAGCAGAAAAAAATGAAAGCTTTAAAGACACATTGGCTCCTCCACATGGCTGACATGATAAACTAGACAATCCATGCTACATGCTAACCATTTAGTTTCTTTTTTAACTGGAACCCAATTATCCATCTGCCCATGTTCACAGCCCTTACTGATCTCTTCGCTGCAAAAAATAGGTCTTAAGGAGTGACATCAGAATCATGGCAGCGTGAGGGATCTCCCCTTAGAGCTACAATAAACTGAACAGCTGCAATGAAACAGATAACACCCAGCCTAACACATAAACACATCTGAGAAATATGTGTATTAGAGCATCTAAAGGTGGGCAAACCAGACAAGTAAGGGAAGAGAAAAGGGAGAGGAACACTCTTTAAAGCCCAGAGTGGTCCTTCCTAAGTGATCAGCCTATTCCACTGCAGCAGAGACCAGTGAACAGGGTAGAGAGCAGGGCACAAAATGAAGATAAAGGGGCAACAGCTATATTTTAGCAAACACTATTGCCAGGCAAAAAGCTGAGTCATGGAGCCTGGTGGTCTCCCTGCACTCACCATGAGTGCATTTCCCAGAGCTAGCAGTGGGCCCCAGCACTGAATCAGGCTTTTGGGTAAGTACCAGAACCTTGGGGGCTCTTTAGAGGTTCAGATCACTGTCACTCTTCACATTTCTCATGAAGTTGGAGCCCCGGGACAGAGAAGAAACATACCTCCTAAAAATATAAAGAGCATTTTTAGCCACCAAGCAGAGATCCAGGAGGGCAGGGTAGTGCATGAAGCCTGGGCTCCAATTACTGAAAAACAAAAGAAAAAACTCTTTTTATGAACCTGCTAAAGAGAGATCACTAAATAATATTGAAATTAAAAAAGCAGAGTACTATTCCATTAATACCAAGGTGGGAAAATAATCTATCAAATAGCATGAAGAACTATATGACAGAAGAAAATAAAAATCTCTAGGAAATAAACATAAATATAAAGAAATGTGCAATTTAAATGACAGAAAATTCAAGATGACACTTCTAAAAATAACTCAATGATATGCAAAAAGAATTTCAGATCAACAGTTAAATGAACTTAGAAAAATCAATGAACAAATAGAATACTTTACCAAGGATATTGAAACACTAAAACATAACCAATTAGAACTCTTGGAACGAAAGAATTCAGTAAAAGAGATAAAGAACAAAATAGCAAGCTTAGGAAATACAGCTGAGCAGATGGAGGAAAGAATTAGTGATATCAAAGACAAAAATCTGGAAATGATGCAGATGGAAGAAGAGAGAGACTTGAGAGTACAAAAGAAATGAAAGAACTCTACAAGAACTATCTGACTCCACCAGAAAGAGCAATATATGTGTAATGGGTACAGCAGAAGGAGTAGAGAAGGAGAAGGGAATAGTGAGCCTATTAAAACAAGTAGTCAGTGAGAACTCCTCAAATCTATGGAAAGAACCGAATCCTCGAATCCAGGAAGCAAACAGAACACCTAATTATCTCAATTCAAAAAGGCCTTCTCCATGGCACGTTATATTAAAATTGTCAAAAATTAATGACGAAGAAAGAATTCTCAAGGCAGTCAGGGAAAAGGAGACAGTAATATATATATATATATATATATATATATATATATATATATATATATATATATCTCCCATAGATTATAATTGAACTTTTCATCAAAACTTTATAAGCTAAGAGGAAGTGGAACCAAATATTCAAGCTATTGAAAGAAAGGAATTACAAGCCAGGAATCATACATCCAGCATAATTCTCTTTTAGTTATGAAGGAGAAATAAAGACATTTTCAGACATACAGAAGCTAAGGAAATTTTCCACCACAAGGCCTGCAACATAGGAAATACTAAAGGGGGTCATTATACCTGAAACATAAGAAAAAAATGCTAACAGACAGACAGAAACAGAAAAGTGCAACCCTTATTCAGAATAGGGTGTTATAAACTGAAGTATCACATAATGGTTAAGGGTTCTAAAAACACTTTAAAAAGAGAAGCAAAAGACAGCAGCTACTGAAACCTAGAAATGAGTTCATAGCATCAATAGGAATAATCTGAGACTACAAAAACAGAAAGGGCGAGGGAGTAAAGATCTGAATCTGCAAAGGGGAATGGAGATAAGACACGAGTAGAAGAAAGGGGACTACTGTATATATGAATCATAATTTTACATAAACTTGTTCGTAACCACACCAAAAGAAAAAAAAAAAACATAACTAAGACACATCACATAAAAAAAGAAGGAACAGAGAGAAAAATCATAGAATACCACCAAACTAACATAACAGACAGAAACACAAGGACAAAAACAAAAAGAAAAAGAAAAACAATGGAGACACAGAGCTACCAGAAAACAAAAGATAAAGTAGTTGTAGTAAAGCTTCATATATCAATAATCACCCTAAATGTAAATGGACTGAACGCACCAACAAAAAGGCACAGAGTAGCAGAAAGGATCGAAAAAACAAAACGCGAAATCATATGCTGCCTTCAAGAGACACATCTCAGCTGCAAGGACAATATAGACTCAAGTTAAAAGGGTGGAAAACCATATTCTTAGCAAAAGGCGTCGAAGAAAGTAAGTGCAGCTGTACTTGTATCTAATGAAACAGACTTCAAGGAAAAAAATGTATCAAGAACCAAAATTGAACACTTCATAATGATAAAGGAGATACAAGTCAAGAAGACATAACACTTATCAATACATATGCTCCCAATCAAGGAGCACCAAAATATATGAAGCAAGTGCTAACAGAACTAAAGGGAGAAACCGAACAAATGCAGCTATAGCAGGGGGCCTAAATACCTTATGAACAGCTAGATCGTGCAAACAGAAAATCAATAGGGAAACATCAACCTTAAATGACACATTAGGCCAGTGGACATAATCAATATTGACAGAGCCTTTCATCTCAAAACACCAGATTAGCCATTCTTCTCTAGTGCACATGAAACATTCTCAAGGATAGGTATGTTGGGACACAAAGCTAACCTCAACAAATTTAAGAAGATTGACATTGTACCAAGCATATTATCCAGGCATAATGCTCTGCAACTGGTGATGAACTGCAAAATGGAAGCAGGTAAAACCACAACTATGTGGAGAGTAAACAACATGTTACTATAGAATGACTGGGTCGAATAGGAAATAAAAGGAGAGATCGAGACATCCATACATAAAAATGAGAATGAAAATACAACATATCAGAATTTTGGGGATACAGCAAAAGCGATATGAAATGAAAGTTCATGTCATTACAGGCCTATCTTAAGAAACTAGAAAAATACCAAATGAACAACCTAACATCACATCTTTAAAAAATAGTAATAAACAACCAAACATAACATCTTTAAAAAAACAGTAAAGGAAGAACAAATGGAGCTCAAAGTCAGCAAAAAGAAGGAAGTAATAAAAATTAGAGCAGAATTAAATTAAATTGAGAACAGCAGCAGCAGCAACAACAACAACGATGACAACAAACAGAAACAATTAAAGCAGCAAAGAGCTGGTTCCTTGAAAGGATTGATAAAATTGGCAAACCCCTGACTAGAATCACTCAGGAAAAAAGAGAAAGGACATAAATAAACAAAGTCAGAAATGAAAGTGGAGAAGTTACAACAGATACCACTGAAATGCAAGGATCATACAAGAATACTACGAAAGACTATCTGCCACCAAATTCAATAACCTAGAAAAAATGGACAAGTTCTCATAAATATATAATATTCCTAGACTGAATCACAAAGAACAAGAAAGTTTAAATAGATTCATCAACAGTAATGAAGTTGAAGCAATCTCAAAAATCTCTCCTAAAGTAAAAGTCCAGGACCAGAGGGCTTCACTTGTGAATTCTACCAAACATCCAAAGATCACTTAACACCTGTTCTTCTCGAGCTCTTCCAAAAATTGGAAAACGAGGCAGTACTAATTCATTTTATGGGGCCAGCATTACGTGGATACCAAAATATGGTAACGATAACACAAAGAAAGAAAACTATAGACCAATATCTCTGATGACTGCAGATGCAAAAATCCTAAACAAAATGCTAGTGAGTCAAAGATGACAATAGAGTAAAAAGATTATACATCATGATCAAGTGGGCTTTATTCCAGGGGTGAAAGGATGGTTTAACATATGCAAATAGATCAGTGTGATACAGCACATAAACAGAATAAAGGATAAAAATTACATGATCGTCATGTCAATAAACACAAAAAATCATTCGATAAGATAAAGCATCCATTTATCATTCAAACACTTAATAAAATAGATATCGAAGGAAAGTCCTCCACATAATGAATGCTATACATGGCAAATCCTCAGCTAATATCATACCTAATAATGAAAAACTGAAAGCTTTTCCTCTAAGATAAGGAACAAAACACTGATGCCCTTTCTCACCACTCTTATTCAACGTGGTATTGGAAGTCCTAGCTAGAGCAATCAGCCAAGAAAAGATATCAAGACATCCAAATTGGGAGTGGGGAGGTCAGATTGTCCCTCCTTGTAGATGGCATGATTCTCTACATGAAAAAAACCCTAACGACTCCATTAAAAAACTATTAGAAACAGTAAACGCATACGGTAAAGTTGCAGGATACATCAATGTTCAAAAATCCATAGTGAAATTTCAGGGGGGGGGAATGAAAAATAGAATTTATTTTGCAACTGTAACAAAAAGAATAAAATAGCTAGGAACAAACCTAATGAAGTATGTGAAGGACCTATACATTGAAAACTATCAGAGACATTATTGAAAGAAACTGAAAAAGACACAAAGAAATGAAAAAATGTTCTGTGTTCATAGATTGGAAGAATCAGTATTGTTAAAATGGCCAATTACCCAAAGCAATATACAGATTTAAAGCAAACCCCCATCAAAATCCCAATGGCTCTTTTAAAAGAAGTAGAACAAAAAATCATCAGAATTGTATGGAAACACGAAAGACCCTGAATAGCCAAAGCAATCCTGAGAAAAAAGAACAGGGCCGGAGGTATTACTCTTCCTGACTTCGAAATATAATGCAAAGTGACAATAATCAAAACAGCATGGTGCTTTTAGAAATCAATGGAACAGAACTGAGAGTCCAGAAAAAAAAAACAACATATCTATGGGCAACTAATTTTCAACAAAGGAGCCAAAAGCATATAATGGAGAAAGAATGCAACTGTTTTCTGTCATCATATACCAAAACTAGCTCAAAATAGATCAAAGACCTAAATAGAAAACCTGAAACAATAAATTGCATAAAAGAAAACATTAGTACTAACCTCGCAGACCTTGGATTGAGAGAGAGTTTTGTGAATTTGATCTTGAAGGAAAGGGAGCTAAAGCCAAAATAAACGAATGGGACTATATCAAACTAAAAAACTTCTGCACAGCAAAAGATACCACCAACAAGACAAAGAGGCGACCATCTGAATGGGAGAAGATGTTTCCAAACAAGGCCTCTAACAAGGGGCTAATATCCAAAATATACAAAGAACCCATACAACTCAACAATAAAAAACAGTCTAATTAAAAAATGATCAGAGGACCTGAACAGACACTTCTCCCAAGAAGACATACAAATGGCCAACAGACATATGAAAAGATGCTCAACTTCACTAGCTATTAAGGAGCTGCAAATCAAAACCACAACAAGACACCACCTCGCACCTGTTAGAATGGCTATCTACCATCAACAGGATAAGTAATAGCAAGTGTTGCAGAGATTGTGCGGAAGAGAAAACACTTGTGCACTGTTGGTGGAAATGTAAATTGGTGCAGCCACTATGGAAACAGTATGGAGGTTCGTCAGATAATTAAGAAACAGAATTATCACATGACCCAGCCATTTTTTTTTCCGTGTATTTACCTCCTCTTCTGTGCATTTTTTTGTCTGTAAAGATATATTTGTCTGTAAATATATATGCACCCTTATGTTCAATGAAGCATTATTCACAGTGGTCAAGACATGGGAACGACCAAGGTAACCTTTGGTAGATGGTTGGATAAAGAAGATGTGGTACATACATACAATGGAATATTAGCCATAAGAAAAGATGAAATACTGCCATTTGCGACAACACGGATGGATCTTGAGATTATAATGATAAGCAAAGTAGGTCGGACAGGAAAAGTTGAGAACCGTATGATTTAGCTTCAGTGTGGGATACAAAATCGAAAACAGCAAAGGAACAAAACAGAGACTCATGGACATGGACAACAGTTTAGTGATTAGCAAAAGAAAGGTGGGGATGAGGATAGGTAGATAAGGGTAATGGGACTCAAATATGTGGTGACTGAAGGAAATTTAACTTTGAGTGGTGAACACACAATGCAATATACGGATGATGTATCATAGAATTGTACACTAGAAACCTTTATAATTTTATTAACAAATATCACCCCAATAATTTTAATTTAAGAAAGTCAAATTAGAGCCTCACTTTACATTATATCCTAAAATAAATTTCCAATATATTAAGTGGAAAAAATAAAATCATAAAATTTTAGTGATTAAAAAATGTGAAAAAATATAAATGAATAATTTAAATGATCTTAAGACATTTTTTTAAGCATAGTATTATAAAAGAAATAGATATGCAAGAAAGATAACTATCTACATAAAATCTTTTAAAAGACCAAAATACATTTTATAGAAAAATTGCACATGAGATAAAACCAAGAGTTAATAGTCTTACTATATACAGAACTATTTAAAATAATAAAAATGTTTATACTTGCATAAACATGAGACATGTTTTTAAAAATATTCAATCTTAATAGTAGCTGAAAGAATTTCACCATAAAAATTATGTAACTGGAGTAATAAAAAAAAAGTATGAGGTTCAGATGGTAGCTGTATAAATGACTTGAGCATTTAAAATTATATTTTCTTTAACATTATTTTTAAATAATTTCAGACTTAATGAAATAATGCAGTAAAACAAATTCCCATTTTTACTTTTACCTTGCATTCTCCAAACATTAATATTTACTGTGAAATAATAAAATGTGTGTGTGTGTGTGCATGTGTGTGTGTAGTTATGACAAAGAAGCAAAGTATAACATTGTTCCCAGCACAGTTACTAAAACCCTTGTATTTTCCTACATAATAAGAGTACTTAAAGAATGCTTTGTTCTAATATTTGGACTTTGAGACTGATTTCTGACACAGAATTTCTAAAATCCTTTGGGAATTTCTGGATTATACGTTCGTATTTTGTTCATATGAGACAATGCTTGGTGGACACCTGGGTGGGGGCTGGTCATGAAAACCAAGCCATTATTAAAAACTTGGAAATTTTCAGCCCCATTTTCTATCCTCCAGGAAGGGGAGAGGGGCTGAACATTGAGTTAATGATGGATGATGTTCATGTGATGAAGCCTCCATAAAAATCCCAATGGTACAGGGTTCAGGGAGCTTCCATGTTGGTAAACTTGGAAGTTCTGGGAGATTGGTGCATCCAGACAGAGCATGGAAGTTCCATGCCCCATTCCACATTCCTTGCCTTAAGAATCTCTTCTATCTGGATATTCATCTGTATCCTTTTCCACATCTGTTTATAATAAACTGGTAAACAATAACTGAACTGTTTTTCTGTGTTCTGTGAGCCACTCTAGCAAATTAATTAAGCCCTGGACTGTGGTGGTGCACGTGGTGGGGAGGAGGTTGTGGGAATCTCAGATTTATAGCCTAGTGGCATCTGAAGTGGGGGGAGGTAAGTGAAGCCTTGTGGAACTGAGCCATTAACCTATGGTCTGATACAATCTCCTAGTAGATATGTCAGAATTGCGTTAAATTTAAAACAACTGGTTGGTGTCACAGAATTGCTTGGTGTGGGAAAAATCCCCACACATTTGTTGTCAGATGTGTTCTGAGTGTGATAATAGTGTGAGTAAAGGAGAAAGTCAAGAATATTATAGTTTATATAATGCTTTTGACATCTTTGCTTTTGCATTCTCTCCCATATATCTGTAAGTATGTGCAATTTACTATCTCTTTACTCCTAAAGATTTTAATGCTTATTTCCTTAAAATGAGAACCTTTATTTACATAATCATAACTATTCAAATCAGGAAATTACCAATAATATAGTACATACTACTATCTAATACAATTATCTCATTCAAATTTACCAAGTTCCAACTAGTTTTCATATATTAAATTTAAGTAAATTTATTCTTATTCCAGGATCCAGCCTATAAATCAAAATTAACTTTAGACTACAATAAAGAATTTTCGAGGACAGAAAAAAATGGCATGGATAATAGAGGCTTTGTTCATCTCTCTTATGACCAAGTCAAAGTCATGACAGAAATACGGAGCAAAGAGCAAGGAAAGTGCTTAAGATCTAGACAAACAGAAGCAGTACAACTTGGGAGAGAAATAATTAATCCTCTTGTAATGGTAGAAGGTGGAAGGGGGAAAAGATGCAAAGCTGCACGGTCCAAAGCGACTGTGTGGAACAGAGGCTGCAGCAGTGGAAGAAGGGAGCTTCAGATGCCTCTTAAAGGGACCGTATCCATTAACGGACTTTTGAGATGACAGAACTGCTCACTCTGAGCACCAGCACTCAGTCAGCTGTGTGGGGCACCAGAGACTTACAGGGGAACACTCAGTTGTTGGAGTGAGGACCAGAGTTGAGGCTCTCTTCCAGGCAGAAGTGACAGTGGTATCCATTATTCTTCTGTTGAGCCCTCCCCCAATCCCAGTGTGCGGACCCAATGCCATCACAGCTGAGAAATCATCAAAGTAGATAACAGAGGTCACTCCCCCAGAGGATTCCCTGAAACTCTGCCTGCCCAAACTCACAGCCCCACCAGAGACATACCCAGTTATGTGCTTAGCAAGTCCAGTGCTCTTTGCTGAGCAGTGCCAAGACTCACAGTGATGGCAGCTGGCCTCAAACTCCAGAATGGTTTCTTAAGGGAACTATAAGCATAACATCTGTGGATTACTTGCCAAATCTTAACAGATGGCCCTGGAGAGGCACGGGCTGGGGCTAAACTTGACCTGTAACTGAACCCTTCTCGGGACTGTGCCACTGGACACCTACTACACAGAGCCACGCTAATAAGACCAGGAGACTTAGAAGCTTTGTTTAGTACACAGAAACAGATACAGAAAGGCAGCCAAAATGAAAAGACAATGAAGAAAAAATCATATGAGAGAACAGAACAGAGATCCAAGAATAATGATTCAAGCAATGTAACAGATGCAGAGTTCAAAACACTGGTTATAAAGACGCTCAATGAATTTAGAAGTATAGATGAATTCAGTGAGAACTTCAACAAAGAGATAAAAAACATAAAAATGAAAATTGAATTTATAAAAGAGAACCAGTCACAAATGAAGAACACATTATCTGAGATGAAAAGTATATTAGATGGAATAAACAGAGTGGATAAAGAAAAGGATCAAACCACCGATATAGAGAAAGGAAAAGCCAAGGACACTCAATCAGAATGGCAAGAAAAAAGAAGCCAAGACTATTATAATAATTTAAGGAGCCTATGGGACTCTATTAAAGGTAAAATGATCCATGTCATAGGGGTACCTGAAGGACAACAAGACGTTGAAAAGCTATTTTAAGAAATAATAATGGAAAACTTCCCTAACTTGGTGAAGGAAATAGACATACAACCCCAGAAAGTTCAGAGAGTCCCCAAAAACCAGGAACCCAAAGAGGCCGACACCAAGACACACCATAATTAAAGTGCCAAAGGTTAAATACAAAGAGAGAATCTTAAAAGCAGCAAGAGAATAGCAGTTAGTTACCTACAAAGGAGCACTCATAAGACTGGCAGCTTAATTTCTCAAAAGAAACCATGCAGGACAGAAGGGCTTGGCACAAAATATTTGACATGATGAAAACCCATGATCTACTACTGTGAATACTTTATCCAGCAAAGCTCTCATTTAGAGTCGAAGGACAGATAAAGGGCTTCCCAGACAAAAATAAGCTAAAGGAATTTATCAACATCAAACCACTATTACAGAAAATGTTAGAGGGACTTCTTTAAGAAGAAAAAAACATGCATCAAAAACATGAATAAAGAATGGTAATAATTACATTTCTATCAACAAGTACCTCAAATGAAAAAGAATAAAGTGCTCCAACCAAAAGATAGAGTGACTGAATAAGAAAACAAAACCTCTATATATGTTGCCTACAAGAGACTCACTTCAGATTAAAAGACACACAGAGACTAAAAGGTAGGGGATGGAAAAAGATACTGTCTGGTAGACCTAGAGGATATTGTGCTAAATGAAATGGGTCGGATAGAGAAAGACCAATATTGCATAATTTCACATACATGAGGAATCTAAAGAACAAATTAACAAATCTAAAGAACAAATGAAAATAAACTCATTGATAATAAACTCAGAATATTTTGAGGACTGCTAGATGGGAAGAGGGTTAGGAGGATGGTGAAAAAAAGCAATGGGATTAAGAAGTACAAATGGATAGTTGTAGAATAGACATGAAGATGTAGAGTGTAGCATGGAGAAGATGTATAATAATGTAATAAAGATGTAAGGGGAAAGGTCAGGACTAGATTTAGCAGGGTGAGTACTATGCTTCACAACTGAAACTGGTATATTATATTGTTGTATGCCAACTATAATAAATAAACCCATTGAATCGTACAATGTAAATATAAGCAACTAATTGTCTATTATACATATAAAGCTGGAAAAATTTAATAATTAAAAATTGAAAATAATAACAAAAAAAAGAATTAAAAATACATTTATTTGAGCAAAAAGTGCTGTACCCCAGAAGACAGAGATTCGAGTAGCAACCTAAGCTGTGCTCCACTGAGACAAAGAAGAAGCAGCCATTTTAGTGAAAGTTCCCATTCAGTTTATGAATTAGGCTCATTTTATGTAAATGAAGTATCCAAATTGTGCAATTCTGAATGGATGGGGCAGTTCTTAGTCCATTAGTAGAAAGATGAAACCAGGGTTTCCTTCTCGTGATTGTCTCAGACAGTATAAACAAGTGGGGGATAATGCCGAAGCTGAGAGTTTAGTCTGAGGTTCTTCTAGGTACACAGAGTACATGAGAAGCCCCTGTCAGCAAATGGCCACTAAGTTCTTATTATTTATTAAATTTGCACCCTCAGTTCATCATGGGAGTTCATCTCATTAAATAACATCCTTCTCTAGGTTCACATCAAATGAATCTTTCTTCTGAAGGTCCACAGGTCCAGGATCACACATTGCATCTTGTCATGTCTCTTTAGTCTTCTGTAATAACAAACAGTTCCTGAGTCTCTTGTATTACTTTGAAATTTTTAAGTAAACTAGTTGCTTATTTTGCAGGCTATAGTTCAAGTATTTTCTTATAAAAATAAAATGTGCCCTTTTACAAGATAGTTTGAGGAAATTTAGTAGCTGTATAAAAGTATGCCACCACCACCACCATCAAAATATAGGCTATTTTCACTGTCCCCAAAAGTTTTCTCTTCCTCTTTGTAGTTGATTCCTTTCCATGATCCCCAAGCTCCAGCAACCATTGGTATGTTCTCTGTCACTATGGATTTGCCTTGTCTAGAATTTCATATAAATGGAATCGCAAAGAGTTTAGTCTTTTCTGTTTGACTTTTGAAAATTAGCATAATGTTTTAAAATTCATCTGTATTGTTGTTTGTATTAATATTTAATTTTTTTCATTTCTGGATAGTATTTCATAATGTTCATTTATTTGCTTGTTGATGAGCATTTAAGTTGCTTTCAGCTTTTTGCTGTTATGAAGAATCCTTTTATAAACATTCACTTAAAAGTATTTGTGGGGATTTTGAGAGATTAGCTAAACCATTCTATGATAGTGCTGCCTAGATGTCGGTTTAGTACAACTAACTGGCCTGCAGGAGCCTTGAATCGACACTAGTTCTTCCCTCCAGGGCATGCCCTTCATGACAATCCCCAGAGTCACAACTAAATGTAAGGTCCTGATGTGATTCCCCCAATGGTCTTTGTGATGAATGGTCTCCCTTTCCTCTCGTGGCCTTCCCCTTATGTGCCCTTTGGAGACAGAAGTTGATTATATGAGAGCAAAACTTAGTAATTGACATTGAGAAAGCCAAAAATTAATATCTGAAACACAAGCATGGTTATCCTTTTTTTGTGACTTTGTTAAATTAACATTTAAGTAGAGCCCCAGGTTGTAGGATGGTGAGCCAAGGTTCAACAAAAGACCACAAGGAAATTCAAATGAAGAATTTTATTACTCATAAGTTCTAAAGGAGGTAAACTGTATGCCTCCAAGCGCCATGCAGAGAGGTCAAGACAGGGTACATGCAGAGAGAGCAGCAAGACCTGGGGCACAGGCCTCATAGGGTCTAAACGTAGAATATTTGGGAGTCCCAGGCTATGGCCAGAGATTTGTGCATTCAAATTTTAAAAATTTGGTTTTAGTAAACTTCAAGGGAATTTTATTATCTAATGGCTACACAAGAAAAAGACCCTGGGAGGTACAGGAAACTGCTTATCAAAGGGGAGTTAAGAAGTCATATCAGGAATTTACATTTGCTTGTAACTCTGTGGGCTGTTATCTAGGGCATTTGCTGGAGGAAGGGGCTGATCTAATCTTTATTATTTCCTATTTCCTTCTGCTAGCTTCGAGTTTAGTTGTATATCTTCATCTATTTTTCTTATTTCTTTATGTTGTAATTAGGTTATTCCTTTAAGATCTTGTTTTTATGTAAGAATTTATGGCTATAAATTTGCCCTTACCACTGATTTTGATGAATCCCATAAGTCTCAGTATGCCATATTTTTTTTTATTTATTTTAAGTATTTTCTAATTTCTTTTTACATTTTTATCCATCAATATTACCAAACTCAAGGGGTTCATTTTGCCTGCACATATCAAAGCCAAGGGAGATATGGACAGAAGTTTGCAGCAAAGAAAGTAGAGGTTTATTTAAGGAAATGGCACCAAGCCCAAAGACACAGGTGAGTTAATGTTCTTAAGACCTGGCTCCTTGATGGCCTCTAGGGGATAGATGATACAGGGGAAAACTCATTGGTCATGGTACCTAAGGAATTTGGGGTCGTGGGCTCTCCTGATTGGTCAGGGCTAGGATAAGAGACAGTTGATCATTGCATCAGGTCCTGATGTCAGTCATGGCATCCTTCTGCCTGGTGGTTTTATGGGGATGCCAGTAGGGTTATTTTGCCTTTATGAGTCTGGAACTAAAACACGAGGTCAAGATCTTATCTTCAGTTTGACTGAAATTCTATTTCTGTGGTCAACAGACCTGAGGTTTTGTTCCTAAGACTATTTGATGCCGACCTAGGGGCTTCATGATTAAGGGAGTGGTTGTGCAGTATGTGCAAGGGTGAAAGGACAGGGAAAGAAAAGAAGCAAGTTAGTACGAGGTAAGTTTAAATCAAGGAGAAAAAGAGAAAAAGTCATTTTAAAGAAGTGAAGATCCACGCAATTACATTTGTAGTTTAAGAATGTGTTGTTTAAGTTCTACATGTTCACACATTATTCTCTTAACTTTCCCCATGTCTTCTTTTAGTTCTTTAAACTTCTTAAGGTAAGTGTTTTAAAGTCTTTGTCTAGTAGATCTACTATCAAGACTCTTCTGGAAAACCTTCATTTGTTTTTTGTTTTTTACTTTTTCACTGTAAATGGATCATAGTTTTGTTTTTTGTCTGCCTTGTATTTTTTCTGTTGTTGTTAAAAACTGAACATTCAAAACCCTGGAAATAATATGCTATTCCAGGTTTTACTGTATATATGTATGTTGTATGTATGTATGTATGTATATGTGTATATTGCCTGTCTGTGTCAAGAATCATGTTGAGTGTAAATTTACGGTCTTCTTGAATCTTTTCTGAGTTCATGATTTTCACTGGATGTGAACTGTTGCTTTGTATTTTCCCCCATATATACATTTGCATTTGAATGTCCTAGTCTTTAATAACTGGCTCTCATAAAGGGAATTGAGAAAAACAAGGAGTGGGAAGTAAGGTATTAGTCTTTCAAACCTCTACAAAGACACTTCATCTGGAGGAAGAGAGGCTTGTAACAATGAAAGGATGTGCAACAACAATGACTTTTCTTCTTTTAATGATGTCTCTTTGTCTGCACTTCTCAGATCAGAAGCAGCAATCAGTGATAAGGGCAGATCCCTCCTATTTGGAGATCAGGGTCTTTTTTCCTACCTTGGCTCCCACAATATTCATGCAAAATTCTCCAGGAACATGTGTACTGCTGCGTGCCACAAGGATGGGGGTGAAAAATGAAGAGCTGATATTGCACTAGGAGCTAAAATTGACCCAAATTACCTGCAATTTCCCTTTCAAGCCTTCTTAAAGTTGTAGTCTTTCAATAGTCTTCAGTTACATCAGACAGATTCTGACAGTGCCATTGGTGTCTTGAGCTGGGAGACAGATGACTGGTATTTCTTACTCTACCATCTTCCCAGAATCCTCCAACTTTGTCTCCCCTTTTTTAAAAAATGTGTTTTTTTTTTAATAATGTGATAACAGGGATTTTACTGTGTGTTACTCATTCCTACAAATTTCTGCCTAGAAGATTCTGCACTTGGGCACATAAAAGACACTCATTGAATATGTATTGAATTAATTAATAGATGAGTGAGCCAGGTATTTTCTCAAACATCACTGAAATTCCTTGGATCTTCATCATAAAATTTTCATTCACTCTTTCCAGCTGAATGAAGTAGGCAATTCCTATCCTCAATGGAAGGCTTCCATTATCTAGAGAGCTAGAAGATACTGTTATCAGTCTGATCTCAATTTAGTTTAGATTAACTGGGGTTACCTAGTGCATGATTCCTATATGTTTATTGAAAATAATGCTATGTTATCCAAAGGAAAATGGTGAATATATCTAGGCTCATTTGATTCTCTGAATATATTTGTCTCTTAGTAACTAATATTCATTTCTGAGATTACATCTAAATATTGCTCTGATTTCAAGATTTTTTCATTTTAAATCAATTGTTAACATATATTATAAGATATGACATACAGAAGGTAAAAACATCTACGTAATTTTAATTAAAATCAATTTACAGCCAAGGTTTTCTATTTATTTCTGGCTATAAATTTATATTGCTCCCAAATCTCATGTTTTTAGTATAAAAATGTTTTTTTTTTCCTTACCAGAACAAGTTTGAGCACTCTCATAAAAGAAAAAGTGCTAATTGTTATAGAGTCAAATGCTTTCTTCAAATACAATGCCTTAGGTTTTCAGATCCTTAACCATCTTATCTTGTTAGCATTAGGTATTAAGGCATTTAATAATCCTTAATTGCTAAAATGCAGAAACAAAAACAAAGTTAAATTCCAACAATGTCTCAAACACTTTTAAAGATCCTAGTTTACAGTCACCTTGGAGAAAACAATGGGAAAACCTTAGCAGTTGATAAAGGCTTTGAAATATCACCATAAACAATGAGGATGTTAGGCAGTTATTTTGCAAACTATTTTAATTTGTCATCTTAATCTCTGCAAATTATGGTTATTAATTTAAATATTCTATTTTTAGAATATCTAAGTGAACTCAAAAGACTTAGATAGCCAAAATTATAATCTCCTATGTTTAGGAATGATCACAGAAATTATTTCATAGGTCTGGGTAACAATGTATTTTTATGTATATATTCATCTCTATGTGATTTTCCTGTGCACATGTGAATGTTTGTACGTGCATAAGTGTATGCATATATTTTATGAGTTAATTTTGATTTTGCTTTGAATCTCATGTGAAAGTTCATAAATAGTCAAAGTAAAACCAAAGTAATGATTAGTAATAATTTATTGCAAACTGAACGCACGGCAAACCAAAACTTGGAATAAGCCTCAAAGAAGCAAGCAGAGTGGGCAACTTTTATACCTTTTAAACAAAGAAACAATTATTTTTGAAGAGTTGACAAAGAGGTTTGGGCTTGCAGTAGCAAAATAATCATTTAGTAACAAAATTTGTTTATACAGCTTCTTGCCCCTGAATTCTCTACTTCTGTAAATAAGAATACTTCTCTTTCTTTTGTTACAGAAAGGATAGTATTCACGTGGATAATTTATTTCCTAATTTCTGGGTGTGAAAAGGAGGGTCTAGTGTACTTTTTGCATCAGCTGTCTCTTAATTATTTTTATTTCAAATTAATCATTATGCCAAAGTGGTGTATTTTCGGGTGGCCTGCCTTATGTCCCAGTATTAGTCTTAAAAAATAAACTAAATTAACTGTTGTTTGCATGACTAAAGTGGTTTCATCAGCTCAGGAAATTTTCAAGGCTGGTCTCTGTCCTTGATTTTAACACTCAATATACCTTTTATCTAACCCTTAGAAATGTCTGTTGTTCCATGTATCTTTCTGAGGACTAAACAAAAATAATTTCTTGTTCTTATGTTAAACAATACTATGAACATGTATACTTTCCGGTCACAATATTAAACATTTCTTGGACCAAATACACTTGTTTCCATCTTTGTTCTGAGCAATAGTGAGGTGAAGAGTATTTTTCTACTTTTGCTGAATGATATTGAGAACAAGCCAAAACAACAACTGTTTGTTGTAGGAAATAACTGCTCCTGGAAAAATAAGACTGAATGGTATACAATTTTTTAATTATTAAGACCAAGAGTTTACTTATCAAGTTATGCCTTAACACTTTTCCCTAGCAACCTCCAGTAATCCAAAGCTATTATGTCATCAACTCTAATTAGTCTCGACTGGTTCTGCTCCTTGCAAGACCCTTCTTAAAAGCACATAGCTCAGTCTCTAAAGCCTTGTACATACTCTGCCTGTATTTCATACTGAGCCTTTGTGAAGACTATGTTCTCTCTTATTGTGGTAAGTCTAGTTAAACTTAGCTTTGTCTAATTAACATAATCTAGTAGTCTTTTGGAGAGTTAACAAGTGTTGCTTCTAAGGAGGTCAAAGAATCTACAAGAAATAACAAACTTTGAAGCCAGTAGAACTGCTTTTAATTCAGGCTTACAGTATGTTTTATCTTTATTCTTTCTCAGAAATTATTACCAAATACAAAGTGTGACTATATTTGCCTAGAAATTACAAATATAAAGTGTGACTATATTTGCCTAGAAATTGACAGTACCACATGCAATATCTTATGTACTATTAAGCCTACCATAGAAGATGGGAGATATTCTATTTATAGTATTTCTATCACTTTAAGATGTTTAAAAATTTGATTTTTCCACAAAAAAAAGAAATAACACAATAATTGAAACATTGAATGTTCTACGTGATGTATTGTTTTGGAATTATGCATATATTGCTGTTGTTGGGAAGGGAGACATTTAAAACATGAAATGAGGCTTTCTATAAGTCAGAAAAAGGATAAATAAAAATTAAACTTAGCTCTTTAGAAACTCTGCTTTATGTGTTTTTACAATAAAAAATATTTTTAAGGCCATAATACTTCGAGAATCTTTATTGCTTGATAGAGACCTATAGGCAAAGATAAAGTCATTGTCTACACCTTATGCTTCTCTCAGAATCATTTACATTCTTAGGTGTTTCATACCCTGCATATATGATCTAATTTTTCCAGTAGAAAAGTTCAGGTTAGTTTTAAAATAAAATGTCTGAAGGTCAGAAAAATGATCTCTGGCTTCAAGAGAAAGACCAACTGGCAACTATTCACAAACAAGATGCCTTTGTGAAAATCCCAGAACACAGGAGTCAAGCTGAAGCACCCCTTTGGACTACAAAAACTGAGAAAAATTACATTAGGATGATGAGTAGAGCAGATTCATTTTGGCTGCATCTCCCCTTCCCCAGGCCAGCAGAGTGTTGTACCAACAGGGCCCCTGGGCCTACAGTCACCCCAATGGGAAAAGGGGAACCTAAAGTGGATTTCAAGATTCTCAGCATTCCAGATGCTTTCAGGGAGGCCCACTGCCATTTTGCCTCATGGAGATCACTGGAGGGAAGAGCTAAACATGGCAAACAAGGGTGGGCTTCATAGCAATCAATGTGTGAATCTTGGCAGACCACATCCCTATGGGTAGTTCTCCTAGAAGAAAACATAGAGAGAAGCCTTCTTGACATTGGTCTTGTCAATGATTTTTTGGATTTGACACCAAAGCACAAGCAACAAAACTGATAAAAGCGCGGTGACTAAATCAAACTAAAAACTTCTGCAAAACAGAAGAAAAGAGAACCTATGGAATGAGAGAAAATATTTACAAGCCACATATCTAACAAAGAATTTATTTAAATTTAAATTATTTATATGTAAATCATATTTAAATATATTTTATATATTTTAATATATTTTAAATATACAATATAAATATAAATTATATTCATGATTATATTATATTTAAATTATATGTGAAACTCAAATAACTTAATACCAAAAGAAAATAGTAATAAAAACAAGTAATCTGGTTTCAAAATGAGCAGAAGACCTAAATACAAATTTTCCAGAGAAGGCATACAAATGGCCATGAGTTACACAAAAAGGTGCTTAACATCACTGATCACCAGGGAAATGTAAATCAAAACCAGAATGAGATATCACCTCATACCTGTTAGAATGGCTATAATAAAGAAGGCAAGAGATAAAAAGTATTGGTGAGGATGTGGAGAAGAGAGAATATTTGTATGCTGTTAGTGTGAAAGTAAACTAGTACAGACACTATTGAAAGCAATGTGGAAGCTTCTCCAGAAATTAAAAATACAATTACCACATCATCCAGAAATCCTATTTCTGGAGCAAGGATCGAAATTTTTTAAATTGCTATTTTGAAGAGATATGTGCACCCCCCCGTTCATTACAAAAATATTTACAGTAGCCAAGACATGGAGAAAACCTAAGTATTGTTGATGAATAAATAGAATTGTTAATGAATACACACCACACACACACACCACACGTACATATAAATACATATATATGTATAATTTATTCATAAAAAGGAAAAATTCTGCTATTTAAGACAACATGGACAAAACTTGAGGATATCGAATTAGTGAAATAAGTTAAAAAAAGATAAATATATTCTGTGAAACATGGTGGAGTTGGTGCAGAGACATCCTCAGATCTCTCCACTTGAAATAACAATAAGCTGAACATCTAAAACTCAACAAAAAACACCTAAACGGCACATGAGCATGTCTGAGTGTGGGATCTGCAAATAAGAATTACCACAGGTCAGAAACTCAGGTGTTGGCTGGTGAACTGGAAGAAAGAAGCTGCCTCTCACAGCTGCCGGAACTCCCTGTGGGAGGAGGGGGTGGGTGGGGAGAAGGTGCGGTGACTTCCCTGAACAGCCCTGCCTGGAAGTTCTGTGAGTTCTACACAGCTGACAACAGGGCCCAGTCATCAGGACAGAAAGCAGAGAAGCGGGAAAAGGGCTGCAGAGGAATAACACTTGATTTTTACTGGCCCTGGCTGCAAAACTGAGGCTGAGCTGCAGCACCCAGCCCCCAACTCAGAAGGCCTCTCTCCCCATACGCACTGAGACCAATCACTGTCGAGACCAGGGAAATCTGAACAAACACTGCCAAGACTGTTGCTGACACTGACAGGGACTGAAACTGAGGGTAGTGAGCATAATTAAATATCTACATGAAAATTAAAAAAGGCATTATTTAAGCTTTATATAAAGCAGGGATCCAAGAGTCTTAGACACCACCTGCTGGAAACCAGAAGAAGAGTGCCTTCTTTGCAGCAGACTAAAGAGAGACTTTTATATAATAAATCTTTCTGTAAAAAAAGCAGAATACATATCCATTAATGCCCAGGCAGAGAAATAGTCCATTAAACACCATGAACAACCAACGTAACAAGGCATCTCAGAAAGAAAGAGAAAAAAAAATACAGAAAATAAGCTTACAGAGATAGAAATATGTGACTTCAATGACAGAGAATTCAGGAAGGTACTTCTGATAAAACTCGGTGAGTTCTGAAACAAGTCACATCAACAATTTAAGGAAATAAAAAAACAACTAGATGAGAAGAGCTAGGAGATTGAAACCCTTGAAAAGAACAGAATAGATCTTCTGGAGATAAAAAGCACATTGCAAGACTTGAAAAATGAAATAGCAAGCTTGGGAAATAGAGTCGACCAAATGGAAGAAAGGATCAGTCATATTGAAGACAGAAATCTAGAAATAAATCAGAAGGAAGAAGAGAGAAACCAAAGAATGAAAAATAATAAAAGAGAAATCCAAAAACAAATTGATACCATCAGAAACTGAAACATAAGAATAATGGACATTATCAAAGGTGAAGAAAAGGAACAGGGACTAGAAAGCATTTTCAGACAAATAGTGGACAAGAATTTCCCATATCTAAGGAATAAGCAGGAGCTTGGAATTCATGAAATCAACAGAACACTCAATTATCTCAACCCAGATAGGCCTTCACCAAGACACATTGTATTAAAATTATCAAAAATCAATGACAAAGAATTCTCAGGGCAGCCTGGGAAAAGAAGATGCAACCTATAAAGAAAAACCCATTAGATTATCATCAGACTTCTCAGCACAGACCTTATAAGCCAGAAAGGAGTGGAATCACATATTCAAACTATTAAGTGAAAGGAACAACCAGCCAAGAATATCTATCCAGCAAAGCTCTCCTTTAGACATGAAGGAGAAATAAAGTCCTTTTCAGACATACTAATTGAGGGAATTCTCCACTATAAGGTCTGCACTATAGGAAATACTAAAAGGGGTCAGCTCACCTAAAACAAAATGACAAAAAAAATACAGAATTGGGAGTAAGGTGACTATCAGGCAAATAGAAGTAGAGGCATGCAACCCTTACTAAGAACAGGACATTATAAGCTTAAATGATAAGAAGGGAATTGCTATAGCAAGATAGTAATGAATGTTCAGCATACATAAGGACAAATTAAGACAACAATGACTGAAAAGGGTGAAATTCAAAGATCCAAATTCACAAAGGAGAAAGAAGATAAGGCACACACAGAAAAAAATGGATGGCTGTATATATACAACTGTCCTTTTCATATTCTAATGGTAACCACACACCAAAGATTCAGAAATGAACTATATAACATAAAACAAGAAGAACCAGAAGAAAACCCCACCAACCAAAATAAAGAAAACAGAAACACAAGTACAGGGGAGCAATGGGAACACGAAACTACCAGAAAACAAAAGACAAAAGGGCTATAAGAAGACCTCATATTTCAACAATCACCCTAAATGTAAATGAACGGAACTCACCAATAAAAAGTCACAAAGTTGCAGAATGGATCACAAAACAAAACCCAACTATATGCAACCCTCAGGAGACACATCTCAGCTCCAAAGACAAATATAGACTCAGAGTGAAAGGGTGGAAAATGATATTTCAAGAAAATGGCATTCAGGGCATTCAGAGAAAAGCGGGAGTAGCGGTACTAATATTGTGTGAAATAGACTTCAAAATAAAAAAGGTATAGAAAGATACTGAGGGGCAATTCATAATGATCAAGGGAATCATGTACCAAGACAACATAACACTTATTAATATGCATGCTTCCCATCAGGGAGCCCCAAAATATGTAAATCAATTTCTAACAGAAATAAAGGGAGAAACAGACCAAAATACTATTGTAATAGGGGACCTAAATACCCTATTGTCGTATATGAACAGGTCATCCAAATAGAAAATCAATAAGGAAATAACATCCTTAAATGACACATTAGACCAACTGGACATAATTGACATATACATAGCCTTCCTTCCCAAAACAACTGCTTATACATTCTTCTCTAGTGTACATGGAACATTCTCAAGGACAAAACTAACATATTGGGAGACAGAGATAGCCTCAATCATACCAACCATATTCTGTGATTATAATGCTTTGAAACTAGAGAACAACTGCAAAAAGGAAGCATGAAGAACCACAAATACGTGGATATTAAACAACATGCTACTGAGGAATAACTGAGTTAGGGAAGAAATAAAAAGAGAGATGAAGAGATATGTAGAAACAAATGACAATGTCAGTACAACATATCAAAACTTTTGGGACACAGCAAAAGTAGTCATAAGAGCAAAGTTCATATCATTACAGGTCTATCTCCAAAAACAAGAACGAGCCCAAATCAACAACCTAATGCTTTATCTTAAAAAAAAAAACTAGAAAAAGAAGAACAAATGAGACATAAAGTCAGCAGAAGGAAAGAAACAATCACAATTAGAGCAGAAATAAATGAAATTGAAAACAAAAATGATAGAAAAAATAAATAAAGAGCTGGTTCATCTAGAAATTTAATAAATTGACAAACCCCTGCCAGACTCATCAAAGAAAAAAGAGAAAGGACACAAATAAACAAAATCAGGGATGAAAGAGGGGAAATTATGCCTAACATCGCAGAAATACAAAGGATCATGCAAGAATACTATGAAAAAGTATATAATACCAAATTTAATAACCTAGAAGAAATGGACCAGTACTTAGAAAAATACAATCTTCCTAGACTGAATCAAGGAGAACTAAAAAATTTAAATAGATTGATCATCAGTATGGAAATTTAAATAGTCATTAAAAACCTACCAAAAAGTAGAAGGCAAGGACCAGATGGCTTCATCAGTGAATTCTACCAAACATTCAAAGAAGATTTAATACCTATTTTCCTCAAACTCTTCCAAAAAATTTGAAGAGGAGGCAATACTTTCCAAGTCATTTTATGAGGCCAATTACTCTGATACCAAAACCTGGTAAGGATAACACACACACAAAAGAAAACTACAGACCAAAATCTCTCATGAACACAGATGCAAAAATCCTAAATAAGATACTAATGAACTGAATACAGCAACATATTAAAGCAATTATACACCACTTTCAAGTGGTCTTCATTCAAGGGGCACAGGCATGGTTCAACATATACAAATCAATGAATGTGATACACCTCATAAACAAATTAAAAAGTAAGAATCATATGGTCATATCAATAGATGCAGAAAACGCCCTTGACAAGATACACCATCCATTTGTGATCAAAACACTTAACAAAATCAGTATAGAATGAAAGTATCTTAACATACAAAAGGCCATATATGACAAGCCCTCAGCCAACATTATACTTAATGGTGAAAAACTAATAACCTTCCCTCTAAGATCAGGAATAAGACAAGGCTGTCCACTATAGCCACTTTTATTCAATATGACATTGAAGGTCCTAGCAAGTGTAATCAGGCAAAAGAAAGATATAAAAGGCACCCAAATAGGAAAGGAAGAAGTCAGACTGTCACTGTGGATGACATGATTCTCTATATAGAAAACCTTTAAAGACCCTATACGAACGCTGCTAGAAACAATAAGCAAATTCTGTAAAGTTTCAGGATACAAAATCAATATTCAAAAATCCATAGTGTTCCTATACTCTAATAATGAAGCGTCAGAAGAAGAAGTAGAAAAAACAATTTCTTTTGCAATTGTACCAAAAAAAAATACCTAGGAATAAATTTAACGAAACATGTCGAGGACCTATATAATGAAAACTATAAGACGCTGTTAAAAGAAATCAAAGAAGATACAAAAAATGGAAAGATATTCCGTGTTCTTGAATTGGAAGAGTCAACATAGTTAAAATGACCATATTAACTAAAGGATTATACAGATTTAATGTAATCCCCATCAAAATCCCATTGACATTTTTTAAAGAAATAGAACAAAAAATCATCAGATTTCTATGGAAGCACAAAAGACCCCAAATTGCCAAAGTCATCCTGACAATAAAGAACGAGGCTGGAGGCATCACTTTGCCTAACTTCAAATTATACTACAAAGCAACACTAATCAAAATGGTATGATATTGGCAACAAAACAGACACACAGACTAGTAGAACAGAATTGAGAGTCCAGAAGGAAACTCATAGCTTTATGGGCAAATAATTTTTGACAAAAAAAAGCCAAAAACATACAGTGAAGAAAGGAAAGCCTCTTCAACAAATGGTGCTGGGAAAACTGGGAGGCCACCCACATAAGAATGAAATGACTGTTTTCTATCACCACACACCAAAATTACATCAAAATGGAAAAGGGACCTGAATATAAGACCTGAAACAATAAAATGCATAAAAGAAAAAATAGGAACTAATCTCAAGGACCTTGGACTTAAAGAGGATGTTATGAATTTGACCTCAAAGTCAAGGGAAGTAAAAGCAAAAATAAATGAATAAGACTACATTAAGCTGAAAAGCTTCTGCTCTGCAAAAGAAACCAATCAAAGAGACAAGCAGCCAAATGAGAAAATATATTTGCAAACGACACTTCTGATTAGGGCCTAATACATAAAATATGTAAAGAACTCACACAATGCAATAACAACAAAAAAACACAAATGATCCAATCAAACAATGGGCAGAGGACCTGAATAAACACTTGTCCTTAGAGGACATACAAATGACCAAAAAATATATGAAAAGATGCTCAACATTGCTAGTTATTAGGGAAATGCAAATCAAAACCACATTTCACACCTGTTAGAATAGCTATAATCCACAGGACAAATAATAACAAATGTTGGAGAGGATGCAGAGAAAAAGGAACCCTCATACACTGCCGGTGGGACTGTAAATTGGTATAGCCACTATGGAAAACAGTATGAAGGTTCCTCAGAAAACTAAGAGTTGATCTATCATATGATTCATCAATCTCTCAACTGGGCATTTACCCTAAAGAGTTTAAAACTCATATCCAAAAAGATATTTGCACACCAAAGTTCATAGCAGCAACTGAAGTGTCCTCAGATAGATGATTGGATAAAGAAGCGGTGGTACATATATACAATGGAATATGACTCAGACATAAGAAGAGATGAAATACTGACATTTGCAACAACATAGATGAACCTCGAGATTATCATGCTAAGCAAAAATAAGCCAGACAGAAAAAGCTGAAAATCACATGATATCACTTATATGTGGGATATAAACCTACAAGCAACAAATGAACAGGACAAACAAACAGAGACTCATGGACATGGACAATGGACTAGTGGTTACCAGAGGATACGGGGTTGGAGGAGGACAAGAGAGGTAGACAGGGTAAAGGGAGTCAAATATAGGGGTGTAGGAGGCATTAGCAAAGTGGGTAAAGGGCATCAAATATATGATAGCTGAAGGAAACTGGACTTTGGGTGGTAAACATACAATAGAATATATAGATGTCAAATTATAATATACACCCGAAAATTATATAATTTTATTAACCAATGTTAACCCAATAAACTTAAAAAAAAAGTTATTGTTAAGCAAGGCCAAAACAGTGTATGGTCTGTGGTTCACCATTATGAAGACAATACACTTATGAGTACTCTATCTAAAGCCCTCTTAACCACAGGATTTCTATTATACCTGGTGACGAACAACACTATTCCTAGCCCTGTGTGAACACTGTGTACAATTCCTCTAATTCATTCATTCTCAGTAAAGGTGATATTGTCTCCAAGGGGGAGAAAAGTTAGTTTTTGAGGTTAGAGAAAATTTTACTACATATAAAGCACAATACTAGGCATACATACAGTAGTAAATAGAAATATAGTGTATACCTATGACATTCAAATTGAATGGAAAGATGAGTAAGAAAAATATGTATAAAAAGATTCCTTAAGAGGGTCGATAATATTTTTAAAGGGCAATAAACGCTACTTTAACCCTTCTGAGTGTTTCCTTCCCTTGCCTTGGATAGTTTCCTCACACACATGCACAGGTCAGTACTCTCCACGGATCTCCACTTTTCTCAGTGTGCTCTTTCCTCTCTGATACTCTGCCCTACAGTCTCTATTCACACCACTATGCCCGAACTCTTGGCAACATTTTCTCAACTTGGAGATTTACTGGGCTTCCATTGTTTTTCCCATCTACTGCCTGGAAACTCTCTCAAGCCACAAGCTGAGACAATCATAAGAAACATTTCATTTGTTTCCCATCTTTCAGGGATCACTGTCTTTCTATGCCTGATGTCTAATGTTGTAAAAGTCACGGTTTCATATATTTTGTGTGGTTTTGGGTTGTTTTATACAGAAATGTAAATCTGTCCTTGATTACTCCATATTGGCCAGAAGTGAAGTTAGGATATATGTGTGTGTATGTGTGTGTGTATGTATATACATACACACACACATACACACACATTTTTTGAAGATTTGGTACAAGGAAAAAGTTTAGCTATTAATTATGTTTACTGACCGAAAAATATGGGGAAAAGTCAACTGGTAAAATTAGTCAGGAATTAGAGTTAGTCTGGACTTTCATTCAAATCTACGTTGTCAATAATCTATGTAACATTTTATCAAATAAATAAGGGCTTTATGTGATTTGTAAAAGTGAGAATTATTATATGTTTTACCTCATTGGCTTGTTTTAAAATTATCTATCAGTGGTACAAAGTTCTTATGCACTTTCTATTTTAATAGTTTCTATTTTAAGAGGTTTTGTAAATATTTACGTAGTATCACAAGCTACCTAAGTTATTATTTTTTATAGTCCAAAAAACTGAAAATAAGTTTAGTCTTGTGATTCTGGATATTTTTGTTCACAGAGCAAATGGTAAACTCTGAAACTCATCTTTTAAAGTAACCAATGATGTAACAAATATGCAAAAATACCATTTTTAGGTGATAATCTATAGGCAATAAACAATGTTATCAGTGGTTTGTAAAAAGTAATACCACAGGAAGTAATCCTTCAGCATATTTCCCAGCAACGTGGTGAATGCACGATAAATCCTGATATAAGTACTAGTAATAACAACTTTAAGTAACTTAAACATTATCCACATTTGCGCTCAAATTGAATCAACATAAGATATATTAGTGGCTGTTCTATGACCCATCAGCAACCAGCTTATCATGCGCTATATTCATTAGGGGCGATGGGAAGGAGAGGAAAGTGGTGGATTTCACGTTCTGTGTGGCCTCTTGGGTAACATTAGGCACAGAAAACCAATTGAATGACATGAAACAAACTAGGGACTGATTTGGAAGCCCTATTTGAGCTTGAGTTTCCAGCCAAAATGGTTCCTGTTTCCTTCAAAGAGTCCTCTCCCCCACCACATTCCCATCAAGAATGGGTGAAATTTAATTCCTTGACCATCTGGAAAGTACTTTAAGGTGGGAGCTTTCCCAAGTTGATAAATTCTCAGGGGGTGTCTCTCAGATAAGAACCACCCACCCCATCCCCACCTCTACCCCAGCCTCTGGAAAGGAGAGGCTCAGGTGTAGACTGGGATGGGGCAGGATTTCCTCATTAAGAGGGCTAGAAACATCTTATAAGCTGAGTTTATTTTTTAAAAATCAAGAACAACAAAAAAATTCTATAGTAAAATGCCTTTTGATTTTGAGGAGTCCACATATCTGTTTTTCAGCTACAGTGGTCTTCTGTGGCTTTTTCACAAGTAAACTGTACCTCTTCAGCCCTTGATTCAAGCATCCAGATTTCACACTGAGCCGGGCCCTTCAAGCCCCATGTGGAAATCTGTGGGTCCTGGGGGAAGCCATCCAGTCTGATGGGGAAACGCAAGGCATTTTCTTGAGAGATGAGAAGGTTGAAGTCCCACTGGCTGTGGGAAGACCCACACAGGATTAGCGAGGTGTTTCTCATTCCACAGAACGCCCTTTTAATCTTCACACTGTGTGCTCAGGGTTACTTCTGGCCAGAGAGATGACTTTTCCAAACTCCCCCCAAAGTGCCATTGGACTCAGCCAGGGGCCCTGACCTCTGCCTTCAGAAAGCGCAATCCATTAGAAGATAAATCACGTAGATCAGCAAAAAAAAAAAAAAAAAAATGACTGTAATTAAACATAGTGAGAGTCCCTCTTTGCCTAAATGTTAAGAGGATACAGAGTAACTAGAGTAACTAGAGGACTCAAAGAGGGCAGCTTTTTAGGGGAAGCAATCCCATAATCCAGGTTTAAGGGAAGAATCTTCATCATTCATTTATTTCACTTACTTGTATTAGCTACCTCCTCATATCACAGGCCTGGGGCTATCATGTCAAGTAATACATGATGAGGGAAGGTCTTGTTCAGAGGTGGATGAGAAATCCCTTTACTCATTTTTTCTTTCTATTTGAGCATGTAAATGTCAAGCATTATTCCAGAAACTGGGATACAGAGATAAGTAAAGCAGACCCAATTCCCTACTCATGTACTCAGAATAAAACAAAAGTAACGATAATGATCAAGATCATAGCTACCCTTTACTGCACTGTGTTACACCTTATACGTGCATTATATCCTTTAATTCTCACAATAACCTTAGAAATACATATAGGTGGTTTTTTTTTATCGTTTTCATTATACAAATAGGATACTTGAGGCTCAGCAAGATTAAATCAGTTGCTGAATAAGGCAGGAATCTCTGACTATGCTGTTCACTGAGGTGTTCCAAGCACCTAGGAAAGTGCCTGGCACTTGGCAGACCATCAGCAAATATGTACTCAGTGAATGGTTGTCTGCCTTCAAAGCCCATGTTCTCATCTGTAGTGCCACACAGCTTCTCTCACTCAGACGAGATCTAAAGGAGACAGAGCAGGGCTGGAATATGAAGCTCCTCCAAAGTCCCCAGCCTTGGATGGCCACAACCAAGCTGAAGGCAAACAACATCAACCCTGGCCCCCCTTCCCTACCACCAGGAATCTACTATGCAACAGTGGCTGAAGAAGGGGACCCCACCAACGAACCGATCCATGGCATGCCCACCTATGGACAATTCTCCATCCTGGCTTTCTCATCAGGCTCTAGAGTCGTGCCCCGGCCTTGGGGCCTGGAACTCTGACTCAGTCACCAGAGATGCAGGGCTGCTGGCCTACTATGAAGAAGGAACCCTGTAGCCACCCTGAATGCTAGGGGTCAGGGTTACCTTTTCTCATAGTTTCTGAGTAAAGATAGAAAGCACAGTGAATTCTGGCCAGGCTGATTCCATCCCATGCCTGTCATCAGAGATTTCTCCTTAAGCCCAGGTGTGTCATTGAATCCAGGGTTCTGGGTCACTCCATCTGGAATTCCCTAGGTTTTCCAGGCTTCCTAAGAAAGATATTTTCCACTCTCTAGTCTAATTTTGGTGGAGAGGCACAGGTGTCTGTGATGACTTCCACCTCCTCTTCAGGGCTGCTCCAAAAAGAAGGCTGCTGAGCACAGAATCAAGGACCAGAAGGTTCCCTGCGCCTTCCAGGATGACCAGTTCATAGTTTATGATGATGTAAAGAGCTTCAGAAACAAGAGGAAGCCCAACCCTGCTGCAAAGGGGTGGTCCTGAGTGGCCCCGAGGCCTGTCACTAACAACAAATGACAGCATTCAGAACTTTTTTAAGGAGGAGTCTCATCTAAACTAGCCCAGCATTTCACAGATCTCCATGTGACAGCATATTATACCTTTATCACTATTGATTAAGAAAAGACACCAATAACTATAAAAATTGCTCTACAGTGAGTAGCACTCTTGAAAGAATTGTTATTTATCAAATACAAACACATTTTATAGATATATGAAGAGGAGAGATGCATACAGTGAGGCATATCACTTTATTTAGTCCATTGACAATATTTGATGCATGCTCAAATTATAGACCTTTTGATTTACTTATATGAGCCCAGCTCCTGCCCAATACTGGTGGCTCTAAAATTTAGTGTGTTTATTTAGTGTGTATAGATTTAAAATCTTTCGGAGGAGCCTGGGCTCTCTTCTGCAAGAGATCATTAGTTTCTGCAGAGGAAACTGCACTTGTCCATCTGCATATCTCACATCAGTAATCACGCAGGGCAGGCAGTGGCAGGTTCTTTGAGAGGTGTAGACAAAGTGCTCTGAGAGAAGCGAGGAAGGAGTGTGATCGTGGCTGGAGGAGATGGGAGAAGGGATCATGCTGAAAGGGTCTTTGTGAAAGTCTTAAAGGCCAGGGAAGCTAGGCATTCTGGGGAGAACTCTGCAGGATTAAAAACATATGGAGGGGAAAGGAGAGGACAGAATCCAAGAATGAGAAGTAGGGCCACAGAACTGGAGCCCCGAGAGGGGACCAGTGCAAGAGGGGAGGTGTCTGGAGAGGGAAATTGGGACCAGCAAGGGTAGCAGACCAGCTCTACCCTCCAAGCACAGACTTATTCCAAGGTGAGCCATGGTACCTGGCAGCGTTGGAGGACAGGAAGCCCTCTCTGAGGGAACACACAGCTTATCCTGAGGAAACCTCAGGAATCTAGTGGAGGAGAGAAGGCCATTAGGGAGGACAAAGACATGAATACAGCAAATTGATTCAGGTCTTTGGGGAAGCTTAGTCATTCCCTTTAGTAATTGAATTCATCATGACCAGCAAATAGTACCCCAAAACACTGAAACACAGTGCAGAAAAGGTTGAGATGTTAAAGCTTCCAACTTAAAGAAGTCCGCATACCCCCTACTCCTTATGCCTCCATCCCCACCCCAACCCCAGACTATGCTTACCTCAGGGCAGGGAGATTCTCATGTCTGGCAGAGAACAGGACTCAGCCATCTAGGCTCCCAGCACAGGGATGTGTCCAGAAGCCTCAACCACTCACGGACCTGTGGGAGCCGGAGGAAAAAAAAAAGGCTCTGTCTAGAGGAGGAAGCTGAGCTCTAGAGCTGGTTTGGCCAGACTTCCCTGGGCTTCTCCCCCACCCCCATCTCATTCCTCATATTGTTCAGCTATCTGAAAGAGAAGGGACTGGGTGGGGCCATGGGATGGATGCTGGATATGGGTGACTTCGGTGGCTCCTTTTGTAGCCAAGACTGATATTCCCTCAACAAGATACTGAAGCTGGAGCCAAGTGAGTAAGGTGCCAAAGACCACAGGAAAAATTCAGACATAAAGTGTGAACCTGCTCTCTGAACTGCAGGTCCTGGCTCTTTCTGAGGAAATGACTTCGTACTATGATTGCGCAAATTTTGTTCACCTCCCCACAAGGGCTGCAAACACTGTTGAAACAATTCACTTTTCACACTGTTCTTCCTCTTTCATGTTGTAGCAATGTCTGCCCAGGCTGTTGGGAACCAGGGATCCCATCCAGGCCCTCAGCCTGGGAACAGCTGCTTGCCTTTCTCTTCTCAAGAAGAAATACTACACTCAACTTATAAATTGAAACCTCCACAAGACCTCACCTGTTTATGGTTGGGCTTTGTAGATGGCAGATAGCCATTAACTGCGTGGTTATACACGTAGACCCCGTGTTGAGCTGTGTCACGGCCATGGTTTTGGCTGCTATCTGGCTGTTCTCTGACGATAGGATGTAGGCTGTTGAGCCTGCTCAATGTTGCTGACTCAGTGCTTGGCCTATAGATCTGGAATCTCTTGGAGCAGCCATGGCTGAATCTTCACTGTTTTCCTAGGCCTTCCATACACACCTTTAGTCCGTCCCACAGCCCCAAGCCTGAAATTCCCACACCAGTTCAGCCCTCTGAACCTGAGCATGGCTTCAGCCTTGGACAAGACACCTTCTGCCAGGGGAAGGCAGGCAGACTCTGTCCCTACCCTTGGAACAGGTACAACTACTACAGCTATGCGGTAAGTGGCTGTCAGCAGAGTTGCACAGGAACCTGCTTTTCAGTTCCTCCTGCAAATGTGGCACATAAACCCGATCTCCCCCGACCCCAGGCCAGAGCCCAAGGTCTCTCCACAGTCTGCTTCTTGCTCTCTCTGGGGGCTGAAGTCTGACTCCTGCAGACCTTTCTGTGGTCTTTCCATACCCAAACTTTTTGCTTTAGGACCTAGGTTCCTTCAGCTCTGGTCCGCCTGGGCTTCCTCTTTCACTAGCAAAATAAATCTTTGGTTTGCACCCCACTTTGTTTTTCAGCCCCCAGATGTAATGACTTACAGAGGCGCTCTCAGCACACTGTTAGTTCAAAAACTGCCCTGGGGAAGGTACGGAAGCAGGAGCGGAGGGTGGCATAAGGCATGCATAGGTAAGAGCTAGCCGTGAAAGTGGTTGATTCAGGGTGTACTAAGCCGTGCAACAAGTTTCACCTTGCGGACTCCACATTTTAGTAGGCAGCTTCCAGGGCACAGGTGATGCCATCTGGGGTACAGCACATTCTTCATTGGCTCAGAAACCTTTGGAGAGTGAAGACTTTTTCCTGGTGATCTCAAGTGTTATTCCCAAGATGCACACTGGATGACAGATCTTTTCCTGGCAATCACCACTCAGGTGTTATTCCCAATCTGCACACTAGATGGTAGCAGAGATCTTTTTTTGCGACCCCGTCTCAGGTGTTATCCTCTATACGCACACTAGATGGCATTAGAGAGGATCCTTTCATGGTAACCTCCACTCAGGTGTTATTCCCAAGATGCACAATAGATGGCAGCAGAGGAAAATGTTTCTTTGTGACCTCCACAGGTTATTTAAAAGATGTACACTAAATGACAGCAGAGAGGAGACTCTCTGCCTTATGGGCTCTGCCCTCTTCACATTAAAATGAGAATCCAGACCCCTGGTACTAATATCATTTTGAGATAAATCCTGTTTTTAGGCCTTTCATATGTATTATCTCACTCTTTCCATTTTCCAAATGAGGCAGAAAACAATATCTCCATTTAACAGGTATTTAAATTGAAGGCTTCTTTCTAACATAGTTCTGAGTCTAGTATCAAGATCTAAAAGGACTAAGATGGGTCAAAAGAACATGCACACACAGTATCCTGGACAAATAGAGTAATGCAAATAGTCCTTACAGCTTTGGGTTTAATCTCGGTCATTCTTTCGGAAGAAATGCTGCACGTAACCTATCGATCTAATTTGCCATGCACTCACCCAAGCTGTTTGTTTCCAGGCGGAACTTGGGAATACGGCTGGGGGTAAGGAGAAGGAGGAGGTGGCCTAGCCCTTTACGGGAGTGCAACCACCATCAGATCCCTTATAACAATGTCTTTCCCGCTTCACCCTGCCTGTCCTTCAGCCTTTCAAAATCTGTCCTTCCATCCAGACCACCAGTTTGCTAAGGGATGAAAAATTAAAAATCAAAAAAGTGAAACCTGTTGCATCAAACTAGAAACCTAGAGGAAATGTGTTATTTCTTAGTAAAAATAAACATTAATGAAATAGAACCTAAAACATATACACACACACACACACATACACACACACATACACACACACTCACACACACACACACACACAAACAGACACACACAAACAGACGAATTAGCCATCCAGGACCTCTTTCCCCTGGGTTCTCCTCTCATTTTTCTAAGGTCTTTCTATCCCAGGACAGG
>NW_023416306.1:72958460-73097237 GCF_014176215.1 Rousettus aegyptiacus
ACTCCCGTTTACAACTCATTGGCCACAACTAGTCATGTAGCAGTCACCAATTACAATGGTTCCAGAAATCGCTGTATTTCTGTGTTTAAGGGAAGGGACCAGAGAGGAATAACTAAAATTACATAATCTTATGGACTACCCCGTTGTACATGTGGACTGTTTTTGATGGTTATGCTGCATAACCATCCTATTTATTTGGCATAAAAACATTTTGATCAAGAACAGACCACATACACAATAGTAGTCCCAAGAGATTATAACGGAGCTGAATAACTCTTATCACCTCATGATGTTATAGCCATCATGATGTTATAGCCATCCTGATGTTGTAGCATAATGCAGCACATGTCTGCGGTGATGCTGGTGCAAACAAACCCACTGCACTTCTAGTTACGTAAAAGTATAGCACATATAATTATGTACAGTGCATGAAACTTGATTATGCTAATAAATACCTGTTACTGATTGCTATATTTACTATATGATGCTTTTTATCATTATTTTAGAGTGTGCTCTTTCTATCGATATATAAAAATGTTTACTATAAAACAGTATGCCTGTGTTTCACCAGCAGTAGCCTCATTTACCTCGTGCTTACCTGTCTCTTAATTCCATCACTTTCTCTTGTGCTTGATTTAACCTTGTGTTGTTTTATAAAGTAAGTGTAACCCATGTGTACAGTGTTTATAAAGTATACACCTCAAATTAATATCAAATAATATTGAATATCAACAATAATTGGAAAAATAAAAAAAATACCATCATCTAAAGAGGGAAGGAGGGAGGGAGGGAGGGAGAGGGGAAGGAAGGAAGGAAGGAAGGAAGGAAGGAAGGAAGGAAGGAAGGAAGGAAGGAAAGAAAGAAGGAAGGAAGGAAGGAAGGAAGGAGGGAAGGTAAGTCTAGGTAAATCTAAGCAATGCACATTCACTCATCACTCACTCACTCATCCAGAGCAACTTCAAGTCCTGAAAGATTCATTCACGGTAAGCTCTCTATACATATATGTGTACCATTTTTTATCTTTTACACCATATTTTAACTATACCTTTTCTTTGTTTAGAAATGCAAATACCATTGTGTTATAGGGACTGAAGATATTCAGTACAGTAGTATGCTGTACACGTTTGTAGTCTAGGAGCATTAGGGTATACCATACAGCCTATGTGTGTAGTAGGCTAGGTTTGTGTATATTTGCACAACAACGAAATCATCTAACAAAGCATTTCTCAGAACATATCCTTGTCATTAAGTGGTGCATGACTATATTCATAAATAGCACTAAAGAATGCTCGCCACACAGGGAGACTCCTTTAGAATGCTGTTGATAATAGTTCAGATAGGTAGTCATAGTTTCTTGATCAGGATTTTGCCATCAATGTGGAGAAGAGTTGGATGAAAGAAAGAACTTGAAGGGAGAATTTAAAAGTTTATAATTGATTGGGTGGAGTTACAAACGAGAGGAATCAAGATGATGCAAAAGTTTTGGACCCAGTGGAAGGTGCTGTTGTCATAACAAATGTGGATGTTGGTGTATGTTAGGGAATGCTGGAAGACCAATCAGATGCCCTACAGCCTCTGGAACTGTGCTTCTCCACCAACCAGCATGCACCCACAAACTGGTTGGTCTGCAGGGAGATAAGTACTGAGAGATTTATCATTTAAAAAATTTTACAGTAATTGTTTTCTTTTTTTCCTTTGCTATGGTTTGTTCTGATTGTTTATGTTAATTTTAATTTTTAAAAATTTGAGGTTGTATTTCATATGTCATTTTTATATGATTTATTTGCATTATATTTTACAAACGTGTTTACCTGTAATGGGAAAAATAACTAGCCCTTAGCACAGGTAGTTTGAGAAGAATTTCTTTGGAGATAGGTGGCAGGGACTCATCTGGAGATTAGGAATAGAATGATGAGTTGAGTACCTGAGATGAGAACAAAAGAAAGCCTCCAAGATGTGACGAGGACCCAGTATGGAGTCTTGAGGTGCACCCAGTGTTCTGGGGGCATAAATGTAAGAGGGGATGTAGACAGTACAGTGTCCCTGAATTATCAGAGGTGGTGGGAGGTTAGTAGTGTCAGATACCTCAGAGAGTCAAGGAAAATAAGGACTGAGGTAAAGCTAGATTTGGCAAGAAGTAAGTCATTGTGAATGTTTAAAGTAAACTTTTAGCAAAGTAGTGTGGTAAGATGCCAGACTTCAACCAACAGTTTAATAACAAATGTATGATCATGAAATAGTAGAGGCTGTAAACCACTGGTTGGTAAAGTTTAATGGCAAAAGCTATTGGGTCAAAGGAGGGAAAGCACATTGTGTGTGTGTGTGTGTGTGTGTGTGTGTGTGTGTGTGTGTGTGTAGTTGGAAAAGCTGAGCAACTTTAAAGGCTCCCATCAACTGAGAGGTGGGAAAGTAGATGTGAGAAAGAAGGAAATATTTATACTAAGGAGGCAGTATTCCATGGCCAGGAGCAGAATGGGGTACAGATGCCATGGGAGTGAACCTGGAAGTGAGAATGGGGGCTGATTGAAGAGTAATTTTCAGTAACTCAGATAACTATGATCATAGCAAACTGAGGGCAGTTAGAAGAGGGAAAGGAGAGGAGTGTGCAAATCTCAGGTTCAAACGGGAAAATGCAAACTGAAGCATTACTGAGGTCCAGCACTGATGTAGTGGGCATGCTCATTTAACTGAGCAAGGTCACAGAAGCCCTAGTGAGAGCATTGGTAAAATGGCTTGAACTTGTAACCAAGGTCCAGCCTAGGGAATTTCTTACTCTAGTCAATGCTCTGGAAACATGAGTACTGAATAACAAAGTAATAAGGGGAGGAATCAAATGGTGTTACTTAGTCCCCAATCATGGTTAAAAGAAGAAGAATATGTATGGTACAAATGGACTTAAGATAAAATTATTTCATTAAACTTATACATAATATTTAGAAACACACTCATTCCTTGAAAGTATGAAAAGCATATAAGTATGAAGTTTTAGGTGCTCTAAATGTAAAATTTAAAATGTGTCTCAAAACTCATACCTGTCAAAATGATGTAGACTAGTTTCTAACTTTGGTTCAGCCCCCTTCTAAGTATTAGAATGGGAAGAGAGCTGGGCAGAGATGCAGTGTCTGTTGTCTGTGCCCCCTCTCTTCTCTGACCTAATTATTCTCCCTTCAGTCTTGAACCCAGCCCTCAGGTTTTCCCTCACTTTTGCTGTTGTCTGTGATGGGCCGCTCACCTTCCACATGACATAAATACAGGTGGTATGTCATGGTTGCTCTGTAGGGTTGCCATGGGCATAGAGGTTAAGAATACCCTGGAGTTGAACTCTTGATAATCTTGGGTACTTAGCCTTTCTGAGCATATTTCCTCATTTGTAAAAAAGGGGTAGAAAGAATAAGGATTGCAAGAGATTAGAAGACTGTCAACTATATAGTAAGTACTTAAGAATCAATTATTTCTTCTAAATTGGTTATTTATAATATATGTTTTCACAGATTTTTGCTCATTTTAAGATTTTCATGAATGCATTTTTCTTTTTAAACTGAGAAATCAATTTATTTGCCCCTGGATAACAGAGCTATCTGTATGTGCAAAGCCTTGTGCCTTAAGCAACATGACAAAGGCCAAGTGAAGGATTAAGGAGTTCCATGAGGACAAAGTCCAAATTGGTAGAGAGGTGTACCCACAACAGGCTGAGCTATGATTGATTAGTTCTTTGTCATGTTCTTTGATGTGCCTTTAACAGTTTTGACACAGAAAAGTTATTCTCTGGTTTTAAAATTTAGATATTTCATATGAAATCTTTAATTGTTGGTAGTTTCAGGAAACAAATCTGTTTCTTAAGACACATCTCCGAATGAGGAATCAGACATTGCAGTTCAGCAGGTAAATAGCCTTTCTGCCTTCACTGGTCAGCCTCCATGGACAAATATTACTTCTTGAAAAAGGAGTAGAAAAACTGAAATCTATTTCTCTATAACTGTAATGAGGTCTCTCAGGAACCCTTTCCTGATCACTCTGCTGTAATTTAGTTTAAGTGGCACTCTAGAAACTGAAGCAAGCTCTACTTTGCAAGGAAGTAGCAATCAAAGAGATAAATTCTTCTCTCTTTGAAAATAGAGTGAAATCACTTCCAATCTGGTCTTTGCAGCCCAATGCCTGCTGATAATGGGAGCATAAGCACATTAGGCACCAAAGAGGAATGGCATTTGGATGCTAAGATGTGATGAGAATAGCCAGAATAAACACAGCGGCCATCAGGGAAGCTGAATTCCATCCTATCACATCATGTTGAAGCATCATTCAGTGTATGACTATGTGATACTGATGTGAGTAAAATCAGTTTTTGTTTTCAGTGTTCACATTTAGACCTCCCCCATCCCCTTGACTGGGTATAATATATAAGTTAAGTCACAGCTGACAGTGATTTGCTTTCTTTATCCAGGAAAAGGTCTTTGACTCTGATTGTGACTTGGCCTTACTGTGTTGATCTTCATTACAAGCACTTTTCATAATTCCCACAGCAACATTAACTCCAGTTGTTGGGTTTTTTTTTTTTTGCGTGTACCTATCACAATTGGGTCTTTCATTACATGATCACAAATTATATGCAGTCACTCGTATATACTTCTCGAAAGCAGTAAAATTAAAGAAAAGAGAGACTATTTAAAACTTGAGACCAGAGCACAGTTTATCTTATTTACAGTTTGGCTTAAAGATTGGTATTTAAGTTAATATCATACCACATGTGGTAATTCTGCCAAGTGCTACATATTTTTATTTATAGTTAAGGGACCAAAGCAAACTCTCCTTTTCATTATGTTATTTTGCATCATTTACTCAGTGATAAATGACATTGCCTTGTGGTATGAGTTTTGCAACGGAAGAGTCTATTGTAGCATATATTTATGTAGGGGCAGGGGGTTGTTAGGATTATGGTTTCAGAGGGGTTTTAAACTCTAAATATCCAGGTACTTGTTCAGTTAAAACATATAGCTTAATGTTGTTTTAACACTGCATTTTTACTTGAAGTAAAAAAAATAAAATAAAAAGGAATGAACAAAGGTGGGAAGCTTAAAATTAAAATGCTAGAAACTAAATGAAATGCCTGAAGGCATATATCCTAAACTCAAGAGATTAAAATTGTACCAGAGATAATGTGATCTTTTGATTGGATTGTTTTTGCTGTTTAAAAATGACTTCAACTTTCAAAGCTTATTAACTGTTTAAGGGCACCAGTGAACAATTTCTGTCAGATTGGGGAGATATGAATATGGAAGCAAGGCACTAAGTATAGCTCATACTCATGGGGAGAAAATTTCCCTCTAACTCTTGGAAGAGGTCATATCTATATAATTTGAAATTCTTCCGTAAGAAAGATGTATTCCCCAACCCTCATTTATTTTATGTATTTATTCACTCATTTGTTTATATCAGAATAGAATCATAGATATTTATTTAATTTTTAGATTCTATTTCAATACTGTCATTGTTTATTTTCTTTAATTGTTCCAGCTTTGGTCATCGGAAGCTCTTTAATGTTTTTTCCTGTGTCCTTTTGAGGTACCTCTACTCTTTTTCTGTAACGATTCCTCCCTCCTCCACCTCCTCTTCAGCTCCCTCACCCGTCCCCTTTGGAGGCCTATCTGATGCTCCAGGCCTACCTTGTATTTTTCCTGCCTCTTCTCCAAAGAGGCCTGGTTCCTTTTACTAAAAAATGGTATTTAGAAACTATGATCTGAGTGCTGGTTGTTCACAATATTCTTTTTTTTTTTTTAATTTTTTTTTTCATGGCATTCTCTTTTACTTCTCTTTCCTGGACTTTAATTATGTATGTTAAACCTTTTGATTTTTGCTTGAAAGTACTTGAAGCTCCATTCATTCTTTTCAACATTTTTCTCTCTATTCTTCACATCATATCATTTCTATATTAATATTTTCAAGTTCACGTAGCTTTCTTCTATAATCTCTAATCTGTTATCAAAACCCATTCAGTGAAGTTTTAATTTCAGATACAGTGTTATTCAGTTCTATAATTTCCTTTTTAAAAAAATACTAATATCTATTTCTCTGGTGAGTTTTTCTTTAATTCATTTATATTACAGCATTTATGCCCTTAACTACAATACTAATAGCTGCTTTAAAGTCTTTGTCTGCTAGTTCTAATATTTAGGTCTACTCAAGTCAGCTTCATTGATTGCTTTCTTTTTGAGTATAGGTCATATTTTCTTGTTTTCTTTAATGTCTAATAATTTTGGATTTTATCTTAGATGTTGTCATTGATACTTTATAGAAACTCTGATTTCCTTATGTTCCTCAGAAGAGTATTACTGTTTTGTATTAACGAGGAATTAATTGCCTGAACTAAAATGTTCAACTTTGCCTTCCCTGTAGCGAGCAGCAGCAGACTTCTCAGTTTAGTTGAGCTCATTTAGACATGAATGGACTGTTTGGTCTGTCCCGTACTTGCATGGTTCAGTTAGAGAATTGGATGGTTTATATGCAGAATATGCAGCTCTTGCCTTTTCTGAAGTTTTCCTTCTGTACAGCCACTGTCAGTCCTGAACACTTGTTTCCTTATTCTTCAGCTAGTAAGACTGCAGATTTCAATTTGAATTTTAGCTGCTTGGCATAGCACCAGTTAGGGCCTACACTCAGATGAAAAACTGTAAAACAAGAGACTCAGTGCCATTCCCTTCTCTCCAGTGTCTACTCCCTACAGTTTCTAAAAATTTTTGCTCACTCTCTTGTGCTTTCATATTTTTTCATTGTTATATAGAGGTTATAAATGTTATCAATGGGAGAGTTGGTCTTGTAATAGCTATTATTACATGATTACCAGATGTGGTGCTCCCCTTCATTTAAAGGGAAGGTCGATATTAATTTAAAAAAATATAAATGTAAAACTAATGCTGTTGTGCTATGAAGAAGTACATAGTGTTGTGAGAATTATTAAGAGGGGCATTTGACTTAATCATTGTGGTCAGGAAAATTTTCCATGATGTCATGCTGAGGTGAGGGAAAGAATTAATAAGAAAAGAGAGAGTGGAAGAGGATTCCACATATTTTTGAATGAATGAATAATATAATTCAGCTTTCTGTGCATCTTGGTTTCTTTCTTAGCACATATTCTTATGCTTTCAATCTTTAATCTTTTCTCTAGATTTCCATGATGATGAAAGGGAATCTATAGCTATGATGCCTATAATGTTATACAATTAAGTGTGTTCTGAATGGAAACTCCTGGAGCCAAAGAACTTGTGGGTATGGACCATTTAAGTGGTATAGTGGAGTCCAAGGGCCTCTGGTCAATATGGTCGACTTAGTTGTAAGGAAATTCCACCCCTCCCTTCTAGTATTTATGAATGCTGTATAAAATTATAACTATGACTATATATGTATATTTAAGCACACATGCACACTCTTATATACATACACAAATTCAAAGCAAGAAAGAGTTACCCTAGTTGACCCAAATAGAGAGGGAATGTAAAGTCAGTATGATGGACAAGAGCCTAAACTGATAGGCTTACACAGAGGAATAGGTGTAGGATTTAATAGCTGGAGGGGAAGCAGTACCTAGCCATGGACCCAGTACATGTAGAGAACGGAAACTGAGTTAAATGCATCAAGCCAGAAGCTATGAGGGAGCATTACCTATGTTAAATGGAGAACGAAAATTCCATTACACTGTCCCAACAGAGGCGATACAATTTGCTTTCTACTCAGGGCTATACATGGAAAGAATACCTGAGTCCTCAGACTGAAAGAGCACACCGAATCTTGAGCTGGTCAAATAAGAATAAATTCACATTTAGACATATTGAGTGAAACTGTAGAATGTCAAAGATAATAAAAAATATAAAAAATACCTGGGAGAAAAAAGAGATACATATAAAGAAATGCAGATTAATACCAACCTCTTATCAGCAAAAAGGGATGTCAGAAGTAACATATTCAAAGTGCTAAATAAAAATAACTGTCACCTTTTAAGTCTACATTTAGTTAAGTGGTCATTCAGTAGTGAGGATGTAATAAAGACATTTTCAAATGTGTAAGTATTGAAAAAGTTTACTACTCATAAACTTCTCCCAAAAGAGTTACTATAGAAACACTTAAGTAAAAGAGAAGCATGGCAGATCATGTTTTCCAAAAATGGTCATAACAATATATACCCTCTCACATGCTATTTTCCAATGTGACTTGGCTACTCCCCATCAAAAGCAGTTGAATTCCCTCTCCTTGCATCTGGACTGCCCATGTGACTCTCTTTTGAAACCAGCAGAATGTGAGAGGAGTGATATCATATTGACTTTCAATTCTAGGTCAGAAAAAGTCATTCAGCTTTCAACTGATTGTTTCAGACACTTGCTCTGAGCTGCTAGTTGCCCTATAAGATGTTCAGCTCTTCTGAGACTTCCATACTAGAGAGGCTTTGTATAGCTATTCTGGTCATCAGAAAAGTCTGTTCTCCTGCTGAATACCATGGAGCATCATCATCAAATTCATAAGATGCAGAAGAATTGTCCAGCTAAAAGTTATGCAAATTCCTGACCCACAGAATATAAAGAAATGGTTGCTGTCTGAAGCCACAAAGTTTCGGGTTAATTTGTCATGTAGCAATAGTAAGTGGAAATAAATTGAATCCTTAAGAAGGGGGCAGAGTATATCAATCAGTCTTGAGTAAGAAAGCTGGTGCACAAATAAAAATATGTATTGACTTTTCCTAAGTTGAATGAGGGCTCTTAAAAACAATGTGATGCTAAGATATTAGCCACAATAATACGGAAGCTGGTATGAGGGTGGGGGAAGAGGAGAAACTGATGATAAAAGTTCATAGGGTCTTTTTATTGTATTCTTCAGAAGGCTACTAGAGATTGACTTTAGGCATATTAAAGAAATAGATTGTATCACATGAAATAGTAGAGGAAAAACGAATTCTCAGAGCAGAAAAGTAAAAGCTAAGAAACAAAATTGTGGTAGATGGAAAATGCAAAATAAGTTTGCTGAGATAAGAGCTCTTACAACAGTAATCATGATAAATGTAAATAAATTTCAGTTATTAAAAATGATAATTAATAGTTTTAAATGCAGCCAATGTTGCTTTGAAAAAGATGCCCAGGAAAAACAACTCAGAGTGGTTAAAAATAAAAACAGAGGGATAGAAATGATATCAGGAAAAAACAAATCAAAAGAAAGCAGGTATGACAATGTTGATATCAGGAAAAATGGAATTTCTGGGTGTTTTATTCAGAAAACACATATATGTGCACTAGGAGATATGTACAAGGGTATTCAATGTGGCAGTTTTTGTAATAATGAAAAAAAAATTTAATGCCAGGTTTTTAAAATTTTACACACACACACACACACACACACACACACACACAATTTTTTTTAACATTTTATTTTTCCCTGTCCCCTTTTCCCTTCCTCTGGTAGCTACCAATCCATTGTCCTGTCCATGAATCTCTGTTTGTTTGTTCTGTTTGTTTGTTGTTTTTATGATTATATCACACATATGTGATAGCATGTGATTTTCAACCTTTTCTGTCTGGCTTATTTAGCTTAGTATGATTATTTCACTGTCCATCCATGTTTTTGCAAAAGGAAGTATTTCATCTCTTCTTGTGGCTGAGTAATATTCCATTGTATATGTGCACCACAGCTTCTTTGGCCAATCATCTATCGTAGGACACTTCAATTGCTTCCATGTCCTGACCACTGTGAACAATGCTGCTATGAACATTGGTGTGCAAATATCTTTTCACATGAGTTTTCAAGTCTTTAGGGTAAATACCCGGTAGAGGGATTGCTGGATCATATGGTAGATCAATTCTTAGTTTTTTGAGCAACCTCCAGACATTTTTTCATAGTGGCTGTACCAATGTACAGTCCCACCAGCAATATATGAGAATTCCTATTTCTCCACATCCTCTCCAACATTTGTTATTACTTGTCCTGCGCATTATAGCCATTCTAACAGGTGTGTGATGGATTCTAATTGTGATTCTGATTTGCATTTCTCTAAAAGCTAGCTATGTGAGCATCTTTTTATATGTTGGACATTTGTATGTCCCCTAGAGAGAAATGTCTGTTCAGCCACACTCCCATTTTTTGATTGGATCGTTTGTTGTTGTTGTTGTTGTTGTTGTTGTTGTCGTTGTTGTTGTCGAGTCGTATGAGTTCTTTGTGTATTTTGGAAATTAGGCCCTTATCAGAGGCTTTGCTTGCAAATATAATTTCCCATTCAGATAATTGTCTCTTTACTTTATTGACGGTTTCTTTTGCTAAGCGGAAGCTTTTTAGTTTGATGTAGTCCCATTCATTTATATTTGTTTTTTCTTCCATTGCCTTTGAGGTAAAATTCATAAAATCCATGGTCCTTCAGTTTAGTTCCTATGTTTTCTTCTATGCACTTTATTGCTTCAGATTTTATATTCAGGTCTTTAATCCATTTTGCATTAATTTTGGTGTGTGGTCATAGACAATAGCCTAGTTTCATTCTTTTGCAGATGGCCTTCCAATTTTCCTAGCACCATTTCTTGAAGAGACTTTCCTTTCTCCACTGTACATTTTTGGCTTTTTTGTTGAAAATTATTGCCCATATAAATATGGGTTTACTTCTGGACTCTCTATTCTGTTCCACTGGCCCATGTGTCTGTTTTTCTGCCAATACCATGCCATTTTCATTACTGTCGCTTTGTACTATAATTTGAAGTTGGGCAGAATGACGCCTCCAGCCTCATTTTTTTCCAGGGCGTCTTTGGCAATTTGGGGTTTTTTGTGCTTCCATAGAGATCTGCTGATTTTTTGTTCTATTTCTTTAAAAAATGCTGATGGAATTTTAATGGGGATTACATTAAATCTGTACAATACTTTAGGTAATAAGGTCATTTTAACTATGTTGATTTTTCCAATCCAAGAATACAGAATATCTTTCCATTTTTTATGTCTTCTTTGATTTCTTTTAATAGAGTCTTACAGTTTTCATTATATAGGTCCTTCACTTGTTTCATTAGATATATTCCTAGGTATTTTATTCTTTTTTGTTGCAATTGCAAAAGGAATTATTTTTTCCACTTCTTTTTCTGACACTTTGTTATTAGAGTATAGAAACGCTATGGATTTTTGAATGTCGATTTTGTATCCAGAGACTTTACTATATTTGCTTATTGTCTCGTAGTGTTCTCTTAGAGTCTTTAGGGTTTTCTATAGAGAGAATCATGTCATCCGCAAATAGTGACAGTGTGACTTCCTTTCCTATTTGGATGCCTTATATATCTTTCTCTTCTCTGATTGCACTCGCTAGGACCTCCAATTTATATTGAATAAGAGTGGTGATAGTGGACAACCTTGCCTTGTTCCTGATCTTACGGGGAAGGTTTTTAGTTTTTCACCATTAAGTATAATGTTGGCTGAGGGCTTGTCATTTATGGCCTTTATTATAATAATGAAATTTTTTTTAAAACTTAAATATCAGTAAGGAAATTATTAGAGTTTGCTTACCTTGGTTCGGTTATCAATTCAAAAGAAGGCTGCAGCCAAGATATAAAAGAATAGTGAGACTCAGAAGGGCAGCAATAGAAGAATGAGGAAAAAGTAAGAAGAAAGATGTATCATTAGAGACCAAAACTAAGATCTTCTACGTGCTTGTATTCCCAATTACTCAGTACAGATGTGAAAGTTGGGGAGTAAAGAGGGCTGATAGGAAAAAAAAAAATAGATTCGTTTGAAATATGGTGTTGGAAGAGAGCCCTGGACTGCTAGAAAGATGAACAAGTGGGTCCTAGAGCAAATCAATCCTCAAACATCACTAGAGGCAAAAATGACAAAACTGAAGTTGTCCTACGTCAGGCACACACGAGACTGTAGCATTTCTTGGAAAAGAAAATAATACTGGGAAAAATTAAATGCAGAAGGAAAAGAAGAAGACCAAATATGAGGTAGATTGACTCCATAAAATAAATGATAGGCATGCGTCTACAGGAGCTGAGCAGGACTGTTGAGGACAGGACATTATAGATATGACTCATTCATAGCCTCACCAGGAGTCAGAGCCTACTCAAAACACACGAGGAAATAATTAGATAAATTGTGGAATATTCATGTAGGGACACCAAATGACAGTTAAAAGAAACAAGATAGACCTATGTGCATCTACATGGTTATATTTCAAAACCATTGAGTAAAAAAATAAGTTACAGAGTATATGTCAGTGTGTCATTTCTAAAAAAAAATACATTTGCATTTCTAAGATTCTAATTCTGAAATTAGTTTCTCAAATTTCACAGCAGTGAGCAGTGTTCCTATATACATATGAGTGTCTATTAGTGTCTGAGGAACTGTGCCCAGAAACAGTATACTTCAGCAATAAACTGGCTGTCATTAAGAGCGATTACTGTATCCTAAAGAATAAACAGTCTTGGAGGAGCAGGAAACTGTCTTCCTCTGAACAAGTAATCAGTAGAAGTAAATATTTTGTAACTACTCACAGTGTGCTCAACATTATATAATATGTGTATATGCAAAATTTTCTCCTCCTGAGTTGCTTTCAAGAAAAGAGATGTGGCATAAAGAGGTACAGGTATATGTCCTGAGAAGAAAAATTAAGCGGTGTTTGTAAGAAGATGTTTGTTAAGTAATACCTTTATACTAGAACCTTGCAAGCTAGAATATCTATTCTGTAAATAACTAGATGTTGAAATCACAAATGTCCTCAGATGTCAATTCCATATATATTTGTTGAGCACCTGCTATATACGGGGTACTGTGCTTAACATGGTCATGAACACAAAGATGAATCAGGAGTTCCAAGTTGTTTATAGACCAGAAGATGATGGCGATAACTATAAAATAAGGCAGGATAAGTTAAGAGTCCTGAGAGTGATACATACAGCTTTGTAGCTTGAAAGGAGAATGGAATTGTTTTCTTTGGAGGGACCCAGAATGGCTCTCCATACAGAAATGCACACATTTTTCAGTGTGTGCATTTCTGTTTGGGTGATTGAAAGTAGTAGAGCAGTTTTTCTCTCTGATATAGCTCTGTTTAGTATTTGATCCTTTTCCTATTCCCTCTCCCCCCTTAAGAAACATATTGCTTTATATTTAAACTTTTGAAATTTTTAATCGTATTGCTGAGACAGTCATTTAAGCATTTACAATACCACATTTTAGAGGCATAGTGGTTAGCCACTGGAAACTAACAATTGGATTTGATAAAAGGGAGGAATTTTATGTTATGGCTATGACAGAAAATGGAAAAATACTTTAATGAGACAGGTTGGCATTTTAAATTGGAGCACAATAATAGCTAAAAGTGCTGAAGTCAACAGACTGCTTGGGAATATGATTACTATTTGCTGAGAAAGGCCTTTCAAGGTAACCACCTACACGTGTTTGCAACCGCACTTAGTTCGATTCTTCCCTAAACTTGGGACTGCGACCCCTGATTGATGTTTGTGAGAGTTGTGGACTCACAGAAAAGGGAGATTGAGGTCACCAACGAATCAAGGCAAGTACAAAGTCAGTGTAATAAGCAACAAGTTATGATAGACTTACATATTATATGTATCTTAGGTTGGAAACATGCAGAGGTGACAGTGATCTTCTAATCTCCTGAGGCTGTCTCAAAAATTTTCATTTTTCCCCCAAAGCCATTACAATATAAGTCAATTCTAATTCACACAACTTAAATATTAAAAAGGTAGAATAGGGATACAAAGACAGTCTTAAGAGGTGACATTTATATTTGATTTATGACTTGGACTATATGAAGGAAATGGCCATGAGAGCTGGAGAGGATGAGAATTCTACGGGCATCAGCAAGTGGAAAAGCAGAAATGGATGACCTTGGGCAAATTAAATTTCTTTACCTCTCGGGGCCTCATTGTCTTCATTTATAAAATTAGAGAGTTGGACTAAGTGATCTGCCCTAAGAAATTTTCAGCTCCAAAGTTCAGTGAAATAAGGACTAATTAAAATGGGCAACAGGGCCAAAGTCAAATATAGTTTTTGCTTGTTGATTTATTGAGATATAATTGACATAACATTGTATTAGTTTAAGATGTACAGCATAATGCTTTGATAGTGTGTGTGTATGTGTGTGTATCAATATTTGTTTTTAAAGATGACAACCCCAGGGTAGCTGAAACATTGGAAAGATGATGGAGACATGGAAAGGGACAAAATGTTGGCAAGAGAAAAAATGTCAGATGAAGCATGATTACAAATTAGTGGGACAGAATGGTGTTAGGAGGAACTCTTCTTTCCCATTTCTGATTATTCTATTTTCATTTTATTAATTACTATAACATTCCTATCACTTTGCTTCTACCCTCAGTGGGTAGAGTGACTTGTTCTGGTAAATTTGGGAAGAAGAAACTGGACATGCTCTGCTCAGCTCAACATCTCCCTTTTGTTTGTGGGTAGTAATCTTGACCACAGAGAGCTGTTCTCCTTACTTCTCCAGGCCCTAAGTCTTACCTGGGGAGAGTAGTTCCCCTTCTGGGAGTTTTGACCTGAGCTAGCATTTGCCTGTGAACTAATGGGTAAATCTGTTAAATTTGGGCATTCGGTTTCTAGGTACCTTTGGCTCTCCCGCTAAAACATCTTCTCCAGTTTAGTCTTCATTAGTAATAATGGGGATATTTTGATTTTCTTCTGCTGTACCCTCATCTTATTTCTCAGTATGTATAGAATTTGAATGGGCAAGAAAAGTGCTGTTTATTTGGCCCTCTCAGATCCTAAAAGCTGGGATTCAAGGGGAAGTGAATTAGCTTTAGCAAGAAAAAATATTGTTCCCTCTAAATCAGTCTGACTCAGCAAAAGGTAACAATTGTGAAGAACTAGAGATACTCGAAGTGTGATGGAGCTTCAGAGATTCGAAATCAACTCAGTAAAGTAGGAGGCCAAATAATTCACTGAGAATGATTTAGCAGGCATAGAATTGGAACGTGAAAAAAAGAAAAGATCTAGCATTGCAACTATGGGGATTGTACTCATGAATCCACCGAAAAGGACCAAAGGATTGCCAGTTAGTGTGACAGACAAGGTGATGTTAACAGACGTGGATGAGTAGAGTTTTAAGACAGCCTCATTCTCTGCCACCAGGGACAAAAGTGGTGAAAACTGCTGTATAGAATATATTTTATTCTTAAGCTATATTAATTTTCACCAATGAATAAATCTATTAGGGTTAGACAGTGAATGGTTATATCAATACTATTACAGATGCTAAACTATACTTCTTCAAATATAGTTTAGACATGTGCTTGCGTCGGCAGACCATTTACTAAAAATTGGAACGAAACAGAGAAGATAGTTTAGATAGCCACTAAGTTAACTGTTATCTCAGTTTATTTAGATTTCCATGTATGTGTGTGCATACACGCAGAGTATTTTTTTAATTAAACAATTTAAAAAAAAAAAAGAGCCTAATCAACAAATACAGCATGGTAGCAGCCCCAAACACCAGCAGGATGAATTTTTAATGTCCATTGTTTCTCAATACATAGCTATAGTCAATCACTTTATTGAAGGTTATTTTTTATGTGACAAATTCAATCTCTCTCCTGCAGAATAGAAAATACCCTGGCTTATTTCCTTTGCCCATTGACCTTTGTAGGACCAAAGAGAGTACTACCTTCTCCATAAAGTAATATCAAACTATTCTTTCCATCTCTGATTTCTCTCAATTCGTATTACTCTTAAAAGACAAAGAGTACATTACCACATACAGTTTGGTAGGGGGAGGAAGAGTAGGGAAGGATTTGAGGAGGTGATTGCATTTGAACTGAGTGTTGAAGGAAAATAGATTTTGGCAGGTGGATATGAGAGGCAGGAGCCAGGAGCAATCCAGGTATAGCACATTGCTTAATCCAGAAAGCAAGGAGGTGTGGTGCCTTCAGGGAGTGGTGTGTTAAGCAGACCCTTGGCTAGCGGACAAGGATTGATAAAATGTGTGGTCTCTGTGACTGAGAAAATAGCATGAAAACAGATTATTCAACTCTGTAGGAAGCCAGATTTCTTTTTTTTTAAGGCCAGGTGAGATTTTAATGAGGGAATAGCCTGTGGAAAAGTAGAAAATGGAAATTCAACGGACTTGATTGCTGGAATGAGATTCTAGAAGGAAGGGAAGTAAGAGTCTAGTAGATATGCAGATAAAGTCAGAAGGGAAGCCTGCAAGAGTCAAACAAAAAGGAGGGCTCAGTTTTACTTGAAAAGTCAACCAAGTAATCTTTGTAGCTGATAAAAGAATGCCTCCTAATATTTATAAATATAAAAATTGTTTTAAATTTATCTACTCTGCTGGAGTTTTTATTTCTTTTTCATTTTTGGTAAAAGAATAATAAAAGAACAGCGTATGCTGAAAGAAATTAGGTACACAACAGGAACTGAGATAACTTCAAATGATTTTTCTTTTAGCCGGATTGCTATTGTAAAATAAGTATACATTTTGATTCAGAACTTTTATGAAGAACTCAAGCATTTTATTACAACATCTGTTTCTACATTTTAATTTCTTTCTTTCCTTTTTTATAGGTATTTGCATACTTTTTTTTTCAAATGAGAGGACCTTTTTGTTTGCCACAAGAAGGCTATTATCCAGAATGTTAATGGGCTTTCAGCTATTAAGATGTAATGATATACCTTGAGTATTTAACTATAAATTTGAAAAATCTCCCTGTATAATCTCAAATGAATACTTAGAGTGCACTCCTGGTAAATTGGCTCATTTTCCTGTAATTTACTGGAAGTACTGATATGAGAGTAGTCCTAATGTGAAAAGTACATTAATCCCTGGAGTTACATTGTATGTATTAAATTATTACTCTCAAAGAATAAAAGGTATGAGAACATTTAGCCTTCATTCACACTTGTTACTTAAACTTACAGTAGAGAAACAATCACTTGTATTTGATGCATAAAATTAGAAGTGATGCATTTATTATCTTTTAAAACAAGAGGTCCAGTGTTTCTCAGTTATGCTTTTACATAACTGTAGCTCTTTTCCAAAAACAGGGACTGTTATAGTTAGGGGAACAATTCTTCTGGCTTTGTGGAGGCCCTTTTTATTTCTTTGGTAATAATTTTAGAAACCCATAATGAAGTTTTCTTTGATGTCAGTCACAAAGATTACTCTGCCTTCTAGCCATGAGCTCCTAACACATTGGGAGATCATTTAAGAAAGTAGTCAATTGTAGGAGCAGTGATCACGGGATCGTTTAGGGTCTTACTTGGAATTTTGTCTAATTGTGTTTTTCTTCTTTGCCAGGGGACTGAAAGTTGTGGAACTGCAATTTGTGACATCAGTTTTTTTTTTTTTTTGATAAGCAGACATTTATGATTCTGGGTGATTAAGGCAGATGGGAAGCCCCTCCTGAGAGTTTAATGAAGCTCTCAACAACCAACACCATGGACATAAATCTGGACCTTTCTCAAGATGACCTGCCCCTCATGGCCAACACAAGCCACGTACTTGTGAAACACTATGTACTGGATTTAGATGTGGATTTTGAAAATCAAATCATCGAAGGCACCATAGTGATTTTCTTTGATCCTGGAAACAAATTCAGGAAAAAAGAGTAGTTCCATGGAGGAAACCTGCCGATCAGAATCAAATGAAACCTGCAAATTTAGGATGCTGGAACCATGCCATATTTCTGTGACAAATACAAGGACCTCCTCATCTAAAATGGGATGCAGTGATTTTGCAATCTGTGGTAAAGGTGAAAAAGATACTTCAGGTAAAGATGGTACCATGACAACTGGGAACTGGCTTCAGAGATTTCTAGCTCAAAGTACTGCTGTGACACAGGGAGTCATGGGAGTGAAGATTTTTTGCTAGTGTTGGACTGCTGTGATTTATCCATATTAAAGGTTGAGGAGGTGGATGTTGCTACTGTGCCAGGTATTGAAAAATTTACAAGGTCTCCCAAGCTCACAGTTGTTTCTGAGCTCAGGAATCAGATTGTGAGTGAACTTGTGACTGCCTGCAAGTCGTCGGAGGGAGCAGTTAGACTGTTATGCTCGCTGCAGCCAGGCTCCTGGATGTGGGGAACTCCTGTTTGACACTGACACTTGGAGCTTACAGATCAGGAAGACGGGCTCAGACAGCTCCTGACTTTCCTCATGCCATGAGGATACAGTAGAGAACCAAACCCTGGGACGATCAGTTACATGGACCTCAGACCAGAGTGGTAGGTAGGTTATGGGGCACTCTGCAGCCCCCTGCCTGTTGATCTTACACACTGGGAGATGAGTCTTTGCAGGAATGCTCTGGACAGGGGACCAAGTCTGCAAAGATGCTCCTCTTTTATTCTGTGGCATTACCCATCCAGCCTCAAATTCTTAGACCCTCAGTAAAGCAGGTAAATTCCCAGGCATGCTCAATTCTTAATAGGATTACTTCCCTTAAGTCAGGATGAAAAAATTACTGTGTTAAGCCCCTGCATTTCTAAATTAAGAGATTAAAAAGCAGACTGTACGACTAAATCCCGACCTAGCTCTAGGTTACATCCAGTGCTGGTGATGTCCAGTGCTGGTGACATCCAGTGCTGTAGATGGGAGTGATATGTATCTCTCAACAGATACTATCTCAAAGTTTCTTAACACTTCCACCAAGAGAGTAGACTGCTGCCAACCTGAGTTGGTGTGAAGCCTGGCAAAATGCTTCCAAGTAAAGCTAGCTCTGCTTTGTGACTTTCTTATTGTTCCTGTCTCTTGGCAGCTGTGTCTCCCTAGACTTTGTCAGTTTTCATATAATGCGAACCCCTAGAGTCTTCAAAAGATCTGTTTCTGAGGAGTGTGACAGTTCTGCTGATGGTGCACGCTTTTTCCTTGGCTGTGATTCTCATTATTGATACAAGGGAGACTCCTGGTTTTTAGTATGGGAAGAGGGAACTGAGGAGACATTGAATTGCAGAGGATGTAATTGGGCAGCCTCTTGTTTTCTTCTTGCGTCTTTTCCAACAGTTCAGATTTTTTTAGAATTTGAGAATTTTTAAATCAAACATTATTTGTGCCTCATTTTATGCTACATAAAATTGCTGGAACTGTTTAAAAATAATACAAAAAGTGTGTGTTCATCTGGTATTCATCATGTATATACTTTATGTATATACTTTTAGTATTTGCCATTTTGATTAAAAAGCATCTGATCACTCTTAAAAATTATTTCACAAAGTTTTTGGAATTTCTCCACAAAGTGAAGCAAAACAAAACAAAATGTGCAACTCAAATAATTTTAAGGAATATTATGACATATGTGTCCATTGTGCATATCATAGTCCCTGAAAATTCAACCCAAAATTATAAAACACTAATTTTCGCTTTGCTTTACCCCAAATTTTCCACACTCTGACAAAGCAGTATTCTTTATCACCCATATTACTTTATAAAATATGGTAAATCATCATTAAATTACTGTGATCTTTTATCTGAAAGATGATTATAAAATGGAAGAGTCACAGCAGTACAAAAAAAAAGTAAATGAAAATATAAGAATGTTTACTTTTTGGATTATAGATTGTTTTCAATTGTTAGTTTTAATTGAGCAAATCTACCCTGCTTTCATGTAATAATAATTCTACTGTTAAGCCATTTCTGATAAGACATTTATTATCATAAAACAATGTAGTGAAAGTTTATTATGCTGGGGGTAAGCCATAGGATTTTATAGCGCCTCAGCTTAGAGGAGGTATTTTAAAATTATTTGATTCTATGAATAAGTCAAATCTCAAAGCAGCAACCTCTGTGCCTTACCAAATCTCAGGGTCTTTGCTTCTTAATATGTATCAGTTATCAGTTGTCATTGCTTAGTTCTCATGTCACTGTGACTTCTAGTCAAGTCTCTTCAATAACCTCTGTTCATGGAACGACTAAGACCACTGTGATGGCTGAATTATGACCACTTCCAGCTTTCATATGTTGAAGTCCTGATTCTCAGGACTAGAAAATGTGACTGTATCTGGAATAGGACCTTGAAAAAGTAATTAAGGTAAAATGGGTTTGTATAGAAAGGCTCTAATCCAATGACTGGAGTTCTTATAAGAGGAGGAGATTAGGACACAGATGTGCACAGACTGAGGGGCAACCATGTGAGGACACAATGAGAAGGTGGCCATGTGCAAGCCAAAGACAAAGGTCTCAAAGAAACTAAACCTGCTGGTACCTTGATCTTGGCATCAAGCCTCCAGAGCTATGGGAAAATGTGTATCTGTTGTTAAGCCACCCAGTCTGTGGCATTTTGTTGCGGCAGCCCTGACAAACCAATATGATAACCACTCCTGTGGGAAAAAATAAATCATGTGTTTTGTTATTCCCATAGGATGACTCAGACACTGATTACTTCTACCTCGAGGTAATAAAAGGCAGTGATAGAGTACTGTAGAGTGCCTGAACTGTGTCTTGTGAAACAAAACTAGTTAATAAACACCTAACAGCTATGCATGATGCTGTGCGTCCATCCGACAGCAAGGGGACAAGAGAGGAAGGGAGCACCTGCCTTCAGGCAGGCAGCTTCCTGGCTTGTCCTGAGCCTGACAGTGAGGACAGCAGCTTGGGGGCGAGGACAGCAGCAGCCACACAAGGCCTGGAGAGACCACAATAAAGTCGTGAAAGAATATTCTGCACCGTGCCCAAGAACATCATTTCGTCCCATCACTGCTCTTTTGTGAAAAATTCTTTCCAATACATGTTTCTGTCCCAAAATTTGATGTTGGATGCTTTTCCTACTAGAAAAGTAGTAGGGAATTTGTTTTCTAGCATCTCTGTTAGATAAACTTTTGTGGTTGCAAAGGCACTAGAAAGAATGCATCTTTCCCACACCATTGTCCCTCAAAATGTCATCTGATCCACAAATATCAAGGAACTCACCACCCAGGTCAACAGGTGCTGGAATGCGATTTAACACTCTGCTTCTGCTCCGCGGTCTCCCTGTGCAATCAGGTGACCTCTCAGCATTAAAGAATCTCTATGAGAAGCCCTGAAGGTTTTGGCTATTATTAATGCTAGCAACTCTTTCCTGCTGCGTTCTCTGAGGTACCCAGAACCATCATCTCCACAAAGAACTGTTCCAAAAAACTTCATTTCAATGCTTTGGCTTTTAATTTTCAATTTGTTTCTGTTTCTAAACTCATGGGGCTTCTTAACCATTTCAAGAAAAATACCTTTAAGAAAGTAAGGAGACCCTCAGATCTACCATGCTAAGTTTTCACCTATTCAGTCCCTAAGGCTGATGTTTTCCAAGAAACTAAACTTGTTTACTGTGAAATAATAGAGGCTTGATATAAAAATAAGTATAAAAAGTAAAAAAAAATTAGCACATTCACAGTTTAATTCTTAACATAATTTCTCATGTATATAAGCGATGAATATTGCTAAATGTTTAAGTACCAACATTTAAAAAACAACTGAGCTTAAATCCATAGATTTACAGATTTTCTAAAACAAGAAAATAAGATTCATAAAATTCCAAAAAATTTACTTTTATAAAATTTGTAAATCTAGGCATCAAATGACTTGCTCAAGTAACACACATAGTAGGTGGAGTCCCAAGCCCACATTGTAAAAAATAAATTTATTGACACTGTCAATTGGTATAAAAAGTGCTACTAGTATAAAGTTGAGGAGACAGTCAAAGGGAAGTGATCTTCCTCCTGAAGTTTAAGAGTGATACCTGGCCTGGGAGATGGTTGAGTTGAGGTGGTCGTTGGGTACAAATGGTAGAGACTATGAAATCATGGGGAGCTTCTGGACTCAGAGGAGGAAGAACTACAGATGTTAATACTACAGTGAATGAGGGTGAGAAATTCTAAAATCAGCCACATTTCCAGATCCAAGAGTGATCTAACAAACACACGAGCCTTGAACCAGGGAGCTGTGTCACCCATATTTCTTCCAATAGATATCGTCTTCTAAAAAGCTCATCTATTGTGCCTGGCATGCATTATTTTACAGCTTTTTGGACGTTCCATCAGCACCACTTGCATGTCTGTGAGAAGATGTGGCTGTGGAGAGGATGTGTCTGTGTGTCCCTGGGGAAGCGGCTCGTGGTCACTACAGTTCGTTGGCACCCAGCAGGAGCAGGCTGAGGGGCGCTGGCAGACCTGAGTAGGGAAGACCACTTGGGCCCCTTCGAGAATCGCAATAAACCAAGTGGCCAGGGACACAATCATAAAGACTGATCCTGCTCCAGGAATAATCATGGATCTGCCCAACCTCAAAGAGGAGGCCACACCTATGGAGCTTCTGGGTCATTCCAGACCTGAGTGTTCCTGAATGTGCCCTTGGCATGAGCACCTCAGAAAGTACAGCTGTACATATCTGGGACACTTCCCCAAGTGTCTTCCAGTGAACATTTGTTATAAAGTGTATGAAACTGAAAATAATATTGTAACCTTTCAAGGGGAGTCACTCTTAAAGTAAACACTGCAGACCAATGACTCTGGAAAAGGTCTGTACCCCCTGGAGTATTAAGGCATCACATAATAGCTTCTCTCCACATTGTGTTCTACAGTGCCCACTTTATTGCAATCAGTGTGAGACCTGTTTTCAATAAAACGTATTTTAGATCCAAGTTTGTAATAGATCCAAATTATCATGTAGAGAGGCTTTTGGCTGTAGAATAAAAATCACAGTTTTCAACAAAAACGTTTGTGGTAAAACGTTTGTGGACAAAGGAGATGTCTTTGTGATGTTCTCTAATATTTTTTGTGTATGTTCAGCTTTACTTTTTCTCTTTTACCTTTTGTATCAAATGCTCCTTATATACTTCAAAACTGTAGTCTAGGCAAACAAGTCGACTAGTCTCAAAGATGAGGGGTCAATGTGCCCTCCTGCCCAGACAGCAGTGTGGCCCGTCGGTGCAGGCTTTTCCTGCCTGCTCATCGCCTTCCACACCAGGGCCTCAACGGAGCACAGAGGAGCTTGAAAAATCACGAATGGGCCAGATAAAGACTCTTGAAAAAATCTGGATGCCAAATTATCATAGTTTAATTTCTACTTTCACTCGCAATCACTTTAAGAGAAAACAAAGTAAGACACATCAGAGATCTATTTTCTCTAATTTTTGATTATTATTTTGTCTGGGCATATGTAAATTATGAACTGTTTATAAGATTTGTAATAGGTAAATCTTGTTAGAAATAAAATACAAGTGACTATAGAGTCTGGAAGTACTGATACCTTTTTAATGTGATCCCATGGATTTCTAATTTTAGGTTAAAAGTGCAAGTTTATTTTAAGAAAATTAGACACAAATCATCTGATGAGACATATGACATATGAATATGCAGTGATTGATGGGAATGTTGCTTTAGTGCACACTGTTGATTACAATTTTGCAGTTTATTGAACTTTGAATTACTAGAGAATAACAACACATTCAACATGTTATAGCAATAAACCACATATTATGGGCTTCTTCCATGTTTTCATACTCTCTGGCCTTCTTGATCATCTTTAATTCAAAAGAATAAGAATAATCATTTATTTTAACTATATGAAAATAGTCAAATGGAAAAAGATATTTTCCTGTATAAACTTTTCCCTAAGTGATCTCATTTTGTTCTGATCTATACTTGCCAGAAGTTGCACTATACATTGTGATCCAATGGAATATTAGATATCCATGAATGTATTTTATTGTTTTATGATTCATAAAGGAGTAGAAAAATAGATATACATTTTTCAATTATGGAGAATATAAAAAATGAATATCTTGTTGAAGTAAATAGGTCGAAACAGTCCTCGTGTCAGGTCTGCTCCTCTTAGTAAAAGGACTGCGATACTATCATCCCTGTGGATGATGCTATCGTCCCTGTGGATGAGTTGAGAGACTTAACCAAAGATACACATTTGACAGGTGTCATTAATACAGATTTACCAAGCCAAGGACAACAGGGTGGTTATGTGCAGTGTAAAATAAGTAGTCTTATCAAAATGCACATGTTGGAAAGTCCTGGACATATAAAAAGTAAGGCCTTTCATTATTATCATGACACAAATGTTGGTTAAATGTTCATAAGTTAAAATGGCCCTTCCCCAGTAACTGTGTTCGGTTGTATGTATCTCAAGCATAGACTTAGAGATATATTTTGTAATATTTTCAAAATCATTTTAAACAATGTGTCCTTTTTTAGTTCTTCAGTGAATACAAAAAGGATCCAGACTGTCTCCTTTCGGTGCCTGAGACCACCCATGAGGACAGCCTGGCTCAAGGTTCCAGCTGTGTGACATCTTCTCCTAATCACCTGAAGACCTGCAGCACTTCCTACCCTGGGTCCTACCCTTCCACAAGTCCAGGCTGCACTGCTGTGCCCAGCCTGGTGGCTGCTCAGGATTGGGTCCCAGAGGCAGGACCTAGCTCCAGAAAGATCCCATGGCATGAGAACACCTATGCCCCTGTACCCCTCAACCCCAGTCATGGTCCCATACATTGGGGTCCTGACAGGTGTGGGAGTAGGACCATTTTTGCTGTCATCAGATCAGGGTTGTCCGGGAACAAGACTCTCCACCACTGCAAGAACCCGCCTGAGCCGAGACCCTTGTGTGCCGAGTGTGGCACAAGGTGCAGAATCGCTCTGGGGAGATTGCTCCTGGTCTCCCTTTTTTTTCTGTGTGGTTTGGGGCCAGAGAGAAGGCAAACTGCACTAGGAGCAGACCACACAGGGAACAATGCTGAACTGTACCACCCATTCTAGACAGGTCACTTCTGCCCTCCCATGTGACAACTCCTGTGTGGTGTCTTTGTCTCCTGCAGGGCTCTGCGATGAGCAAGGCTAGAATCACATAAAAATTACTACGTGATGGCAGGCCAGTCTATCATCCTTTTAAGTACCCAACTCTCCCCTGGAGCAGACCTTGGGCCATGTGTTTATGTAAAGGTCACCAGACTGGGAGTGACACTGAGTTCTCTAGTCCTGGCTTTTCCACCTTTTGTTAAGTCATCTTTTCTAGAATTCAGGAGGCAAGGATGTGCAAGCTTATAAACTGTATTGTGGACACAATTAACCGTACCTGACTTGCTTTACTCCTGCAGGTTGGGCCCTAGAGGTGGCTTTTTTAGATCTGTGATCTCAAGAGCTGAAGGAGGTGGAGACAGGAGTTGGGGCCCTTTCCCCTTTCCTCCTCCCACACCTGTGGATGATCGTGCAACATCAGGGATTCTCAGTCACTGCATATTTATAGACACTCTGTGATACTTTTCCTCCTTCCATGGATCCAGACTTTCGATTCTTCACCCACATCCCACCCAAGTAACCCACACACAGTCACACCCTGTTCCATTCATTCAGAATTCCTCCCCTGGGGTTAAAAGAGGGAAAGTCAGGCCACCTGTGACCATGACCATTAATTCGTTGCAAAGCTGAACACAGCCCTCATCTTCATCATCCCTGAGGCTCACTACGACTCCACAGGCAAAGCAGGAAGTGCCATCTGTCTGGTCTCTAATTGTGAGAAAGGCAGAGGTGGGGGAGCGTGAGCTGTACATTTTATTCAGGCTAAGCTGAGAGGGGTTCACAAGGTCATCCCCATCGCAGCTTTCACTAGGGCGAGAAGGGACCTTAAGGAGCTTCTGGGGCCCAAGAAATCCAGGGGCAAGATTTTTCTTGCTTCTGAACTCAGGGACAAGAAGCTCCCCATCCCCAAACATCTTGAAAACTCTTAGGACCTGAGTGGCAATATCCAAACCTGTGAGGCCCCTGTAAACCTACGCCCTACAGCTGCATGATTTTCAAAGCTGGGTGGAAGCAGAAGAAAGATGGGTTGAGCCAGATCCTCCAGTGAAGTCTTCATGGGCTTTCTCGTCTTGTTTTAGAGTAGTTTTTGTTGTTTGAGTAATGAAAGTATTGTGAAAATATCAGGGGCAATGAAGGGACTTGAGATAAGGAGTAAGCTTGCAATGCCATGATCAGCCTCCCTCCATTCCTGCTTCCTTCTCGAGGCCAAAATACACACCTAGAAAACACAAGCAGAAGTCACTACACTACTCTTGTATGAGAGAAAAAAAACATATATTGGGGGAATAGTAAACATTTTAAATATGATAGTGAGAAAAACATTTCCTGCATAATTTTTATTTCTTGTAGACGTACTTCCCTAAGAGAAAACTCCAGTGAAGTATGGACTAGGCCAGACTCCTCCTCAATAAAGATAATGCCATGGGCAGTATGGTTGGTGGCTTGCCATGCATGGCATATTTGGCCTACACTGGCGGGCACTGACTGGAGACAGTGTTTTCTTGGGGGGCAGCGATGAGTTGCGACTCAGTTCCTGCTGCTCATCATTAAACCTGACACTCTTCAAGGACTTCCTGAGCCTGACTTGCTTTTCTCTGATGGACCGTTTTTGGTCTTTGGAGTCAGCCTGCTGACTGTAGGGGGTGTCATTATCATTCTCACTTGCTCTGTGGAGAAAGGAAGGCAGGAGACACGCACACATACTGGGGCTGGGTGTTCCCGTTTGTGCTCCTTTAACTTCGTGGCATGAAGTCCATGGTGAATGGCCACTTTCTTCTCTAGAATCTGTCCCACAGCTGTCATGAGCTCCTGAGCCTCCACATTCTTGCCATCCAGAACTAATCTGCTTTTGACGGACTGTTGGCTCTGGGCAGTGGCTGATTTGGGCTTGCACTTTTGCAAAGCATCTTGACCTTGGAATTTTTTATGAGGGAAAATCCACGGGGCATAATGCCTCATCTTTTTTTTTGAAGAAGTTTCTAAAACACTTTTTTTCTCTGGCAGCAGCTAGAGTTATTTCCTCCCATCAAAGGCTACTGTTTTCTGGCTTGGGCAGAGGAACTCATACTCTTGTCTTGACAGGTCCTCAATTTTTTAAGCTTTTCTGCATGTTCTCCTGGGTCGAACCAACTGAAGTTCTCACTCTCATAAGGAGGGACATTCATCTTGTTCTGATTCTTCCAAAAGCCTTGATATCTTTTGGTCCTGGGCTCCTGCTGCCCTGGACTGCCGCTTGAGGCTGCCTTGAGGCCACACAGAATCTGGACAACTAGCTTGTCTCCACTGGGCACTCCCTGGGGATGGCGCTGAGGCACCTGAGAGGCCAAGTTGTCAGTAGCAAGGGGCTTGTGTATGGGACAGTCTTGTGGCAGGTTCTCGGACTGTACCTTTATGTTGGACGTAACTCACTAACTACCTCTGTGTTAAAGCGTGGCTCTCTTGGATCCTGGAGAACAGTCATTTTCGGGATGAGGGGACTCTTACTGGTTCCTGGAACCTCTAAACTACTCAAATGTGCATTTGTGTTTCGGGACTTCGTCAGCAGATTGGTTCCCAAGATATCTCTCTAGACTCTGGTTGAAAAGCAAGGGACAATGTGGCCTCCCTTGCCTCCCTGGCTTCCTTGGCCCTCAAAGATTGGGGTCTTATGTTCATCTCTGGCACTGTTACCTGATGGCTCGGGTCTCGTGAAGCATGTAGATCACTCCTCCCTCCTGGGTCATTCCTGGCCATTGTTGAACCTGGACTGGGCTCTGTGCTGTCCTTCATGGCCCACTGCGTACACTCACTCTGCCAGGTGAGTGTGACAGCCTGAGGTGGTGGCCTGCCCTCCTGTCTAGCCAGAGAGGCCTTTGTGGTCCCATGGTCATCAGAAATGGGGATCTGTCCCAGGGCCCTCTGGATTTCTTCACACACAGAGAAGGGGGCCAGGAGAGGCCTCTCCAGGGTGGGAACTTAACTCCTCTCCTATGGCTTTCTCTCCTAGATGGGGCTGAGGAAGTTTTCAAAGGACCTCAGCAAGCTGGATTATCAAGTAGTCTCCAGGGACACAGGGGGCTGAGGAAGAAAGGAAAACAGCAGAGTGGGTGAGGGTGTACATTTTTTAACTTAAAAAGATTAATGGACTTGATGACCTTGCGGGGCAGGCTCCACATGTGCCTCACCCAAAACCTTGTAATGTGTGCTTCCAGCAGCCCTTGAGTATTTGTGTTGAGGAAGGAAACCCTGTGGGAGGTGTTTACTGAGGGTTCCCAGCCCTTTGAGATTCCCAAATTCCTGGTTTTCAGTGAGTGTTGGACTTGGAAGAAGCACGGTTGAAGCATGCCAGGATTGATGCACACTCACGGGGATCAAACCCTCACTGGTTTGCCCCAAATTCCTGTCCAAATGGCGTTTGGGGATGTCTTCGAGATTTTTTTCTAAGTTCCTCAGCAAACCACTTCTCAAGTCCTTTTGTAAAAGCATACAGTCATTTTCTGTCCGTTCAGAGCCTACTTCCTGAAATGCCACTATAGGCCTTTTGGAGGACCTGGAGAGGTATTTAGGGACCTTACTCATCTTTCTTTAGCTGGAACCCCACCTTCTATGCATCCTTACTGCTTTCACCTGCAAAGGAAGAGAGCCATGAGGACCCATGCTTGTCCTTTACAGGACATTTCCCTGGTAATTCACTCTGAAGCTGCCTTAGTACCAGAGATCCTTGTATCTTGCGAGGTAGCTCCCAGCAGTTTTGGATAAGCCATTTTTGGAAGTGTTGCTTCCATTGCCTCTGGAGCTCTGGACTGATTGGAAAATTCTCAGTAAGGATGGCGACCTCCCAGCTGTCCTCGGGAAGGTGGGGAGCGAAGATATTAAAGACTTACTAAGATCTTTTGACCACAGAGGGCAGGGTCCACCTGCTTTCTAGTTGCTTCTGCAAGAAGGGCAATTGTTGATTCTCAATTGAGGTGAGAGATTTCATCTTGTTCTGGGCTGTCGGGCAAGACACTCCAGAGGCCCTAATCTGGAACAGAGAAGAAGGTTGTAGGATTCGTATAGAAGATTAGAAATGGTCCTGGGCCTGAGCCAGAGGTGGGGCCTGTAATTACAGCATCAGCATCATTGGAATCAAGGCTTGAGATTGAAACTGCAGGTGGGGCAGGAGCTGGGAATGGGAAAGCGGTGGAGGTAGTTTAGCCTGCAGATGAATCAGGCAGGCATTTGAGATTCCATTGAATAAGAATGAGGGAGACCGTGGTGTGGAAGAATTCTCAGAGATCCAGGCAGTAGCCACCAGGGATTCGCTGTGCAGAGAGGGGAGATCCCAAAAATGCTGGTTGTATTTTTGCTGCAGATGGTCCCCCGAGACCTCAGGATATGAGAGCTGCTGAGGACTAGGCAGTTGCTCTGGCTTATCTTTTGTGGTCCAGAAGGGTTGCGGGATTGTGATATCCTGCTCAGCACCTAGTGATGTCAACATTTTCCCCCCAAATTCAGGTGTTAGTCTAGGCTCATTTGTTTTGGATGTAATCCATGTTTGTGTTTTTCCCTCCAAATTTGTATCTGGATCCTCTCTGTGACTTGTATCTCCAGGAGATTCTGATCATCAGATTTGAGTAAGGAGGGCTAACAGCCTCTACCATTCTATCTGTAGAATGTTCCCTGAGCAAGGCCTTTTGTGAGTGGTGGGACACGTCCTCTTGTTGGGATTTGCACTGTGATGAGATTGAGAGACACAAGGCTTTGGCAGCTGCCTTTCACTGAGACAGTTTTAAGATGGAACAGCTTGAGTGTTCAGGGCCTGAGATGGCTCGGACTGGGATTGGAGAAACTGAGAAGGTGTGTGTGGAGATGAGGTTTGTGGGATGATACTGAGTAGGAGTGCCATCAAGTCACACTGAGGAGGTGTCATAGCAGAGTCTGGGGGGTAATGGATGCAGAAGAGGCTGTTGGAGGTGGAAATTGGGCCTCTGAATCAGGGAGGCAAGAGGTAGAAGGGGAAAGTGCAAGTGGCCATGGTGAAAGGTCATCCAGGAGAAGGAAAGATTCTAGTGCCTGAGAGCTACTCAGGGATGAGCATGAATAAAAAAGAAATTGAAGAAGTAGTTGAACTTGTGACAGGGCAGAGGCCAGACATAGCAGGCGTTCAGTCAGAGGAGCTGTTGAAGTCAACAGGGACATGACGGAAGTAGCAGCTTCCATATGCTCCGCACAGGTCTGCAGGCTCCCTCAGGAACTGCTTTGCACATCTCACCAGTGGCTTCTTGACCTGAGTTCTTACAAAAGCTGCCTTTGTCAGGGAGCCTTCCCAGGTGGCTGTAGGACACGGAGGCACTAGCTGCAGCCAGGGACACATGGAGTCAGGAGGTCCTGCAGGGTGGGCACCTGGTGCCTAGTATCCTCCCCATCCCTAACATTTATTACACAGTGCTCCTGGTGTCTCTCACCCCTGAGCTGTAGCCACACCCCAACCCCACTGTCCTACCTTCCAGGTCAGTTCATAGTGTCCAGCAGCCCAGAGGGTGGTGGACCTGAGAGAAGGGGAAGATTCTTTACCTTTGCAGAAGAGAAATCAGGCCCCGAGCCTCTTCCAGATCCTGCAAGCAATCTCTGCAAGCTGGAAATCAGGAGACTGGGTCATGTGGTAAAGGCAGGGCCTTGGGGTCTTACAGGAGGCTAGGGTAATGGCCCTTTAGGGGAGACACCTTTTAGGGACAACTCTGGAGACCAGGCATTTAGGTCAAGGACAATAATTCCTGACAGTGATGGCAAGGCTCAGGAAGGGTAGAACTTCGTCATTTACAAAATTCTTCTACATCCATTACCCCCTACATACCACACAACTGCCCTGTGAGGGAAGAAATTCAGGGGTCACCTCACAAAGATTTCTGCTGGGATTCCTAACAAACTACCTATACTAGGAAAGGAAAACATACCCTGTACAAAATAAACCCAACCATTCATTCCCTATGGCCAGACCATGTGGAACTTATAGAACAAAGGCTGAGATTACTGGCAGGCTTTTAATGCTGCATAGTTATACCATTAAAGGAAAATAGAGACACAAAGTCTTTAAAAATTCATAGAAACTAAGAATCACATATAAACTGAATTTTTCAAACACCTGGCATATCTCATTCTCTTTCTCAAAGAAGGACTACACTCTGTCTATGGAGCATTATTCCTTCTCTAATAAATTTCCTTTTGCCTTTACTCTGGCTTGAACTTTTATTCTTTTGTTTTGTGGAGTCAAGGACCCTCTCTCTCTCACTGTAGGTCTTGAGTCTCCACTCAGGTCGATTCACCCCATCCTGTATATTTTTCCTGGCTAATGATGAAGAGACAAAAGGGCATAAATTTAATCCACCCAAGTACACCATGGCTCCCCTATTTTTTTAGAGGGTGGCTGTAATCAGTCCCAAGCTGTGTAGATCAAGTGGCCTTGGGCATGGTTAATGCCATCCTTAGGATCTAGTAGAGGCCAGACCTGTGAGCACAAGTTCATTGGTCCTGTCTATCTTTCCTACTTTCTCTAACTTCTCTGAAACCTTGTTCCTTTCATTGGAATTGCAAACACCCGCGGAGGTATGACCTCACCCAGACTCCGAATTAAGACTGCTCAGCCGCTTTCGGTCAAATGAGTCTTGGCGAGTCTTCTGCCCCTTCCTTTCAGCTTCTTTCCTTTATTTCCTCTGGGAGCTTGCTACTGGGAAGCAGTGGGCTACGAAAGTTCTCTCAGGGTTAATTCCCTGATCTTGCCCCTTAGTCTTTTCTTTGACTCATCCCCTCTCTAGCAGGATCCTGTATTCAGGGAAGAGACAGGATACAGTAGCCGTCCAGATAAGCTCTCCAATCTTGTCCCCTGTTTGTCCTATCCTCATTTCTCAATTGGTCTGGGACAGCAGAACAATCTCCAAAGAAAGCCCTAAGTGCTCAGATTTGGGTTTGGCTAGCACCTGACTCTGTTGGGTTTTCTTGGCCTTTGTCCCCAATGAGGCAGAGACATTAGATGGCTTAGCTCTTCCCCCAAAGTGCTAGACTTCTTTATTTCTCTCTCTCCACCCTGGATGCTCTGACGATTTTTAATTTAGCCCTCATCCCCAGCAGCGTGGGACTAATAAGGTAGCTGTTCTTGGAGGATCTTTTCTCCTTCTCCTTCTCTTTCTGTTCCTTTTCTATCTGAGGCAACTGACTTCCTCATTCTGAACTTTTCTCAGATTATCTGCCTGACAGCTCCTTATGACTTCTTCACCTATATTGGAGTCACCGAACACCCCTATTTACTTTGCAGGGAGGAACATTGTTGTCTTGGCTTGGGAAGCTAAAAGAGATATCCTCCTCCAGTCTTCCCCATTCTTAGGATTTTTTGATTTCTGAGTCCCTCCTCTGACTTTCACCCTTTCAGGTGCTTTCTGCCTCACACTCTAGGTGACCAGTGTCCAAGCCCCATGCACCAAGAGACATTCATCCCTTACTACTATTATTTTACTATTCTTCTCCATTTGGGCTTCACCCTCTGTCTCACAGTCCTCTCCTCCCTCCACTGGATTGTCCAGGTAATCTGCTTAAGAAATAACGGGCCTAGGTCCTGCCATCAATTAGGTGACGACCTCAGAGCCTACGGGTCCAGACATTTCTCCTCTTGATGGCCTCTGGATCTTACTCCTGATTTTGTTTTTCACTAACCACTAAGCCAATTGTCTTCCCAAAGGTTTTGGTAACAGAGGAGATTTATCCTTCGGCTAGTCAGGCTTTTATGTCCTAAATCACATATTAAGCTTTTACTACGTTTGTTAGAAGAAAGGGATTTAGGTTGCCACTATGGATCCCAATACTGCTTCTGTGAGAAATCACCTATCCCTGGAAATCTAAAACCTTTTTGGTTAACCAATGCAGACATTATTTTTGCTTTCTTAAACACTTAATTTGTAATCTTTCCCTTAAAGTGCATAGGCACCAGTTTTACATTACTCAGTTGCTAGGAACTTCTTGTTTTAAGTTCCGCTCTCCTTCTTTCGAGTCTGTTACTACCCTCTTTTCCTTTTTGAATGGAAAGATTATCAGTCAAAGAATCTACATTCTGTTCATTTGAAAAATACTCCTGTGTCTACATAGTGCCCTAACTAAGCACGTGCTCTTCAACAAATCATCCCGAAAGACTCTCCATTGGGATATCTCTTAAAATTGGAACCAATTCAAATTAGACTATCTTAAAAAAATAATCATATTTGTCTGCAATTCTGTTTGGCCACAATTTTTGCTTGGGGACCAAGAAGTTTGGCCTATAACGGTTTTCTAAACTATAATACTATCCTACAACTAGATCTTCTTTGGAAAAGACAGAAAAATGGGAAATAAATATCCTATGTATAGGCTTATTGGTCCCTTTACCAAGACCCAGACCTCTGAACAGTTGTAGAATGTGCCTAGCCCATATTAAGACTAAATCTCTTGGAGGCCTTCAAGACCCAGACTTATTAAATGACTCAGAAATAGGAACCATTCCCCAAAGACCCCAAATAATCAGGAATTATCTCCTCCTTTCTCACTCTCACAATCTAAATGGAGACCAAGTTCTTCAGGAATCTCATCTTCTCCACCACTTCCTAAGGAAATAACCCTGCTGGCAGCATCTGAAAGGGAGCCCCAAATCAACCTCCTCATGACAATATATGCCCCCTCAGGGAAGTTTCAAATACTGAGGGGGGAACAATAAGAGTACATGGTCCATTTTTTATGCCAGATTTAGCATCATGTAAAGAAAATTTTGGCAGATTCTCTGAAGATCCTCGCAAATTTCCTGATGATTTGAAAAACTTTCTATGACTTATGACTTAACATGACAAAATTTACAAATTTTATTATCCATATATTGTACTGTAGAAGAAAAACAAAAAATTATTAGAGCAGTGAGGAGTCACACTGAGAGTGTTGCTGCCTGCAGTGGAGGCCATTATGTTTACCATATGAGAGGGAATGTGTTCCCAGGCCAAGACAACCAATAGAGTTACCAAAGTGGAGCTCAGGTCTAGAATGGAGAAACCGTATGATAAAATGCATCACATAGTTAATGAAAAAATGTATTATTAAGCCTGTTAGTTATGGCAAAATCTTAGCAGTCACCTAAGAGAAAGATGAAAGCCCTGCTTTACTTCAAGGCTGTCTAATGGAATCTTAGTAAATATATCAACACAGATCCCACAATACCTGAGGGACAAAAATTACCGGGGACCCATTTTACCTTTCAGTTGGGTCCTGATATAAGGCAAAAATGACAGAAGTTTGTTTAGGGCTCTAGACCCCTAAGAATCAACTGTTAGACATAGTGTTTCCTGTCTATAATAACTAGGTTGTGCAGAGGGAGCAGAAAAGACCAAATGAAATAGACAGACTGCTCATATGTTAGCCAAAGCTATGAGTCCCCTGCCACCTCAGGGAAACCATTTAGGATATAAAACATCCAATTATAACACGAAGAGACAACAGCTGTTTTCACTCATAAGGCTCTTGGCAATAACTGCTGCAATCAGTGTGGGCTAGAACAGTTGGGAAAGAGCTGCCCCAGCTATGACACCAAAGAAGACCACCTGGGCCTTGCTCCCTGTGCAAACAGGAGGCCCATTGGTAGTAGGACTATACCCAGCTTTGAAGGGAGCTGGAGACTCCTAAGCCAACAACGACAGAAATGGGAAGTGACTCACAGGGCCTGAGGCCCTCCCTGGCACTTGTGGGACAAATCTCTATCTTCTCTCAAGAGCCTCAGGTAACCTTTGATATGACAGGTAAAAATATTCAATTTTTACATGATATGGGAGCTGCCTGCTCTGTTCTAATCTAATTTTTCTGGGCCATTGTCCTCACAAACATATTTAAGTACTGGAGTTGAAGGCTGCCCCCAAATCAAATGCTTTATAACCCCATAATTACCCAGCAGGAGACCATATGTTTACCCACCAATTTTTACTTATGCCCGATGTCCAATCTCTCTATTATATAATACAATATAGCATGCTACTATATTTTTGGCACCTCACAATCAAATTTATTAGCACACATTTCAGGATTCTATTCCACTTACAGGATCTTATACAATTGATACCCCCCAATATTAGCTCATGGGTTGATCCTAGAGTTTGGGCCACAGAAGTCCATGGAAGAGCTATTAATGTCATTCCCATTAAAATACAACTAAAACCTAATACTAATTATCCATGTAAAAAATAGTATCTACTCAAGACCAAGGTACCATGGGGTATACAACCAGTAATGAAAATATTTTTAAAATATGGACTGCTAAAGCCATGCTAGTCACTTTATAATACCACTATTCTACCAATAAAAGGCCTAATGAGGAATTCATATTTGTCCAAGATTTCAGGGCAACAAATCAAGCTACAGATCCAATCCATCCAATCATCCCCAATCCCTAAACCCTTCTGACTCAGATTTCAGAGACTGCCCACTGGTTTACAGTCTTGGACCTGAAGGATGCTATTTTTTTTAAATCCCTTTACATCCTGTTAGCCATTATTTATTTACATTTGAGTGGACTGATCCCAACACGTTTAAAATCTCTCCATATACTTGGACAGTCATACCCCAAGGTTTCCTGGGTAGTCTCCACTTGTTTGGGAATGCCCTGGCCAAGGAATTCAGGAATTTAAGATTTACATATGGTTCTCATATTCAATATATAGATGAGTTGTTAATAACAAGCCCAACAAAAGAAAGTTGATTCTAACACTGTCCAAGTTTTAAATTTTTTGTAGGAAAACAGATTTTGGGTGTCTCTACAAAAGGCACAAATTTCCCTCCAGAAAGTTAAATACCTAGGATATGTATTAACACCAGGAGCCCGGGCTTTGACTCCAGAAAGAAAGGAAACTATATTAGCAATAAAATTCCCCAGACAAAGAACAGTTAAGAACCTTTTTAGGTATGACTGGGATGACAGAATATGGATACACAATTTTGGGATGATAGCTAAGCCTGTACAGGAAGCCATAAACGGTTCTGATACTGAGCTCTTTCTTTGGAGTGGGTCATATGAGTTGCTTTCAATACCTTAAAAGAAAAGTTAGTAACAAAACGAGGGATAGCTTTGGGACTGCTAACTCAAAAGTTAGGGGACACTCCAAAACCAATTGTCTATTTTTCAAAACAATTAGATCAGGTAACTTCAGGCGGGACCAGCTGCTTATGAGTTGTAGCAGCCATTGCCCTGTTAGAAGAAGCTTTCCAACTTAATTTAGGACAGCATCTTGAGGTGCTAATCCCCCATCAAGTACAAAATGTATTAGAAACCAAGGAACATCAATGGTTAAAGGGAGAATATTGTAATGTAAGGCCCTCTTATTAGATACTCCTAATGTCTTTCTCAAAGTTTGTTAAACACTAAACCCTGCCCATTCTATGCCCCTCTCCACCATTGAGACTGTAGAACAAATTTATTCAAACTGGCTTGATCTAAATGGTGAACTCTTACTCAATCCAGATGCGGAATGGTTCACAGATGGAAGTAGTTTGGTCGATAAAGGGCTCAGAAAAGCTGGATATCCTATTGTAAGTTTATCAGATGTCATGGAGCCTAACACTTTGCCAGCTAACTCCTTTGCTCAACAAGCAGAACTGTTGCCCTCATTAGGGCATTGCAATTGTGAAAAGGACTCAGACTATACTGACTCAAAAAACAGATTTGTGATATTTCATGCACATGCTGTCATTTGGAAGAGAGAGGCCTCCTTACTGCCAAGAGCTCCCTAATTCAACACAAAGGTGAAATTTTACAGCTCTTCGAAGCAGTGCATGAACCTCAAGAAATAGTGGTCATTCACTGTAAGAGAAACCAGAAGGGTATTTCAAATGTAATCAAGGAAATAACCTAGCAGATGAAGCAGTCAAAACTGCAGCAAAAACCCCCCATCCAAGTAGCCCTCATACCAGAGGCCCCAAGCCCCAACTACATAGCTAATTATACCTTGGAAGAAGCCACGCGAGCAACACAGAGAAACCTCATTCTTGACTCATTACACTGTTTCACAGAAAAGGAGCCATTATTCCTCCCAAATGCTGAACACTGGAAGGTTATTAAACATTTACATGAATCTTCTCATTTAGGCTAAGTCTCCTTATATAAGCTAATTTCTCATCTCTTCATTGGAAGGGGATATTTCAAAACACTAAAGAGATAACCAGAACTTCTGACCTTGGTGCTTGCAACGATCCAGGGAGCCATACCATCCCTCTTCTTTATTAAAGCCAGTACAGCATGGGGGATTATTCCCTGGGGAGTACTGGCAAGTCACTTTCACTCAAATACCATCCTGCAAAGGGTTCAAATACTTACTAGTATTTACTGATACTTTTACTGATGGATGGAAGTTTTTCTCACTTGGACTGAAAAAGCTTAAGAAGTCTCTAAATTCTCAAAGAACTGAAATCCTTAGATTTGGACTACCAAGGAGTCTACAAAATGACAATGTGCCTTCTTTTACTGCTAAAGTAACCCAGCAAATAGCTTCTGCTTTAGGAATTAAGTTTCATGTTCATCCTGCCTAGAGGCCCCAATCCTCTGGAAAAGTAGAAAAAGCTAACCATGTCCTTAAGGAAATGCTAGCCAAACTTTGCCAAGAAACCTCTGAAACCTGAGTAACTCTTTTACCTAGTACACTGCCAAGAGTCCGGATAGCCCTCAAGGACAACCTGAGGCTAAGTCCATTTGAAATGGTTTAGGGAAAACCCTTAACTTCAGATTTATATTTTAATGAAGAAGTTCAACAGAAGTTATCTCATTAATCCAGGTCAAGATCAAAAACTGCTTCAAGAATATGGTAATGACATTCCACTTCATCTTTATAAAACTCAATAAAACTCTTGAATACAACTAGGAGATCATGTCTTATTAGAAACATGTGGAGAAGGAACCCTAGAGAGCCATCTTCGACCCAAATGGAAAGGGCCCTACCAAGTTTTGTTAAGTACCCAAACTGCCATCTAATTACAAGGAATTAACAGTTGAGTTCAGTTGTCTTGAATTAAATTCATTTCTTATGAATCCCCACAGGTTCCTCCAGAACACTGAATGAGAATTATGACCTATTCTTGTGAACCCATGGAAGATTTTAAGCTCTTATTCTGGAAAATGGATGAGTCGACATGTCCTTACAGAATCAGAGGACTTTACTGGATGATTATTCTTTTAGTCTTGTGTCTATATCACTGTTTTCTCTTCAAAATAATTCAATATCATCTTAATTCTAAAAATATTCATAGGCATTATATATCTTTACCTTAAATTAACAAACTACCAAGAACTACCATGGAAAAGTAACTTCATTGCCAATTACTTTTAATAGCTATAGTTTTTGGACTTTGTCTTTTCAATCTTCTCATTAAATTTATGTCTTCTAGGCTATAGCATATCCACATGAAGATGATGGTCATCCAAGGCTTCTCACTACTTCCAAGTACTGAAACAACCCTACATTCCCTGCTTCGAGTGCCCTTAGAACAGACTTCCAGAGATCTTTATTCCTGAGAGGCAGGGACTACAGTCCAATCTCAGATTTGAAGAAGTTACAGAAGACAGACCTTTGCCGCTCAACATTCCCTTAAGAATAGAGAATAAAATTTCTGAAGGGAGAATGACATAGGGAAGTGTCATGAGAACTATGCAAATTAAAGCAAGCTATATTCAGACCTTGCAACATGCTGCTACCAGACCACAGAAAACCTACAGAATAAAGGAAGATTCCTACTGGGATAACTATTTTCTCATTTAATGAGAAGAAAATAGGAAAACAGAATCTTTAAGTCATAACCTACACAAAATAAACCCAACCATTCATTCCCTATGGCCAGGCCATGGGGGAACATATAGACAATCCTGAGATTGCCAGCGTACCATTAACACTGCATACCATAACTTTCACGCTGCCAACCCATACAATCAAAGGGAAACAGTCTTTAAACCATAATGCATAGAAACTAAGAACCAAATATTAAACTGAATTCTGAAATACGGGGGGAATTCAGTTTATATGTGATTCTCTCCCACTCTACCTCAGTGAGAAGACCATGCTCTGTCTATGAAACTTTATTTCCTCTCCAATAAACTCTGGCTTGTACTTGAATTCTTTCCTGTGCACAATCAAGGACCCTTGCTCTCTTGATGTAGGACTTGAGTCCTTACTCATGGAAATTCACCCTGTCCTATATCAGTTGGACCCGGCGTTCCCACTTCTTACTAAGGCGCTGTTGGTCCACAACAGCCCAAAAGCCCCTTCTGGGCAACACCAATTTCCAGACACTCAAGGGTTTGTTTTCAGCATGAATCTAGGAAGTATGGCGGTTCCGATCTTCCCAGGGACAAGCTGAACTGCTAGTGTACTTGGTGACCTGGATCTGGGCCCTCAGGGGCCAGAGAGGCCAAATCTTTGTACACAGGGCTGAGGGGCAGAAGCTTACCTTTCAAAGCTCTGCTTTTCTTCCTGCTTTTACTCCTCCACTTTGGCTCCACTGAAAGCCGAGAGACAAGAACATGTGAGAGGCTAGACTCATTCTCACTCTCCTGTCTCTAGACAAGCTACAGAAACTCAGTGTTAATGAACAAAGTGACTTTCTACATTTAATTTACGTGATTTTCTATTTTATCCACTTTTATTTTATTTTATTTTTATAAAGTAAATAAAATGTTTTGTTTTTCTTCTTGAAGAAATGCAAAAAAGAATTTTTTTTTGAGACCCACCATGGATTTCTTGCTCAAAAAGAAAGAAATAAAGAAAAGAAAGGGAGAGAGGGAGGAAGGAAGGAAGGAAGGAAGGAAGGAACAGAAGGAGGGAGGGGGAGAGAGAGAGAGAAAGGAAGGAAAAGAAGAGAAGAAAAAGAAAGAAAGAAAGAAAGAAAGAAAGAAAGAAAGAAAGAGAGAGAGAGAGAGAGAGCGAGATCTCTCGATCTCATCCTCCTCCCTCTCCACTCCCTCCCTCCCTCCCTCCCGCCTCCCTCCCTCCCTCCCTCTCTCTCCTCTCTCTCTCTCCTCCCTCCCTCCCTCCCTCCCTCCCTCCCCTCCCCTCCCTCCCTCCCTCCCTCCCCCTCCCTCCCTCCCTCCCTCCCTCCCTCCCTCACCCTCCCTCCCCTCTCTCTCTCTCTCTCCTCCCGCCCTCCCCCCCTCCCTCCCTCCCTCCCTCCCTCCCTCCCCTCCTCCCTCCCTCCCGCCCCTCCCTCCCTCCCTCCCTCCCTCCCTCCCTCCCCTCCCTCCTCCCCTCCCCCCTCCCTCCCTCCCCTCCCTCCTCACTCCCTCCCTCCTCCAGAAAGAAAGAAAGAAAGAAAGAAAGAAAAGAAAAACACATATTCTCGGTCAGGTAGGACTCTGGTTTCCCAGGCCAGAGCCCCACACCAGCCTCTGCTCAGAGTTGTCCAGGGGCTCTGCACTGACCTCGGATTAGCCCCAGCAGAGGTGAGGCTAGACCTAGGCACCTGCTATGGGAAAGTCCTCAGGGGCCTGTCACTCAGTAGAGATCCAACTCTTACTTAGTATCCAGTCTTTGACCACTGGTCGCTGCATCTGGGACTGTGCCCTGAGGCCTTCCACCACACCTGGACTCCTGATCCAAGATCTTCAGATCAAAATCTGTGTGCTCGCTCTAACCCCTGCTCGGCCTGGCTTGTTCCTAGAACGTGATGTTCTATTCATTCTCAAGAATTCCCATCTCACCATTTTCTCTAGGTGATTCAGAAAAGGTGAAATAAAAATAAGAAAAAAAGATCACCTCTGCTGGGTCTGGGCCGAGTGTTCCTTATCTTCCTGATGCTTTCATGTTTTCTAGGTGATGGTAAGGATAGATTACTCTGGAAGCAGAACAGTAACAGGAAGAAGAGCCCCAGTCCACTCAGGAAGGCAAGGATAGTATCAATCACCCAGGGAGTGAACACAGGGCTTATTCATGTAGCAATAACATTCTTCAGACAAGAGAGAGGATTTTGTATGGTCTGAATGGCACTGCTGCCCTCTGGCAACTGAGCGCTGGAAGTTCACTTGGGGGCAAATCCCAGGCTCACCCACATCACAGAGCTTCAGCCTAGTCACAAAGGTTCCTGAGAGTATGGGAAGGGACAATAAGAACAGAAGGCTGGCTGAACTACTTGCCCTTCTCTCACCGTCCAGGTACACATACCTCTGCACCCTTCTAAGCCTTCTAGATCTCTCATTCCCACTCTACTCTCATTCAGTCAGAAAGACCTTACAGATTTTCTCTTCATTTCTTCTGGAACCCAGATGTCGCCCGGTTCCTATTGCCCCTTAAAGATCTTGACTCAAGGCCCACCAATTTATAATCCTTGAAAATCTGAAGTTGATTCTGAAAATGGGGCTAGTTTCTGGGGATTTTACTCTATTTCCTCTGTCCTCAGCTCCAGCTTCCCTGTATAATATTTTTGTCTTGTGTAAAACCAGACATAGAACTTTTAAACTTAGTTTTGTGAATTTTAAGTAGTGTTTGCTTTGTCACATTTTCCATCAGAGGGACCTATATACAAAAAATTAAAAATGTATTATTTGAATTCAGAAATATAAATGTAAGAGAATTATACATAATTAACCCCTTAAATGATAATTTAAATTGTAAATTTGGATTATTTATAATTTGAGAGTTAGTAAAGCTTTCAATTGCACAGACTTTTGGGACATTAACATGCACACACACTCATCTTTTCATAAACCAATTCACTATTTTCAAATCCAATAATCCATAATTTTCTACATAAATTATTCTTATTCATTGACCCAACTTTCTATTTTACAAAATAAAGATAGTCCTTACTCTCCATGTAAGTTTTGAAACATGTCTTAGCCCATTAGAGTTGCTATAATAAAGTACCAAAGACTAGGTAGATTAGAAACAATAGAAATTTACTTCTCATAGTTCTAGAGGCTGGGAATTCCAAGATCAGGTGCCGGCAAGTCACTTTCTGGTGAGGACCCTCTTCCTGGTTCATAGCCAGCACCTTTTCACTATGTCCTCACATGGTGGGAGGGGGCTAGAATCTCTCCAGTGCCTCTTTCATAATACACCGATCCTATTAACAAGGGTCTATAAGCACCACCCAAAGGCCCTGACTCCTATCATCTTTAGAAGTTAGGGTTTCAGCATAGAAACTTTTGGAGTAACACAAATATTCATACATGTGCACACCCAGAAGCCAAGAATGGGTTAAGGTGAGCTAAGGTACTGACTCTTAAGGTCTGTAGGGTGGAGAGTGAGCCTAGGATTCACAGCCTGGAGCTAATTCAGGTCTTGAGCAGTCTCTTCAGATATCCCTAGTGCGTTTTGTTCATATTCTTCTTATTCAGTGTGCTCTGCCTTCTCCCACCCTCCTCTCCAGAACCCCGTGACCCCAAGTCCAGCCTGAACCACATAGAGAGAGCTTTGAGTTCCCTACAGAATTCCCTTATGGTATAATTCTGCATCCCCTCAGCAGCAGTCATCAGGATTCACTGAGGAGTTCCCATGGGAAATTTGTCATAACACTCCAGGTGCACTTAAAAGTCATGTGCATCCCTTGCTCATAATGTTTTAAATACAGCTTTAGTGGGAATAAGAGCACTGGAGTTTATTTGACTGTACTGTTATGAATAAACACATTCATGAGCACATCTTCTACATCTACTGTTGCTTCTAAGGTCCTCAGTCTCTTCCTCTTTACCTTAAAGTAAAAGTTTGATATTACTTTTATCAAACTTCTATCAAAATATGGGCTTCAGTCTTCCTTGTATTTATATTTGCCATATATATTTTCTCCATTATTTTCAGTATGTTCGGACAAAGCATGGAAGATTTTATATTAATTACAAAGGAGAGTGTAAATTACATAAGAATTGACTAAATAAACATCCACCAGTATTGGCTAAAATTTAAAAATCATAATGGAGAATGTTGCAAGAGGTGGAAGTGGGGCACTAATCTCTACATTTTACTGAGTCAGTTAATGTTGCTCAAAATAGAAAAAGAGTATATTATTTAGGCATAATGTTATATATAGTAATATATTATTTAGATAAAGCAAAAAATTAAAAATCCTTAACATTTTAGCTTTAAAAACAAATGGAAAATGTGCTTTTAGGAGAAAAATTGGAAAAAAATGAAATTTATTCTTTATCATTTATAGGAAGTCAATGATTTTACTCAAAATTGAAAAATTAAGTGATTATATAACATTATTTATATATGATAAAAATTACCTCTACAGGGCAGGACCAGGGCCTGTGGAAGGGAAAAACTTGTTTTTTGTTTGTTTGTTTGTTTTCATGTTTTGCTCATCAAAATGTTTTAATGATTTTTTTCATGGACATGTATTGCTTTCATTTAAAAAATGTATCACAAAATGACACATCTCTGTAAAATTAGTTTTCTTATAGCCAAATGTGTATGAAAAGTAATTGACGCATCTAATATCTGATGGAACTTAAAGTTAGATATTATTAAATTATAATTTTTGGAAGGACATAAACATGCCATAAAACAGCCAGGACATAATACTTGACTGTTCTGTTTATCTAAAAAGTAAAATCCTTATGTTCAAAACATGCGATGTCAGAAATATGGCAGAGTAAGAGATATTCCCATATCATTCCCCTAGAAATAACAATAAGTTGAACATTTAAAACTCAACAGGTAACAACCAATCTTCACACAAGCAGTGAGCAAGTGATCTACACATAAGAGCTTCCAGAGGTCAGAACCATAGGAGTTGGGGGAAAGATTATGAGGAACAAAAAAGCTGCCTCTTGTAACTGGAGCTTCCTGCTGGAGAAGGGTGAAGAAAAAAGTTGTGGCCAGTTCCTTGAACAGCCCTGTTGGAGGGATCTGTGAGCTCCATGTAGCAGTAGAACCCAAAGATCGGAGAAGAAAGCAAAGTAGGGACTAACTGCAGAGTGGTGATGGCTGGTTCTCAGCAGCCATGGTTGTGCAGAGTGAGGCTGAGACACAGAGATAGCACCAACTCTCAACCACCAACTCAGAGGGTGCCTTCCCCTCATATCTTCCAAGACTGAACACTGCAGAGCTCCAAGGGAATTTGAGCAAATGCCGCCAAAACTGTAGGTAACACAGACAGGGACTAAAACTGAGGGTAGCGATCGTGATTGAATATAAGAGGGAGGGAAAAAGGCAATTTTAAGTGTCAAAACAGGAAAGTAAGAGACTTGGATTCCACCTACTGGAAATCTCTTTAAAAAGAAAAGAAAAAAAGAAAAAAGAAAAGAAAGAAAGAAAATAAAAGAAAAAAGAATACACTCTCATCATTCATGTCCAGGTGGAGAATAGTCCATCAAGGCATCATGAACAACCAAAGTGACAAAGCATCTCTGAAAGAAAAAGAAAAATTGCCAGAAAATAAGCTTAAAGACATAGGAATATATGACTTAAATGACAGAGAATTCAGGCTTGTACTTCTGAAAATACTCAATGAGATCCAAAATAATTCATATCAACAATTCTAGTAATTTAAAAAACAACTAGATTAGCAGAATGAGTGTTTTAGCAAGGAGATTGAAATACTAAAAATAACCAATTAGAACTTCTGGAGACGAAAAACACACTATGAGATATAAAGAATGAAATAACAAGCTTGGGAAATATAGCTGACCAAAAGAATGACAAGATCAGTGATATTAAAGACTAAAATCTAGACATATTTTAGAAGGAAGAAGGGAGAGATTGAATAATGAAAAATAATGAAAGAGAAATACAAGAACTAGCTGACACCATCAGGAATGGAAACGTAAGAATAATGGGCATTCACAAAGGGAAGGAAAAGGAGCAGAGATTAGAAAGCATTTTCAGACAAATAGTTGAAGAGAATTTTCCAAATCTTAGTTGGAGCTTGGAATATAAGAAGTCAACAGAACACCTAATTATCTCAACCCAAAAAGGTCTTCTCCAAGACACATTATATTATTTATCAAAAATCAATGACAAAGAAAGAATTCTCAGGGCACCCAAGAAAAGAAGATGGTAACCAATAAAGGATTACCATCGGACTTCCCAGCACAAACATTACAAGCAAGAAAGGAGTGGAATCAAATGTTCAAACTATTAAATGAAAGGAACTACCAGCCAAGAATAATGTATCCAGCAAAGCTCTGCTTTAGATATGAAGGAGAAATAATGTTCTTTCCAGACTTACAAAGATTGAGGAAATTCTCCATTACAGGGCCCGCATTGGAGGAAATACCAAAGGAGGTCAGCTCACCTAAAATAAAATGAAAAAAAAAATGTAACTATGAGTAAGGTGACTACAGGCAGATAGAGGTAGAGGAGTGCAACCATTATTAACACAGGGCATTGTAAACTTAAATAATAAGAGATTTGCTATTATAAGAGAGTAATGAAAGTTCTGCATATATAGGGACAAACTGAGACAACAATAACAGAAAAGGAGAGGATTCAAAAATCAAATTTCACAAAGTGAAATGGAGATAAGGCATATGCAGAAGAAAATGGATACACACACACACACACACACACACCACAACTATCCTCCACATATTCATACTGGTAATCACACACGAAAGATCCAGAACTGAAGTACACAACATAAAACAACAAAGACCAGAGGGAAAATCCACAAACCTAATAAAATTTAAAAACAGGCAGAAATGCAAAAACAAGGAAACAATGGAAATACCAAGCTACTAGAAAGCAATAGATAAAATGGCTATAGAAAAGCCTTATATTTTAATAATTACCCTAAATGTAAATGGACTGAACTCATTAATAAAAAGGCACAGATTTGCAGATTGGATCAAAAACCAAAACCCAACCACATGCTGCCACCTGGAGACACATCCCAGTTCCAAAGACAAATACATATTCAGATGAAAAGGTAGAACATGATACTCCAAGCAAATGGCATTCAAAGAAAAGTGGGATTAGCGGTGCTAACATCAGACAAAATAGAATTCAAAATAAAAAAGCTAAAGAAAGATACTAAGGGACACTTCATAATGATAAAGGATTTATGCATCAAGAAGATATAACACTTATTAAAATCTATGCTCCCAATCAGAGAGCCCTGAAATGTATAAAGCAATTACTACCAAAACAAAAGGGAGAAACAGGCCAAAACACTATCATGGTAGGGGACATAAATACCCCACTGTCGGACATGGACAGATCGTCCAACAGTAAATCAATAAGGAAGTAACATCCTAAAATGACACTTTAGACCAACTGGACATGATGACATTTACAGAGCCTTCCATCCCAAAACAGCTGCTTATACATTCTTCCCTAGTGCACATGGAACATTCCCAAGGATTGACCACCTACTGGGAACACAAATAGCCTCAACAAATATAAGAATATTAAAATCATACTAACCATATTTTCTAATCATAATGCTTTGAAGCTAGAGATCAACTGCAGAAAGCAAGTGCGAAGAACCACAAATACATGAAGATTAAACAACATGCTACTGAAGACTGGCTAGGTCAGAGAAGAAATAAATATAGGGATCAAGAGATACATAGAAACGAATGATAATGATAGTACAATATATCAAAACATTTGAGAAATGGTAAAAGCAGTCATAAGAGGAAAGTTAATATCATTACAAGCCTATCTTGAAAAACATGAATGAGGCCAAATAAACAACCTAACGCTTCTATTCAAAAAACTAGAAAAGGAAGGACAGACGAAGTCTAAAATCAACAGAAGGAAAGAAAGAGTTTAAATCAGAGCAGAATTGAATGAAACTGAAAACAAAAACAATAGGAAAAATAAATGCAACAAAGAGCTAGGGTTTTTTTTTTTTGAGATGCTTAATAAAATTGAGAAACAAAAGGACTACTAAAGACTACTAAAGACAAAAGAGAAAGGACACAAATAAGCAAAATCAGTGACCAGAAAGGGGAAATTATGACAGCGCAGAAATACAATAGATCATATATCAATACTATGAAAAAGCATATAATGCCAAATTTAATAGCCTAGAAGAAATGGACCAGTACTTAGAAAAATACAACCTTCCTAGACTGAATCAAGAAGAACTGGAAAATCTAAATATGCCTGTCAACAGTACGGAAATTGAAACAATATTCAAATCCTACCAAAAAGTAAAAGCCTAGGACCAGATGGCTTCACCAGTGAATTCTACCAAACATTCAAAGAAGATGTAATACCTATTCTCCTCAAACTCTTCCACAAAAGCAAAGAGGAGGCAATACTTTCTAATTCATTTTATGAGGCCAATATTATCCTGGTACAAAAACCTGATAAAGATAACACAAAAAAAGAAAACTATAGACCGCTATCTCTCATGAACACAGATGCAAATATCATAAATAAGATACTAGTAAACCAAATATAGCAGCGTATTAAAAAGATTATACATCATGATCAAGTTGGCTTTATCCCACAGGCACAGGGATGGTTGAACATACGCAAATTGATTAATGAGATACACCACATAATCACATTAAAAAACTAGAATCATATGATCATATCAATAGATGCAGAAAAAGCCTTTAACAAGATACAGCATCCAATTATGATCAAAACACTTAATAAAATCGGTATAGAAAGAAAGTACCTTAACATAATAAAGGCCATATATGACAAGCCCTCAGCCAACATTATACTTAATGGTGAAAAACTAAAAACCTTCCCTCTAAGATCAGGAACAAGGCAAGGCTGTCTACCATCGCTACTCTTATTCAATATAACATTGGAGGCCCTAGCACATGCAATCAGGTAAGGGAAAGATATAAAAGGAATCCAAATAGGAAATGAAGAAGTCAAATTGTCGCTATTTGCAGAAGACATGATTCTATAGAAAACCCCAAAGACTCCAGAAATACACTATTAGAAAAAATAAACAAATACACTAAAGTTTCTGGCTTAAAAAAATTGATGTTAAAAAATTCATAGCATTCTTATTCTCTAATAATGAAGTGTCTGAAAAAGAAGTGGAAAACATTCTTTTTTTTAATTGCAACAAAATGAATAAAATACCTAGGAATGAATGTAACAAAACATGTGAAGGACCTATATAATGAAACTATAAGACCCTATTAAAAGAAATCAAAGAAGATACAGAGAAATGGAAAGATATTTCGTGTTCTTGGATTGGAAAAATCAACATAGTTAACATGACCTTATTACATAATGCATTATACAGATTTCATGCAATCTCCATCAAAATCCAATTGGCATTTTTTAAAAGAACTAGAACAAAAAATCATCAGATTTGTACGGAAGCACAAAAGAACTCAAATTGCTAAAGCCATCCTGAGAAAAAAGAACATGGCTAGAGGCATCACTCTGCACAACTTCATATTATACTACGAAGTGACAGTAATCAAAACAGCATAGTATTGGCAGAAAAACAGACACACGAACCAGTGGAACGGAATCGAGGGTCCAGAAATAAACCCATCTTTAAATGGGCAAATAGTTTTCAACAAAGAAGTAAAAAACATACAGTGGAGAAAGAAATTTTCTTCAATAAATGGTGCTGGGAAAACTGGAAAGCCACCTACAAAAGAATGAAACTAGACTGTTGTCTATTACCACACAACAAAATTAACTAAAAATGGATTCAAGACCTGAATATAAGACCTGACACAAGAAAATACATAGAAAAATATGTAGGAACTAAACTCATGGACCTTGGACTTAAAGAGGATTTTATGAATTTGACCTCAAAGGCAAGGGAGTTAAAAGCTAAAATAAATGAATGGAATTGCATCAAGCTAAAAAGCTTCTGCACAGACAAAGAAATTGATAACAAGGTAAAGAGACAAACACCTGAAGGGTAAAATATATTTACAAGCAATGCCTACGATAAAGGCCTAATATCCAAAATATACAAAGCACTCATGTGACTCAGTAACAACAACAACAAAACAAACGATCCATTCGAAAAATGAGCAGAGGACCTGAACAGACACTTGTCCATAGAGGACATACAGAAGGCCAACATCTCTTCCTTTTAGGGAAATGCAAAGCAAAACCACAATGAGATATCATCTCACACCTGTTAGAATGGCTATAATCAACAGGACAAGTAATAACAAATGTTGGAGAGGATGCGGAGAAAAAGGAACTGGCTTGCACTGCTGGTGGGACTGCAAATTGGTGCACCCACTATGGAAAACAATATAGAAGTTCCTCAAAAAACTAAGAATTGATCTACCATATGATCCAGCATCTGAAAAGATATTTGCGCACTGTTCTTCATAGCACCATTATTCATGGTGGCTAGGACACGGAAGCAACCAAAGAAGAGATGGGGCATATATACAATGGACTACTGCCATTTGCAACAACATGGATGGACCTCGAGATTATCATGCTAAGCGAAACAAATCCGACAGAAAAAGTCGAAAACCAGATGATATTACTTATATGTGGGATATAAACCTCAAAGAGACAAATGAACAGGACAAACAAACAAAGACTCATGGACATAGACTATAGACTAGTGGTTATCAGAGGATATGTGTAATCCAAAAATCAAAATAAATGAACAAACAAAACAAAAACAAACTCATAGATACAGAGAACAAACTGATAGTTGCCAGATGGGAAAGGAGTTGCAGGTGTGGGTGAAAAAGATGAAGGGATTAAGAAATACTAATTGACAGTTTCAAAATGGAGATGGAAAGTAAAGCTTAGAAAATATCATTAATAATACTGTAATAACCTTGTATAGTACCTACTAGGTTCTAGACTTATTGAGGGAAATCACTTTAAGTTTTATAAATATCTAACTACTATGCTGTATACCTGAAACTAATATTTTATTGAATTTCAAGTGTAATTAAACAACAAAACAGAACAAAACAAAATGAAAATGAAAGGTGCTGGGGAAAGTGGATATCCACATTCAAAAAAATTAAGTTGGACCCTTACCTCATACAGTGCACAAAAATTAATTCAAAATTAATAAAGGCCTAAAATTAAGAACAAAAACTATAAAAATCTCAGAAGAAAACAGGTGAAAATCTATGACTTTGGATTAAGCAATAATTTCTGAGTATGACACCAAAAGCACAGACAACAAAGGGAAAAGAAAGTTAGGTTGGACTTTGTCAAAATCCAGAAATTAAAAGAAGAATAGCAGAAGAGGGTAAAGACAATCTATAGAATGGAATAACATTTGCAAACCATATATCTGATAAGGGATTAATATTCAGAATATATATATAAAACTCCTACGATTCAACAACAAAATATCCAAACACAATTCAAGATGTGTAACTGATTTGATAGATATTTGTCTAAAGAAAATATACAAATAACCAGTAAGCATGAAAAGATACTCAATATCTTAGTCATCCTGAAAATGTAATTTAAAACCAAGTGAGATACAGACACTGGACTGTCTAGAACTTAAAAAATGATAAATAACAAGTGTTGATGAGGATGTAGAGAAATTTGAACTCTCATAGAATGCTGGCAGGTATATAAAACATTGGCAGACACTATAGAAAACATTTTTTCCATTCCTCAAAAAGTTAAAGATAGAATTACAATATGATCCAGCACTCCATTCCAATATATTTGTCCAAAGGTTTCAAAATGTGAACTCAAACAGATATGCCAATGTTCATAGCAGCATTATTCACAATAGCCTAAAGTTGGAAACAACCCGAGTATCCATCAACAGATGAATGGATTTATAAAATGTGGCATACAAAAGATATTATTTAGCCATAAGAGGAAATGATGTACTGATACATACTATGATATGATGAACCTTGAAAACATTATGCTAAGTGAAATAAGATAGACACAAAAGGATAAATATTGTATCAGTCCTCTTACATGAAATATGAAGAGTAGACAAAATCATAGAAAGAAATTAGATCAGAGATTACCAGGGCCTGGAGATAGGGAAGGAATAGGTATTTACTCCTTAATGGTCCAGATTTTCTGCTTGAAGTAGTAACATCTTTGAGAACTAGATAGTGGTGATAGCTGTACAACACTGAATGGAATTAAAGTTACTTAAATGCACACTTTAAAATGGTTAAATGGGAGTTATTAAACATAAAACGTCTTTCCAGGCTATTTTTCCCTGCCCTGTGTTTCCTAATCTGTTTTTTGTCAAGGTGAAAGGCAAAGAACAGGCAAGGTTTAACGATCTGTCTGTCTGTGTATGTATTTATTTTAGTAATGGGAAGAGTGGGATGGAAGCATTCTTTCTAAAATAAATGTGTAATGTGAAAATTCAAAGTTCATGTACTGACATAAAACATTGTCTTACAGAAATGATTTTCAGAGGGCGAAAAATGGTTAAAGGGGAAATTTTATGTGATATATATTTTATCACAACTTTACAAATTAACATTTTAATATACCAAAATCATTGAATTGTAAGCTTTAAATGGGTCAATGGCACTTGAATTCTGTCTCAATAAAGCTTTTAAAAAACCACAGTAAGATTCTTACTACACATCTATTAGAATGACTAAAATTAAGAGTGCCTATTATTAAGTCCTAACAAAGATGTCGAGGAAGTGGAACTCTCACACTACTGATGAGCAAACAGTTGGGAACTTTCTTTAAAAGTTCTGGAAAATGGGGCCCCTGCAAGCCAGAAAGTGTGGCAGAAATCCCTTTTTGTTTGTATTTTTCTAATATTTTTCTTTCTTAATCTTGACCTGAAGTCATCCTTAGTCACAGAGAAGCACTTCAGAGGCCAACACAATGGCAGAGTCAACTCGACTCTGAGATAAAACCTGTCTTTCCAGCCAGGGAAGGCAGAAGAAGTGACCTGTGGTCTGAAGAACGTGGAAGAAATTCATATTTATTTTTTTCTGTTTTCGCTTCTCTCTTTGCAGGAAGGCAGCTATTTTTGGCAAAATTGGGGGCATGCTGGCATGTGACAGAGAAACCCCATCTTTTATCCAGAGCATAAAGGGACCCATGGGGGCCAGAGAGTCTAGGGAACATTCGGGAGAAGAGACATCTGTGAAGGGGCCTCCCCAGTTCTGTGTATGAGCAGACATGGTTTGTGCTCAGCCCAGACCTCTATAGCACTGCGAAATGAACGAACATTGGAACTTCTACCAACAGGGGACAAAACAGGATATATGGTCTGAGGCGAACAAGGGTAATTGCCTGTTAAAAAGGGGAAAATCAACATCTTCCAGAGAATGTTGAAGGGCATTTTTGTGCACAGAGTCTCCCAATATAAAACAGTTTTTGCTTTGCATAGCAGTACAAAACTATAAAAACGGCCATGCAAGCTAAAACTGTTCTGTGCTATCTTAATAATCAATGGGTAAAAATGATTTTCTGTGACTATTAGAAATTTTTCATCAAAATATTAAAAACTCATGCTGTAAGTTATAAATACATAAGGAAATGAGCAATATAGTAAAAGTAATATTAAATTTTGTACACAGTAATTGAAAACATTAACAACACTGAGAATTAAAATGTTTTTTTGTCTTTATAAAAACGTTTATCTATAGTCGTTTGAATAGCACTTGCCTTCTTAAGTGGTACAACTTATTTGAAAACGTTTGTCATATTCCTTTCTAAGTTTGAATCAGCTTCCAACATTTTCTCCTTCATGTTTTTAATGTCGTGAAAGACCTCGAAGTTCCTATAATGTGAGGTTTTTTTGCTGGTGTCTCTTACTCTGGGACATCTTCATCCTTTTCATCACAAGCAATTTCCTCATGTCTTTGATAAACTCACCTTTGCTAAGTCCCTGTGGCTTCATGTCTGAGTGTCTGGAATGGCAACAAAGTTGACATCCCCACAGTCCGCTCTTTCTTTATTGATTCCACTTATGTCTGAATTAAATTTCACTTTCACAGTTTTTAGTTTTTATTTCTTTGCTATACTTTAATTTTTGTTGGCCAATTATCCTATTCAATGATCCAATTTTGTAAACTGTCATGTGGGTTTATCACTGAAAGAAAAGGGGACAACACAACCACATGCTTTGCAGTCTATGTGTGAAATAAGAGATGCTTGTGGCCATTCACCAACAGACTCTCCAAGAAACAACATCCTTGGCCACTGAGCATGATGCCATCTGTTATTTATGTAGCGATTGGTGGACTGAGGAACTAGCAGTAAGTTTGCACTTCATGCAATCACTCACAGTTAACATACTGGGGTAACTAAAATTTGAACCATGGTGTAGTGTACTTGTCTCAACTAAACTGTGGTAACTGAAATCTCAGAATGGCTGAAGTCACTACCATACTCTATTTATTGGATATTAATCACTAATTCTGGCTTACTTCCAAGGGGACAGAAATTAGGCTCTAACTTTTGAACAGAGGATTGTCAACAGATTTGTGGACATATTTTAGAATTACCACATTCCTAAAAAATAGTTTCACACAATATAGAATCCTGGGTTGATGGTTCTTTTCTATTAATACTTTAAAGATACAGTTTCACTGCATTCTGGCCAAAATGATTCTTGATTAGATATCTGTGGATATCTATAATTCAAATTGTTGTTCCCTGTATCAAAAGCGTTGTTTTTCTCTAGCTGTTTTCAAGATTTGTTTTATCTTTGGTTTTCAGCAGTTTGATTTTGACATACTCGACAACCCGTTTAGATTTTACCGAGTTTCTTGAACCAATAAATTTATATGGTGGATGAAATTGAGGAAGTTTTGAGCTTTTATTTCTTCAAAACTCCTTTTTTTAAAACTATTTTTCCCTTGCTTTCTGGGAATTTAATGACAAAAATATTAGGCCTTTCGATATTGTCTCACAGATCCCTGACTCTGTTCATTTTGGTTGATCATTTTTTTTCAGTGTTCCTCAGATTGGTTAATTTCTATTGATCTGACTTCAATTTCCTGACTCTTTCTTCTGTTATTTCCATTCTACTAAGAAGTCTATCCATTACATTTCTTAAAAATTTCAGAAATGATATTTTTTAGTTCTGAAGTTCCCATTTGGAATTTTTATAGCTTCTTATGTGTCTGTCAAGAACTTCTGATTCTCCAGGGATACCTCAGAGATATGGCAGGGTTCAGTTCCAGACCACCGTAATAAAACAAATATCACAATAGAACAAGTTGTAATCTTTTTGCTTGTAGAGGGTATTGCCTTACTTTTGTAAAAACCACAACATCTGTGAAGCACAATAAAGTGAAGTACAACAAAATGAGAGATGCCTGTATTTGTCTAAAGAAAGTGTTTACAATAGCTGTTTTCAAGATTTTGTCTGATGAGCCAACATTTGGGTCATTTTTGGCTGGACATGTGTTGATTATCTTATCCCTCATGGATGTATTCCTGGTTCCTTGTGTTTCTAGTAATTTTGTATTGTATTTTGAATATTTTGTGAAATTGCAATCTCTTAAATGCTCGGGAGAATATCAATTTTAAGCAGGTAATAAACTCAGTTCGTTGGAGACTGCAAATTCTGTCTCTCCTTCTGTGGGTGGGGATTCCAATAGCAGCTCAAGTTTCAAAACTTTTGTTCACTCCTTTGAGTCTGCCCATGCACGGGCAGCTTAGGCCTGAAACCAGGACTTGCACCATTTTTATGAGTCACGGTTACACTTATTAAGCTTGCTCTTCTCTAAGATTCCCCAATGCACACTGTTTGGCTCACAGGAACTTCTTGGCGTTTTTGTTGCCCATCCTGCCTTTTCATCATTCAAGGACTGGGGTCTCCTTGAAGAAGGGCTGAAAAAGAAAAAGAAGCAAGGTATATCTATATCTATGTCTATGTCTACACCTATATCTATCATCTATGCATCGATTTAAAGAGAGGGAGGTGAGGAGAGAAAGAGAGAGAAAGAGAGAGAGAGAGGGAGAGAGAGAGAGAGAGAGAGAGAGAGAGAGAGAATAAAGAGGGATTTCCTTCTGCAATCTCTCTGGCTCCCAGAGACTCCATGTTCTGGTCCTCTGGCCAGAAAGAAATGGCTTTTCTGGGAGATTTTGTTGCATGTGCCAACTAAGAAGTTCTGTGATGGGCCACTTTCATCTCAAAGCTGGAAGAGTTAAGAGAACTGAAACACAAAAACCTCATTTCTGTACATAGACTTCTTCAGGTTTTGACACCTCCACCTGACCAATGTGCCTGCCATTATTTACTTTTCAGAGGCCCCAAGGAGCTGATAGATAATTTTGTCCAGAAATTTTAGTTGCAATGAGTGGGAGAAATGAGTTGTAGTGTACTGACTCTATCTTGGCCAACACAAGGAGTTCCAAAACTCCAAAAATTTCAAACAATGTTAGCAACAGGGAGTTTCAGAACAGTTTGTTTGACAGGTAAAGAATCCACATGAGAAAATTTCCAACTGTACCTTTGCTTCACTTGCTCCCTAATTTAACAAAACTTAACTTTAGCATTTCTTAAAGATGTTTTTAAGAATTTGATTTCTTGAGATATTATAGTACTGTATTTTTGGATCCCGAATTGGCTTCTGCTGTGCATTTAAATTTGATGTAAGATGTATGAAGATTAATTTGTCACTACTCTATTCAAAACACTACATGGAGCAAACCTTAGTAAGAAAAAATATTTTGGAGAAGTTTTCATAATTAGCTTAAAATCATGTATATTTTCTTTGGTTTACATGTAGGAAAAAGGTTTAGCTTATTTAAATTACAAGGAATCTTCATCATCAAAAAGATTGCTTTAAATTCACATCAAATAAATATGCAAACTTTAATAAGAAATGTTTGATTTTAAAATATACGCTTTCTGTCTTGCTGCAGTTTTCAGACAAATCAAATTACACAGTCCATCAGTAATACAGTATCAGAAATTGTATCTGCAGTAATTAGCTGAGTAAGAGTGTGTGGAGGTTCTGATCAGCTCTTTTGCAACATGCCATAGAAAGGAAGAGCTGGTTGACCTGTTGCTAAGCAACAATGCCTCATAGACCAGAACTTCTGGAAATCAAAGTGAGGGTAGTGGTATGAATTGTCCAAATTCACAAAGAGAAAGAAAGACTGGGTGCAGTGTACAAATGAAAAGAGATCTGGGAAACTACCTTTTGAAAACTCAGCAAAGGCTATACAAGTGAGTATTTGAGAAATAAAGCAAAGGCCCAGTTCTCAAGTTTTTCCATGCACACAACACTGAATTCTGATGAGTTTGCATGTGTCAGTACCAAAAGATTAACCCCCAAATTGCTCAATAAAATCCAAATTAAAAATAATAAGTGAAGTTTTATTAACACACTTTTGGCACTGTGCTATAAATCCCACCTTTCATAGGGAGTAAAAGAAAATCAACACTAAAATTTTACTAAGATATTAAGTTTCAAATCCAAAGCACAAAGAATTCAGCAAAATCAAATGAAAAGGTTAGTACTTTTACAAATTTGAGCATTGGAAAAATAGGAGCATTTCTGTTTTATCTCAGTTATGAAGAGATTAAAATGTTCATCTCTCTACAGAAAATCTTAAATATGTAAATATTGGTTGTTTTTAGGTAGAACCACTGAGTAATTTTTGGCCTAAAGTCTTTCTAAACCTGGAGAAACTATTGACTCGAAAAGCAGAAGAATAGTTGGAATGGGAGATGCCATTATTTCAAATCCTATGGTTACTAAATAATTTTCTCTTTTTTGGTGCTTTTAATTAAAATTTTTTTTGGCTTTGTTGAGGTAAGCTTGACAGATAAAGTTGTAATCTATTTAAAGTGTACAATGTGATGATTTGATATAAATATGTATTGGGTGGGAATGCTCACGATCAATCTCATAGCAAATTTTAATTAAACAAAATAGTATTACCACCTGTAGTCACCACGCACTATCTTTTAGATTCTCTGAACTTATTCATCTCATATGTGAAAGTTTGCATCCTTTGACCAATCTCTACCCAATTACTTCTCCTCCAAACCCTGTCGCCCCCTGGTAAATATCATCCTACTCTCTACTTTCTGCTTCTATAAATTCAACTTTTTTTTTCTTTTAAGATTTCTCATTAAAATGACATCATGCTCTGTCTGTCTCTCTTTGGCGTTTTTGCTCAGCATAATGCCCTCCACTTTTATCTATGTTGTCACAAATGGCACAATTTCCTTCTTTTATAATACTGAGTAATCTAGGAAGCAGTTTTTCTAAGTTCTGTGAGCTGTTATAACAAATTAATTGAACCTCAGGAGTGGATTCTAAGAAACTCCAACTTATAGGCCAACATTCAGAAGCACAAATAACAACCTATAACCATGTGATTGGCATCTGAGCTGAATGAGGGGCAATTTTGTCAGGCTGAGCTTGTGGGTTCTGATGCTATCTCCAAGCAGATAGTGTCAGAATTTAGTTAAATTATGGGACACCAAGCTGGTGTCACAGAATTACTTAGAATGTGGAAAATCCACACATCTGTTTTCTGAAGAGAGTGGTGTTGTAGTAAAATATTGAAAGTAGAGGCAACAGTCAGAAGAAGTGAGTTTTACCTCTAGATCTGATATATACAGCAACTTTAAATGTCTTCAGTTCATAAGAGTCTGCCCTTGTTTCTCCTAGGGGTCTCAGCTGCTCTATTACATTCCTCAGTAAGTAGCATCTTCCCCAGATCTGTACACCCTCCAGGCTTTCACAAACCAAGCCCTCTGCTTCCTGCAGATTGCCCTAACCTGGGATCCATGCGGCGTTGCTTTTGGCCTTCTGTACTCTGAGTTCAAAATCAGTCTCCAATAAGTCAGATTGTTTCAAATTCACTCTGCTCTGTTCTCTCTGAGGTGAGTTTGCCTGACTAGAAGGTATATTTCATTATCTAATTTATTTTTCATGTATTCTCTACTATTTACAATTAACACTTCCTAAAAGTACAGATATCTCCAGAAGCTCTCATAGGAAATTAATTATACATTAGAAAATTAAGTAAGTAACTGATAATGGCTGTCATGTAGGTCCACATGAAGATTTGGATGAAGTCACAGATTTATTACAGTAAAATATGGCAGAGTTTATTCTCATGTTAGTTTGGTCATTCTTCAACATGTGGTATTGTGTGCCTACTGTATAACCGGTATTGGAGATAAAGTAATGACAAAGTGGCAAAAACAATACTTGCTCTCAGGAAGCTTGCAGTGAGGAAGGAGAGACAATGTACAAACAAGGATGTGACTTGGCAGGTCAAATGATAATTAGAGCTGTAAAGAGAAATGGGGTGGGAAGTTAGTAGGGGGAAGTGATGTATGGGGAATTCATCACTGTTCCTACTGGGCAATTACCGGAAGGGATCTAGGAAGACCTCATTGGCAGGGAAACGTGAGCAGAGACCAGAAGAAAAGGAAGGAGACAACTGTGTGGTGTCATGGGGCAGGAATTCAAAGTGAAGAAACAGAAAATGCCAGGTTCTAGGGCAGGAGCATATTGGCACACTTAAGAACTGGCACATAAGCCTGTGAGGTGAACAAGAGAGAGCAAAGGCATAGCTGGGGAGTTAGATAAGGGAGGTGACCAGGGGTCAGAACATGTAAAACTCACAGGAGATGCACACATTTTGTAGAACACTATCAAGAGTTTGAGCCAAGGGGTGATATGACTGGATCACCTGGTGCTAGGTGGAGAGCATAGTGCAGGGGTGAAGGTAGGAGGTGGGCACAGTTAGGAGAAGCCACAGTCATCCTGTCGAATGATGATGAAAATTCTGAGCAGATACAGTAAGGGGAGGCACAGAAATTGTCAAATGAGGGCATAATCTGAAGCTAGATATAGGAGGAGATGAGGTGGAGTGAGGGGAGAAGTCAAGAAAGACCACAAAGCTGGAGCCTAAACACCTGTCAGGACAAAGTTGCTGTCTTGGAAAAGGAGTTTACCGAGGGAGAGCAGGGGGAAGTCTAGTTGGTTTGGGCAAATTAGAGGTCCACATGGAGATGTCATGTTGGCAGCTTGGTGTGAATCTAGACTCTAGACTGTATGATAAGGTTCAGAATGGATAAATAAATGTGGAAGTCATAACAGTATAGATGTCATTTAAGTCAGAAGACTGAGTGAGTTCAGCAAGGGGACAAGTTGCTGAGGAAGCAAAGTGGTCCAAGAACTAAAGTCTTAAGTCAAAGCAGGTTTGAGAGAAATAGAAACCAGAAATGAGGCAGACCTGGAAATCCAGTGAGGTCAGGAAACAAACACCATATGCACGTACACACATACATCCACAAAAAATTTCTGTAGAATGTACTGAGCTGGACACTAAGTGATGGAAGTGTTTCAGGAAGAGAAGGATGGACTGTGCCAAATGAAGCCAAAAATGTCAAGTCTGAGAGATCCTTTTGGGTTAAAGAAAATGTTATAAAATGGAATTGCCACAGATGCGTAACTTTGTACATTTACAAAGAAAACAAGAAATTGGATTTTTAAGTGGGTGAGTTTTATATGTGTAAATTATATGAACATGTTAACAGCTCAGTAATCCTGTTTCAAATAAATGTACTTAGCATACAGCAAGTTAGCGTTTCTCCTTTCAAAGAAAGTGAAAACATTGTGTGTAAAGAGAGTATGTGCATGAGTGTCCATATCTTTATTCATAATACCCCACATGTAGAGCAACACAAATGTCTATGAATTTGTGACACATTCAAACAATTTCAGATCACTCAGACCTAAACAGAGTGAACTGCTCATCTATGCAAAAAAACATGGGTGGAATAAAAAATCTCTCATTTTGAGCAAAAGAAACAGATATCAAAGTGCACATTGTGATTTTTCCCCCCATTTTACACTTTTCAGGAACTGTCCAAGCAGATGGATATTAATAGAAACCAAATCATAGATTTCAAGTGGTGGGCGTGGAAGTGGATATTGATTGACAAGTTCCATGGAGGTATTTCCTGTATTAATAAACAAGTTCAATGTACAGACATACCTCCTTTTACTAAAGTTTGTTCTATTGTGCTTCACAGATGTAGAGGTTTTTGTTTTGTTTTGTTTTGTTTTGTTTTGTTTTGTTTTGTTTTTACCTATTGAACGCAAGACTGTTCACTGGCAAAAGATTACAACTTGCTGTATTGCCATAGTGGCTTTATTGTTGTTATCTGGAACAGAACTCACAATACCTCTGAGGTATGCCTGCATAGATAGGGTTGTTGGATACCACAGGGAGGAGGTACAAGGTATTAAAAATGTATCAAGTTGTACACTTAAGGTTGCTATTTTAACTATATTTTCATTTAAACGGATATAAAAACATAGAGACGAAAGAGAATGATCAATAGATGTTAACGGAAGTGAGCACGTTTTATTTACAAATTTTCCTCCACCCTCATCATGTCCCTGATGACCAGTCCTGGTTGCCTGCTGCTGGTCAGGTTCCAGGTGGAATGTTGGGGTATCCCCAGTGTTGTTGTGGCCTGGAAACTCCAAGGCGATGGGGCAGTCCTTGTGTGGATGGTTCATGGAGGCGCTGGGTCCTCTGAGGAGTTGGGCTTTGGGCAGATCCTTGGGGAGCTGGGCATGGTGGAGGTAGAAGTGCTGTACCCTGGCCTTCATCCACACCTCACTGTCCATGGGGGTGACCGTGGCTTGTCCACCTGCCATCAGCTTCTTGGCGGATCTCTTATTTATAGTCGAACTTGTTCAGTCTGTTTGCAATCAACTCTACGGAAGACTTGAAGCACAGTAGCAAACACAGTGGCTGCACAGATTGAGAAGTGTAAAACTCAATGACAAGTTCAGTGCAGCAAAAGAGGAGTGTGCGGGGATTCAGCCATCCTTAGAAGTTGCAAGCGAGAGAAAGAGTCATTAGACATACCTAGCCTCACCGACACTTACAGAAAGATGAACTTGGCCTGTGTGTTGCTGAGGCAAGAAATTACTTCCCTGGTTCCCGAACAGAAGGAAGAGAACTACAAATGCTCATGGCAAGAGGAGGAGATGGCAAAGATGCTAAAAATGCTCAAGTTCCTGAAAGAAGTTGTGAAAATTGTTACTTCACAATAAGGTTTTCCAAACCCACCAAAAGGCCAAGACCCAAGCCCTGATGGTCCCCAGGAGCGGTCCTGGGTCTTAAAGTAAAGCACCGCTCTTCCCTCCTCTCCACTCAGGCCTCCCCCACTGTGAGGCTGCCTCCTCCTACCTCCACCTCCACTTGACAGTCCCTGAGACCAGTGGATGCAGGGGAGCTCCCTCTCTAGGCTGGAGCTCCTCTTCTTCCACGTGCTGCACGCGGCGGTCAGCTTCTGCATGGATGAGCCCCCCAAATGTAAAGAATGTGAAGGCTTCCTTGATTGCACCAAGGAATAGGGTTTCTTCATAGTCACAGAATATTTGGGTTGTCTTCCAATAGCAATGAATGAAATGCTGTACTTTAGAGATGTATCTTCTACTCAAAATGAATCTTCATCAAACTACATTTTTCAAAGTGTTTTTTAGGCAGTATTTATATATTAGTCTTCTAAGTGAACATTTATATTATATTCCTTCCTTAAATACTCAATTTTAATTGGGAAATATATGCAGCTTTGTAATAAAGACTTTTATATTTCATATTAGTTTCAGGTGTGCTGCATAGTGGTTAGACATTTATATAACTTATGAAGTCATCCCCCCCCAACCCATATTACTCTAGTACCACCTGGCACTATACATAGCCATTAAAATATTATCGACTATATTCCCTATGCTGTACTTTACATGCCTATGACAATTTTGTAACAATCAGTTTGTACTCCTTAATCTTTTTACCTTTTTCACCCAGACTCCTAACCACCCTCTCATCTGACAATCACTAGTTTGTTCTCTGTATCCATAAGCCTATTTTCATTTTGTTTATTCATTTATTTTGTTCTCTATATTCCACATATAAGTGAAATCATATGGTATTTGTCTTTGTCTGGCTTATTTCACTTAGCATAATACATTCCAGGTCCATCCATGTCATTGTAAATGGTAATATTTCATTTTGTTTTATGGATGAGTAATATTTCATTGTATATATGTACCATAACTTCTTTATCCAATCATCTATTAACAGGCAGTTAGGTTGCTTCCATATCTTAGCTATTTTAAATAGTAATACAGTGAACATAGGGGTGCATATATCTTTTTTGAATTAGTGTGTTGGTTTACTTTGGATAAATACCCAAAAGTGCAATTGAGGTTCATATGGTAGTTTTATTTTAAATTTTTTGAAGAGCCTCCAAATTGTCTTCCATAGATACTGTACCAATTTGCAATCCCACCAAAAGTGGGCAATGATTCACTTTTCTCAATGTTACTGCTAACATTTGATGTTTTCTGATTTATTGATGATAGCCACTCTGACAGGTGTGAAGTGATATCTCATGTAGTTTTAATTTGCATTTCTCCTGTAATTAGTGATGTTGAGCATCTTTTCATATACCTATTGACCATCGTATGTCTTCTTTAAGAGATATATATTCAGGCCCTCTGCCTATTTTTAAATTGGATTCTTTGTTTTTCTGGTGTTGAGTTGCATGAGTTTTTTTTAAAAATAAATTTTGAATATTAAACTCTAATCGGATGTATCATAGGTAAATATCTTCTTGCATTCAGTAGGTTTGCTTTATGTTTTGTTGATGGTTTCCTTTACCATATAAAATCTTTTTAGTTTGAAGTAATCCCATTTGTTTATTTTTTCCATTGTTTCCCTTGCCCAAGAAGGTATATCAGATAAAAATATTAGAGCAATGTTAGAATTTTCTGCCTTTGTTTTCTTCCAAGAATTTTATGGTTTTGAATCTTACATTTATGTCTTTAATCCATTTTGAATTTATTCTTGTATATGGTGTAAGAAAGTGGTCATTTCATTTTATTGCATGTACCTGTTCAGTTTTTCCAATGCTATTTATTGAAGAGACTGACTTTACTTTATTGCATTTTCTTGCCTTCTTTATCATCGATTAAATGATCATATAGTCATAGATTTATTTCGGGGCTCTCTATTCTGTTTAATTGATCTATGTGTCTGTTTTTATGCCAGTACCATGCTGTTTTGATTATGATAGCCTTGTACTATGTTTTGATATCAGGTTGTGTGATACCTTCAATTTTGTTGTTCTTTCTCAAGATTGACATTTCTATTCAGGATCTTTTATGGTTCCACATTATTTGATCTAGTTCTTTGAAAAATGCCATTGCTATTTTGATAGAGATTGAACGTACAGGTTGTTTAGGGTAGTATGGACATTTTAATGATCTTAATTCTTTCTATCCATGAGCATGACATATACTTTCATTTACTTGTATCTTCTTTAATTTCTTTTTTTCAATGACTTATATTTATTTGAGTACAGGTCTTTTATTTCCTTAGTTAAATATATTCCTTGGTAGTTTATTGTTCTTGGTGCACTTATAAATAGAATAGCCTTCTTAATTTCTCTTTCTGACAGTTCATCATTGGTATATAAAAATGCAATTGATTTCCGAATATTAGTTTTATATCCTGCTACCTTACTGAATTCATTTATCAATTTGAATGGTTTTGGGGTGGAAACTTTAGGGTTCTCTATATATAGAATATCATGCCATCCACAAATAATGACTTTTACTACTTCCTTTCAAATTCGAATGTGTTTTATTTCTTTTTCTTGTTTGATTGCTGTGTCTAGGACTTTCAATACTATGTTGACTAAGTTGTGAAAATGGAAATTCTTGTTTTGTTTCTGATTTTAAAGAAAACGCTTTAACACTTTAACTTATGAGTATGATGTTAGCTTTGTGTTTGTCATATGTGGCCTTTATTATATCGAGGTATGTGTCCCATATCCATTTTGGTATGTTTTTTATATTATTAAAAATGAATGCTAGAACTTTTCAAATGCTTTTTCTACATCTGTTGAGATGATCGTATAGTTTTTATCTTTCAATTTGTTAATGTGATGTATCACATTAATTGATATGCAAATACTGAACCGACCTTGCATCCCAGGAATAAATCTCACTTGATCTTGGTGTATGATTTTTTTTAATGTCTTGCTCAATTCAGTTTGCTAATATTTCTTGATGATTTTTGCATCTATGTTCATCAGGGATATTGTCCTATACTTTTATTTTTTTGTAGCCTCTTTGTTCAGTTTTGGAATCAGGGTATGGTAGCCTCATAAAATGAGCTTGGGAAACTTTTCTCCTCTTGATTTTCTTAGAATAGTTTAAGAAGAATAGGTATTCGTCTTATTTGAACGTTTGGCAAAATTTACCTGTTAAGTCATTGGGTTCAGGACGTTTGCTTGTTGGGAGTTTTTCAATTACCAAGTCAATTTCATTAGTAGTAATCGGTTTGTTCAGGTTTTCTGTTTCTTCTTGATTCGGTCTTGAGAGATGGTATGTTTCTAGAAATTTATTCATTTATTCCAGATTGTCCAATCTGTTGGCATATAATTGTTTTTAGTATTTTCTTATTATCCTTTATATTTCTGTGGAGTCAGTTGCCACTTCTTCTCCTTCTTTTCTGATTTTATTTATTTGGGTCCTCTCTATTTCTTGATGAGTTTGATTAAATGTTTATTAATTTTTTTTTTTTAGATTTTCAGCTACATTTTCTTCTAGGATTTTTACAATGTTAAGTTTTCTATTTATTTTGTTTTTAATTAAGTATATTGGACTAGCACTAGTTAATACAATCATATAATTTCCAGGTGTACATTATAATTTAACATCTGTATATTCTACTGTGTGTTTACCACCCAAAGTCCAGTTTCCTTCAGGTACCATATATTTGATCCCCTTTACCTACTTCATTCTCTATACCCTACCCCCTTATATTTGACTCCCTTTACCCCATCTTCCTCCCCCTTCCTCCCCCATCCTACTAGTAACTACTACTCTATAGTCCTCTGGTAACCACTACTTTATAGTCCATGTCCATGAGTCTCTGTTTGTCCTATTCATTTATTGCTTTTAGGTTTATATCTCATGTATAAGTGATATCATGTGGTTTTCAAGTTTTTCTTTCTGGCTTATTTTGCTGATTATCTCGAGATCCGTCCATTTTGGTGCAAATGACAGTATTTCATCTCTTCTTATGGTTGAGTAATATATTCCATTGTATATATGTACCACTGCTTCTTTATCCAGTCATCTGTCATAGGGCACTTTGGTTGCTTCCATGTCCTGGCCACCATGAATAATGCTACTATGAACATTAGTGTGCAAATATCTTCTCAGATATGGATTTTTCAAGTCTTTGGGGTAAATGCCCAGTAGTGGGATTGCTGGATAAGATGGTATATCAATTATTAGTTTTTTGAGGAATCTCCATACTGTTTTCCATAGTGGTTGTACCAATTTACAGTCCCGGCAGCAGTGTATGAGGGTCCCTTTTTCTCTGCATCCTCTCCATCATTTGTTGTTACTTGTCCTGTTGATTATAGCCATTCTACCAGGTGTGAGGTGATATCTCATTGTGGTTTTGATTTGCATTTCCATAACAGGAAGAGATGTTGGGCATCTTTTCATATATTTGTTGACCATTTGTATGTTCTCTGGGGAGAAGTGTCTGTTCAGATCTTCTGCCCATTTTTTGATTGGATCATTTGTTTTTTTGTTGTTATTGAGTCGTATGAGTGCTTTGTATTTTGGATATTAGGCCCTTATCAGAGGCATTACTTGGAAGTATATTTTCCCATTCTGATGGTTGTCTCTTTACCTTTTTTACAGTTTTTATTTTTTGCTGAGCAGAAGCTTTATAGTTTGGTATAGTCGCATTCATTTATTTTAGCTTTTACTTCCTTTGCCTTTGAAGTCAAATTCATAAAATCCTCTTTAAGTCCAAGGTCCTTCAGTTTTGCTCCTATGTTTTCTTCTATACATTTTATTGTTTTGGGTAATTTTGTTCATTTTGACAAAGAACCAGCCTTTTGTTTTATTTGTCTTTTGTATTGTTTTTTAGACTCTTTTTTTAAAATTTCCATTGTGCTCTTTATTATTTTATTTTTTCTACTCAGTTTGGGCTTTGTTTGCTGTTCTTTTTCTAGTAACTTTAGGTTTAAGGTTATATCATTAATTTTAGATGTTTCTTGTTTCTTAAGGTAGGCCTATATTGATTCAAATTTTTTTTAGGACTGCTTTTGCTATGTCTCATATATTTTGAGTCATTGTGTCTTCATATTTATTTGTCTCAAGGTATCTTTTGATTTTTTTAAGCTCATTACTAACCCATTAATTGTTTAGCAGTATGTTATTTAGACTCCATGTATTTATGTATTTTTCAGTTTATTTCTTGTAGTTAATTTCTAGTTTTATATCTTTGTGGTCAAAGAAGATGCTTGTTATGAGTCCAATCTTAATTTATCGATACTTGTTTTGTGGCCTAAAGTGTTATATCCTGGAAAATGTTTCATGTGTGCTTGAGAAGAATGTATATTATGTTGTTTTGGTGTGGAATGCTCTAAAAATATCAATCGAATCCATCTGGTCTAGTGTGTCACTTAAGGTAACTGTTTCCTTGTTTATTTTCTGTTTGAAAGATCTGTCCATTGGTGTCAATGAAGTGTAAATGTCCCCTACTATGACTGTATTACTTTAATCTCTCCCATCATTTCAGCAAATATTTGCTTTATATATTTAGACGATCCTATGTTGGGTGCATAAATATTTACTACTCTATGTCCTCTTACTGGATTGATCCCTTTATCATTATGTTATGTCCTTCTTTATCTCTTATTATAACCTTTGTTTTAAAGTCCATTTTGTCTGAGGTAAGTATCACTACCACAGCTGTTTCCTCATTTTCATTTTTATGAAATATTTTTTCCCATCCTTCTACTTCCAGTCTGTATGTGTCTTTTGATCTGAAATGGGTCTCTTGTTTTCTTATCCATTTGGCTACCCTATGTCTTTTGATTGGAGCATTTAATCGAGGTCATTGATACTCCCTAGCACCCTCTGCTGTGCTAAGATGAGATCCAGTCTTGCCAGTGGAGGTGAGCCTGCATTGAAATTCTTCCTGGAGGACTTGTACATTAGGAGCCATAGCTGCTGTCATGATGGACTGAATGATAGGATACAATTTCCGTAAAGACAACTCTGTGAATCAAAAGCAATGGACATTTGATTATTTTCAATATTGACTGTTAGTAGATTGTAAATGTTCTCAGCACGCAGACAAAAATGGTAGCCGTAGAAGGTCATGGATGTAACTAACCTTATTGTAATAACTTAACAATATATATGTATATCAAATCATCACACTGAACACTTTAGACTAACACAATATTATATGCCAATTATATCTTAATAAAGCTGGAAGAAAGAATTAAAGTTAAAAAGCAATGTTAAATTTTAAAGGTTCTCTTGTACCCATAAAATTAATTTAACCTATATTATAAAATAGTTTTTCTTTATTACCATGAGCTTCTCAGGAGGCCAATGATGATATGAGAATTTTAAGCAAGGATATTACTTTGACCCAAAGCAGAAAATATCACTTCCAAAATTATATGTCAAAAGTGGATTTCTCTCCCATTCTTCACTGAACTACAATACAAAATTTAACTGCAGGCTCTTAGAGTTGTATTGTTCAAAATGAACAATATAAAAGACATAAGTATAAGGAAAGAATACATAAAATTATAAAACGTCTTTGTGTATAAAGAAATGTATTTGAAGGAAAGAGTGATAGTAATGAAAAGTAAAATCGCAGTATACTGATTTAATAAAATACTAAATTACAAGGCATTTATTTAAATATGTTATTTTCATCCATATGTATTTTAATCATTTTTATTTCTTCCTGTCTTTTTAAAACTTAGTTTCAAGTATACAGTTCATATATATATAGTTCATAAAATAATCCCCCCAATTGCACTCTCCCTCCCCTGACCCTCCAGGAGCCAATTATTAATGCTAACTGCATTCCCTATGCTGTGCTCCCCATCCCCGTGACCATCCATCAGCTACTAATTTGTACTTCTTTGACCCTTCACCTCATTCTCCCAGGCCCCCAAACCCCTCTCCCCTCTGACACCAAATTGTCCACTATATTTGTGAGTCTGTTTTTGATTACTTTGTTCTTTTTATTCCTTAGATTCTGCATATAAGTGAATTCATACAGTGTTTATCTTTGTCTGACTTAAATACCTTCTAGATCCATCAAAGCATTCTCTTTTTCTATCCCCTTCCTTTTCATATGTAGGGGTCTTGTTTTCTTATCCTTTCAGCCACTCTGTCTTTGGGTTGGAGCACTTAATTCTTTTTCATTTAAGGTACTTATTGATAGGAATGTAATTGTTACCATTCTTTATTTCTGTTTTTGATACATGTTTTTATTTCTTAAAGAAGTCCCTCCAACATTTTCTATAATAGTGGTTTGGTGGCGATACATTTCTTTAGTTTATTTTTGTCTGGGAAGCTCTTGATCTGTCCTTCAATTCTAAATGATAGCTTTACTAGATATATTATTCTTACTTGTACATCTTGGGTCTTCATCTTGTCCAATATTTTATGCCAAACCCTTCTGTACTGCATAGTTTCTGTTGAGAAATCAGCTGCTAGTCTTATAGGTGTTCTCTTATAAGTAACTATCTGTTTTTCTCCTGCTGCTTTTAATATTCTTTCTTTGTATTTAATCTTTGGCCTTTTAATTATGATGTGTCTTGGTGTGGGCCTCTGGATCCCTGATTTTTGGAATTCTCTGAGCATGTTAGGGTTTTATGTTCATTTTCTTCACCAGGTATGGGAAGTTTTCCATCATTATTTCTTCAAACAGCTGTTCGACATCTTCATTTTCTTCAGTTATTCCAATCAAATATTTGGAGTCTTGATAGTGTCCTATATTCTCCTTATTTTTGTAGTCTTGGTATCTTATCTCTTGCCATTCTGATTGAGTGTCCTGATTGACTTTTCTGTCCCCTAGATAGGCCATTTGATCCTCTTCTTTATTCACGCTTATTCCTTAGTTTATTCTATTTAATATACTTCTAATCTCAGATAATGTGTTCTTCATTTCAGACTGGTTCCCTTTTATAATTTCCATTTTCATTTTTATGTGTTTTATCTCTTTGATGAAGTTCTCACTGAATTTATCTACACTTCCCAAAAGTTCATTGAACATCTTTATAACCAGTGTTTTGAACTCTGCATCTGTTAGATTACTTGACTCTATTATATCTGGATTTTTGTCTTCTGATTCTTTGTCTTCCCATTTTGGCTGCCATTCCGTGTCTGTTTCTATGAACTAAGGAAAGCTCCTAAGTCTCCTGGTCTTATTAGTGTGGATATGTGAAAGGTGTCCAGTGGCACAGTCCTGAGAGGGGTTCAGCTTCAGGCCAAACTTAGCTCAAGCCTCTACCCCTCTGGGACCACCTGTCGAGATTCAGCAAGCAATCCCCAGATGCTGTGCTTATAGTTGCCTCAAAAGGCCACAGCAGAAACCAAGGCGAGGTGCCTCTAGTGTGAGTCTAGGTGCTGCTCAGTAAGTAGCACCTGACTCGCTGAGGTTATAACAGGATATGAATTGGGTGGAGCCACAAGTTGGGGGAGGTAGGGTTTCAGGGAATCCTCTGGGTGAAGGGACATCTGTTATCCAGTTCGATTACGTCACCGCTATGGCAGCAATGTGTCTGCCCATTGGGAGGGTCCAGGGCTCAACAGGCAATGATGAATACTCCTTACACTTCTGTACAGAGCGAGTTTCACCTTGGCCTTCACTCCAACAATGTCTCCCTATAAGTCCCTGGTGCCCACTGCATGCAGTCAAATCAGCACTGGTGCTGAGAGCAAGCAGGTCTATCACTGCGAAAATCTTCTCGTGGATGTGGCCCCTTTAAAAGACTTCTGCCACTGCCACTTGCCACAGCCTCAGTCTCACTCAGCCGCTAGGAACTGGGTAGCCCCATGTCCTTTCCCCGTCCTACCTTCTGCCATTGCAGGGAGCTTCCTTGTATTTCCCCCTAGTTGTATCGCTTGCTTGTTCCTCTAGATCCCAGGTGATCTTTCTTTGCTGCTGCTCCTTGTTTCCGTCACAACTTTGATTTGGTCATCAGAGGGATGAACAGAGCCTCTATCATCTATGCCATTTTTTCCCACTAACCATTCATAATTTTTTAATGGCATAAATCTTGAAGTATATTTCACACTGCGAAATTTCACTTAATTTTTTTTTTCATTTTTTAAATCAGAACGTATGCTTTAAATTAGTATCGGAAGATAGCTTTCTTATAACTTGTGATGAATTTTTATATAATGCATTTTCCAATTATTTAAAACTTAAATAATTATCTAATTCTTATACTACAGTAAAATTTACATCCTGGTACTTAGGGATTACTCCATAAGCTTCTTTAAAAAATTAAAAATTATTTTATGAAGTTTGGATTTACACATATCCTCTTAGCCATTATGTTGTCGATAACTGGTAAAATCGTGAATAACAGGAAATTAAGATTCAGCAATCCTCTATCTCCAGTGTCATCAGACTGGTTTGCTTCCAAGGAATAGCTATAAAAGTCAGTGTGTTTTTTCCTTCTTTTTCTTTGAATTATGAGGCTTTATGTCCATAATGCTTTGTTTTCTTGACATATCTGCTTGAGATAAGAAAACGCCAGCATCATATATAAAATTATTACTAAGCATATTGAAAGATCATATATTTAACTTTTTGAAACATTAAAGTTTCAAATTTAATGTTCTATTAAAGGAAATTGTTTGAAATGCATTTAGTATTTTGTTTGTTTACATGGCAATAGTCAGTTTGATTTGTTTTCAAAGTTGATGAAGGGGATATATTTAAAAGAAATACAGTATTATTTAAGTAAATGACTTCTACTTTATAGCAGTAGGCAATTAAGAACATTAGGATAAGTACTAAAAGGGTTTTAAAACAATAAATATATTTGTGGAATAATAATTTTTTTTTCTGTTAATCTCACTTTATCCAGGTGGAAATTTCTGCAACATGCTTTAAACTAATTTAATAGAATTTTCTATTTTTGTCAAAAACAGAAGTAAACAAAATCTAGTAGCCACATGAAAAATGTATGAATCATTAAAAAAGGAAAAGATAATATGCTAGCTATTAAATTCAACAAACAGGAGATCCTATGAACCAGAAAGGGTTAAGACTGTCAGCTTAGTCTCATTTGCCCAAGGAGAAGAGATACTCCAAAATCTTTATAGTAAAATGGCAGAACATTTGAGATGAACTGTAAGTGGTAAAAAGAATACCTACTGCTTGAAAGCACTTCTTATTATTGAGTGATTCAGTAAGTTTCAAATATTGTCATTTTATGCCATTGTATCAGAAATGAGCTGTGTAGGTAAGATTTCAGTACAGTTGTGATAGGTTCCCTAGCCTGATGTTCACACGAGGAGGAAGTTAGAATTCTGAACATAAGGTAGCATTCCCAACCTGTTGTGCAAGTATGTTATTGAATAGCACAAAGATTTCACAACAATGAATGTTTAATATTTCAGGTAGCCTTAATAGCACATACCAAGTGTAAAAATATAAGATAATATTCTAACAACCACAAAGAGAATAACTCTCCTTTTATAAAGTGGCTTCTGTGTTATATAAATGCAATAAAAATCATGTGTTGCTTCAGTGTTTTTTTTCATTGTTCACACTGTCATTTATTCTTTTTACTCAAAACACTCTTGTTGTGACAATATGTTGCACAAGTTAAATATCTGTGTTTTTCAAATCTTCACATGAAAATAATTTCAGTTTCTTAAAAATTATCAATTAACATTTTTTTAGAAAATGTTCTACAGAACCCAGGTCAGTAGACCATACTACTATGAATTTTTACTTCATATTTTATAGATTTCTTTTTTTTTTACTCTATTTTTCCTGTTTTCCTGGGCCCGTCACATTTCCTGGCAGTTATACTTTCATTTATTTAATTCGTTGTAATATTATTTTACTTATTTTGTTTCAGTTATCCACTTATTCATTCATTTATTCCATACGTGTTTTATTTTTTACAGGGTGTTCAGTTATGTTGACCAACAAACAGACATCTTACTTTCACATACAATCCTTATAATCTAATTAGGTAGATACTGACTCAAAACGTAACACATTATGTGGTCACAGTTTGCTGTTAGTAATATAAGTTTAAATGTGTTCTTTTAGACAGATAATTAAGCTGATTAGAAACATATGCAAAGAAAAGTAATAAGGCACATTATATTTCAGATGGATTGATTGCGACAGGTCCTTTCATTGCACGGAGTCGATGATTAAATTATTCTCCGCCTCACTTTGGAAACACGAGTTTGTCAAATATGAATGGCACCAGTGTATTTATGCTCTGTGGTAATTTCCATTATGAAACAGTTGCTTACAGAAAAACAACATAGTTTTGAAAGCTGAAATCTCTCAGGAAATACGTATACAACCTACTCTTCTGTGACAGTCGAACACGATGCCCTTTATCTGTAAAGTTCCTTCTTCTCCCACTACAGACATTGCTCTGGCTTACCCTTCTATAGATTTCAGGAGGAAATAAGCTCTAAAGCTTGTATGATTTGGGATAGGGGATGCACAGCAATGGAAAATCCCTATCGATTTCTCCCAAAAGTAAAAAGTACAAATATTTTAAGCAGTATTATTTCTCTGCTCTTTTGTAAGCTACGTAGCACGTCTTAAGCTGTTTCTCAGATGACATTTATTTGCCACTGATTGAGGTGAATAGTCTTGCTGAAAAAAAACAACAACAGAATTTCGGTGCTTAGATACTAGCTTCAAAAATCTAAGAACCAAGATTAAACTGGCTGGAATAATAATAGACTGTCAGACTCTAAATACCAACTAGACCAATTCCTTCACTGACCAAACATAGAAAATGAGGTTCAGATAAATAACTTTCCCACATTCACTGAGACGGGCCAGAACAATAATCCTTGTCTCTGCTGCATTCAGATGCCTTCCTTCAAACAATATTTATTTTGTCAGTAGATATATTGCGTTCTCACTGAGGAAATTATTTTATTTATTGCACTCTGTAGTAAGTGGAAATGCGAGGGGAAATATATATGTTTATTTATACATTAGTAATATTTAATAATAGGGACTATGCTAAATGCCTTGACTATATTACCTTAAGAGAATACAATTAATTTGCAATACGATTGCATCTCTATTTAATAATAAATAATAAAAATAAATTTTAAAATAAATTTATGAAGAATACATATAAAAATATTTTAGTATGATGTATTAGGTGAAGAATGTGTGGCTATTTCAAATATTTTATTACAATTCCAATGGGAATAGAAATATATGGGGAAGAAAACTCATGAGATCATTGTAATATAATTGTAAAATAGACATACAGCATTTATATTCTGCTGAGAAACAAGAATATTTGGTGAGGGTTTTAGGCAGTTTCTTGAGTTAAAAAGATTAAAGCAAAGAAAAATAAACATAGATACAGACTTTAAGTCACAAAAATAGACTCATAAGAAACTTAGAAATAAAACAGAAAAGTATAAAATGTCTAGAAGATGAAATAGAAGACCTAGGTGACCTTGAACTTGGCAATGAGTTTTACATAACATCAAAAGTGTAATCCATGACTGAATAAACTGGTCAGTTTGATTTCGCCAAAATTAAAAACTTCTGCTCTGTGGAAGAATGTCAAGAGAATGAAAAGACTAGTTACAGATCGAGAGAAAATATTTGCAGCAGACATATCAGTAAAGGAATTTTATCCAAAACATACAAATGACTCTTAAAACTCAACAATAAGGAAATGAACAATTTGATAAAAATTGGGTGAATGAGTTGAACAGACTCTTCACAAAAGAAGATATGCTTATGGCAAATAGGCCTGTGAAAAGAAGCCCAGCATCAGATATCATTAGAGAATTGCAAATTAGAAGATACCAGTACACACCTACTAGAATGACCAAAGTCCAAAACACTTGACAACACTTACTGCTGGTGAAGCTATGGAGCAGGAGACCTCTTTCATTGCTGGTGAGAATGCAAAATGATACATTCACATTTAGAAGATAATGTGGCACTTTCTTATAAAGATAAACCTAGTCTCTACTACACAATCTAGCCATTGCACTCCTTTGGTAATTACTTCATTGTTTTTGAAAACTTACACAAAAATGTCGATAGTTTTATTCACAGTTGGAAACACTTGGCAGCAACCAAGATGTCCTTCAATAGATGAGCAAAGAAACAGACTGTGTACATCCATACAATGGAATATGCTCTATAGAATAAATGTTTTAAAAAGCCATGAAAAGACATGAAGAAAACTCAAATGCATTTTCTAAGTGAAAGAAGCCACTCTTATGATTTTAGGTACATGACATTCTCCAAAAGGTAAAATTGTTGAGGCAGTAAAAATGTGAGTGGCTACCAGGAGTTCAGGATGGGAAAGCAAGAGGGGAGAGGTTGAAGAAAGAGCACAGGAGATTTGTAGGCAGTGAAACTATTTCGTGTGATAACATAACGCTGGATATTATACCAAAAGACATTATGTATTTGATAAAACTCATAAAATTGTACAACAGAGTGACTGCTAATGTAAACTGTGGGCTTTAGCTAGTAATAGTATATCATCTATTACTTTTTCCAAATATACCACACTAATGTAAATGTTAACAGGAGACACTGTGGGGTGATGAGAGAGGTAGATGGGAACTCTGTGCTTCCTGCTCAATTATTCTGTAAGCTTAAAACTTCTTGAAGAGTCTGCTAGAAAGTATAATTATGTTATTGTCCACATGTCTCTAATTTGATGTGTGCACACATTGTTTCAAGGAAGGTTTATCTATGGAAATGCAAAATTGATACAATAATATTTTTCTTATTTGCAATTGTATATATTTTCATGTATGACTTGTATAATTTGAACCAAAGTAGATTATTGCCTCCCCCACTCTGCTTGTCACAGATATTCCTCTTTTAATGTTAATGCTGTCTCCACATTGTAGTATGTGTTCTATTTCATAGCTATGAAAGAGACACTTGTGTGCACCTTTACTTCTTTTGGCAACTTGATTTTAAAAGGTACACTTCTGGAGCGACATTAAATTCCCTAACCTCCCTCCCCTCTTCCCCACCCAGCACACATCTTTTATTATGGATTAAACATCCGAATAGTAGACATAGTAAAATGAGCATCATACACACATATTACACAGATTTAATGAGTAAGCCCTATTTACTTTCTCTTATTCTTTTGGTTAATTTTTAAAAATAAATTACAAATACATGATTTCATAATTTCAATTATCTCATTAGATATCATCAAAAATATACCCCTAAATATTATCTCACTAACCAAGGTAACGGTAATTTTATTTAATATTCCTAATATCTAGTTTACCGTCATGTTTCCCCAATTGTCTCTTGCAGCTGTTGTTTTTCTAACCAGGATCTGACCCATAACCACGTTTTACAATGTGTCTTTAGGCCCTAAAGCTTTAGTTTAACCCCAAACCTCTGGGTAGTCAAGAGTTTCCTGGGGCCAGGTCCAATGATCACATCTTCCAACTGGCTAAAGAAGCGAAAACGCTTCAAAAACATTGTGTCCTGTGGCCCCAAAGCTTCATGGGAAACGTAGTCTCGAAGGTGTGGGGCTATCGCGGAGCCCTCTGGGAACGGGTCTTCGGCTCTCACTCTGCGCATGTGCATACCCCGGTGCTCTGGTCTGCCTTGTCTGGTCTGAGAGGGGCGCGGTCACAGCATCGCTGGGTGTGTGCGGTAGCCGAGCCTGCACGCCCCCGCCCGGGGTGAGAGCTCTGGGTCACCGAAGGTCATATAGGCGTCCGTCTGGGGTGCGGGAGCCGGAAATCCGGCGGACGGGCAGGTAGGCCCTCCCCTCCTTCGGTCCTGTGTGCGAACGGGGTCCGCCCCTCCAGATCCCGCGGCGCCGGTGGGGCTGAGTCCTGGTCAGGAGAGGGTGCTCCTTGAGGCCTGGTGCAGGGAGCGCAGGTGGCAGGAGGAGAATGCATCTTCATGACGTTCACGATGGACCTGAGGCTACTTAGTAATGTGGTTCGTACAGTTCTTCTGAGAAATAAAGTGTCATTTGCAAAGCATTTTGTCGAATGTTTGTAATCACTGTAAGCAGCTATAAAAAGACTTTGTTCCCTTCGTTTATTTCACTTAATCTTTCTTTAAATCCTCACATTTAATTTTCGTGTATTCGTTTAACAAGCCTACTTGTCGATCTAAAGGCGCCATCTCCGAAAGTGGAACAACTTTCACGGGGCAGAATGATATACCCCAGGGGACACAAGTTGGTAGGTGGGAGAGGTAGGGCGCCGATATAGATAGATTTTATTCCCTATCTCTTTCTCTTCTAATATCCGCCCTGTCCCAAATCTAGAGTTGCGACCTTTGGATTAGTTAACAGAGCCTGTCCTCAAATTCCCAGAGATATGTTTGTGACATGAGATATATATTCTGGGATTTGTGGGTTTTCTTCATAGCTTCTGGGTCAGACTGAGGCTCTTGCACCTTTCTGCGCTGTCCAGACTCTCTCCATCCTCAAAGGCGGCATCTGATACTCTAATGCAGTTTTGGGCCAAATGAAAGGTAATGCAAATAGACAAAAAATATAATTAAAAAATTTAATTAGCAATAGTAAAAATTAAAGGAGATGAAGTTAATTTTACTGATATATTTAATTCAGTACATTTAAAATGTTATTTTGACTTGCGGCACTCTCCACACTTTCATTGTAGTAGTTGCAGGCAGCTAATGGGTACAGTACTGGTTAGTACATTTCTGGTGAATTCCAAAAGGTTTAGAGTGTGGGTTGAAGGTTTCAAATGAAAGAACAGACCCCTCACTAGAGCTTCAGAGCAGAGGCAGAAGTTTCTGGAAAGGAGCAGGTACTGATTTGCCCCACCAGAAGCAGGTCTTGGTCTCTGTATAGCATGAGTGAGACTTGGTGATATGGACACTCCCAGAAGCCACCATAGACTATGTGACAGTGGATACTGTGGACCAACTTGCAGAAGGCAGTAATCTGGATTCGAAAGGGATGGGTGACTGTCAGGCTACACAGAAAAGGGTACTTCTCTGGGTGGCTGGGGAGGACTGATGTCCAGGAAAGGTGTAACCAGCAGGGCTGATGAAATCCTAAACAGCACAATGTTTTCTTTGTTTTTGCCCCGACTCTTCCAGATTCTGAGCTGCTCTCATACCATGTCCATCACCACATGTGACATTTAGAGTTATGCTGATGCCCCCCTCTTTCCTGAACAAAGAGATAACAAAGAAATAATAGAAGGTTTTCTATAATGGACATCTTAGGAAACCCAAAATTTGGGGGCCACAAGTTAATGATTTTTTGTAGAGTCACCCAGGGCAGAACCAAACAGCAGCACAATGCTGTTTACTAGCAGTTAAGTAATAAAACATTAAGACATCGTTTTTAGAAACTGCAACCAGTTTGGGACAGAAAAAAAAATATTTCTTCCATAAAGCACCCTATCTTAATTTCAGAGTTTTCTGTGAAAACTCTAACTCAAGCTGTAAAGATAACAAGAACTGGATTAACAATATAGCCTGAGTAGTTTTTTGGCATTAGTTTAAATGAAGGTTGAAGGTTTCACCTCTGGTGTATCTAAATGTGTTTAACCAATCCTTTGTTTTACTACATATTTTAATTTTTTTGTTTGAATGCATCAGAAGGCATAAATTGTTAATTTGTTGACAAAAAGTGTTTGCCATAGTGAAAAGGCAAGGTTGAGCCCACGTAATCATATCAGACGTGCACATGTTTAGGTGGTGCTGCCTGTGTGGTTCTTCCTGTTTCGTCTCAAGAATGTTAAAGGGACATTATCCCATAGGGAAGCTTATTCTTCAGCTGGTATTATGAGATTTTTAGGTTTATGATTAGAGGCAGTTTAGTCTTTCTTATGACCCCATTTCTCTTTCCTCCTCTGCAGTGGAATCTTCACAGGTTTGTTTGTTTGTTTGTTTTACCTTCTTCCAAGAGCAATAGAAAATGAATATAGCTCAGGTGAGTTCAGTTTTTTAATAACCTGTTTGTTTTACAGTGGACTTTATAAGAACTTAAGCTTAAGTAGAGGTAGATCAGATGAATTCAGAGAACATGTAGAAATACAGAAGAATAGCAGAGCAAAGGTGGCTGTGGATATAAGCAGGTTCTCATATTACAAATTTACCAAATTGGAGCTCCAAAATTATTTCTGAGGTTTTTGATCTGCATGTGAGAATGTTAGATAGTACTTCTTTAAAGACTGACATTGGAAAGAAAATAAAGCAAACTTCATAGTATGTAAAGAGAATTGATGACAAAAAATATCTTTGTTGTTTTCAAGTTTAGGTGATCTAGTTAACATCTTTCCATTAATAACTCTAAAATAATATACTTGTTCTGCAATAAAAGCAGAAGACTCAATGCTAAATGTAAACTCCATCAATACTATATTTTTCAGAAACTCAAACACAGTAGTCGAATTAATACAGTTTACTGAAAAATCACCTGAATATCCGTAAAATTACTCCGCACAAGTATTTTGAGTACCTATGATATTCAAGTTGCTTATGTGACAGTTTAAAATTCTGTTTTCTTTCAAATATTTCAACACTTTACATTCATACTTCAAACCTCTGCATGATGCCTTAGTTTCTCTCCCCATGTGCCTGTGATCTAGAGATCAGTCTTGATTACAATCAGATCCAGTGGGTCTCGTCTCATCCTTTCTTTACTTGACTTTCCTATATCACTTACCTCTACTTCTCACTCTGTTCTTCAGGAAAGTTTCTCTGTTAGTGTCTGTGACACCTCCACTAGCTCTGTCCTTCCCCTGTTGCTATCTTCATAGAGTCACCTTCTTTCCCTTGTCCTTTCATATGGCTCATCCCCATTTTCATCCTTGGCCCTTTAATCTTTATTGTCTTGCAATAATTCATCCTCTCTCATTATTTTAAAGCAGTCTTGATGAGATCGAATTCGTATACCATGATGTTTCACCCATTTAAAGTGTAAAATTCAATGATTCTTTAAAAAAGTGTATTTGCAAATATGCGCAAACACCACCACAGTCGATTTAGAGCATTTTCTTTCTATTTTTACTAAAAAACAAATTTTATTTTATATATCACTAGCTATGAATTTTTTTCATTAGTTATTACGTAAATGCTACCTTGTGCCATTATTCAAGTATTCTGACCATTTCATGTTTATAATTCACTTCTTTATTTACAGAATTTTCATGATTTACATAAGTATAGTATATCTGTCAGTGAAGGTTTAACATTGAGATGCAATCTAATATCCATAATATCTGATGATTTGCAGATAGCAATGTAGAAGAGTTGTATTTTTATCCTTTTCATTTGGGTCACCTAATAATAATAATAATTATTATTATTATTATTAAGATTTAGACATTGTAAATCTCTAAAGATTTTCCAATGCACTCATAGAAATGATTGCAGGCAGAAAGATTTTCAGAAATAACTTCCATGTCCACACCTCGTTGTAATTTCTGTACCATTTTGTTATCCAGCTGCTTTCCTTTGCATGCAAAAGGAGCCCAGATGAGGGAAATGTTTTGCTTGATTTCTTTGGTGTCCAGGACTTGCTGCTGTTCTTTATTTTTCTTCAACCTGTTCATTATAAATTTAGCTTGGCATTTCTGTTTGATCTCTTTGACTCTCTTCATACATGAGTAGTTTGATTCCACAGCTTCACTGGCATCTTAACAGGTTCTACGTTTTTCAAAATCAAATGAATTATCCACGGTAAGCTTTTTATCAGCTACTTTACAGAATGCTTTAGTCCACCTGAGTGTTGCGCTTCTTTTTAAAGTTTTTATGACACTTGGATTTACAAAATGTGAACAACTTGCAGTCGTTGTGGAGGAACATCATGCTGTGGCCAGGTATATGGACACTGAACAGAAATAACACTTATGGATATTCATGTGAACATGGGTGCGGTCCTATCACCCAAATGCTGAGCAGTTCAGAGCACTTACATCACCTTAAAAAGGAAAGTAACTCTGTCAACTTTAAGTCTCCCATGGCCCCATTCCTCCCAAGCCACTAGCTACTATTACTTTACTTTGTCTCTAGATTTGCCGAATCACTCCCTGTAGTATTTCGTGTAGGGCAGTTTTGCCTTTGATGCATTCTGTTTTTGTTTATCTTAGAAAGTTTTAATTTTTACATATTTGCTGGGTATTCTTGGTTGACAACCCTTTTCTTTGAGCACTTTGAATGTCCTCTCACTGCCTCCTGTCCTCTGTTTCCTGATCAACTGTTATTGCTGTTGCACGTGATGAGTCATGTTTTCCTCTCTGCTTTCAAGATTGTCTTTTTGACAGTTTGATTATCATGTGCCCAGGTGTGGCTCTCTTACTCCAAGTTTATCCTTCTTGAAGTTCATTGAGTTTCTGGTATGTGTCGATTGTTTTCATCAAATTTGGAGACTTCTTGGTCATTATTTTTTCAAATATTCTTTCAGGGTATGTCTTCTCTTTGTCTGGGACTCTCATTATGCATTGACTTGTAAACTTGATGCTATCCCATAGTTATTTTTCATCATTTTTTCTGTTTCTCACACTGCATAATTTCAACAGACATATTATACAGTTTGTTCATTCTTCGACTTGCTCAGATCTGTTATTGAACTCCTCTGGTGAAAGCTTTGTTTCAGTTATTGTACTTTTCAGCGCTGAATTTCTCTTTGATTCCTTTTTATTGATACTCTTTACTTAGTGAAATGTTGTTCCTATCTTTTTGTTTTATCCTTAGACATTCTTTCCTAGAGGTCATTGGCCATATTTAAAACAACTGATTTAAAGTTGTTTCTTTGGAAGTCTAACATCTCCTTCCTTAGGAACAGTTTCTTTTGATTATACTTTTTCTTGCATATGGATCTTACTTTCTTTTTTTTTCTCCCTTGTTTAGTAGTTTTGTTGTTGTTGTTGTTATTGTTGATAACTGGACATTTAAAATAACATAGATGAGGCAGCTCTAGAAATCATAATGTCTCCCCTCCATAGGGATCATTCTTGATATTTATTTGTTCAGTGACTTTTCTGAACTAATTCTGTAGAACCTATTTTTTTGTGGTCTGTAGCAGTAGAATTTTCTTCAGAAGTTTCATTAAATGCCTGGAACCAGTAAGTCTCCCAGTCTTTGCTTCAGGGCTCCTGTGCATGTGAGGACATTCCTTCAATGTTCAGTCAGGCAGTTTATAAGTCTGTGGTAGCCTTTACTTCTTTTTTATGCCAAACCTCATAGTCACCTAGAGGTTAGGGCCTTTTCATGTCTTTCCTGAGCATGCTGTCAGCCCTGGGCCTATACATAGCTCTATGCATGTGGGTAGCCTTTTAGATTTTCAGGAGTATATCAGAGCTTTTCAAAATCATTTTTTGCCATCTCATTCTTCAGCATTTCCTGTTTTAAGCTTCTTGATCAGGCCATTGTTTGCTCCTGCTGTTACCCACCACTTCAGGTAGCCACTAAGTTAAACAAATGCCTTTAAATGTCCGGCCACATGCTTCTGAAGATGAGACTTTTCACATACTATATGAGCTCCAAGTTACCGCACATAAAGATATCCTTGTAGTGGGGTCATTCATTGAACTACCAAACAGGCCAAATGATGACAGTTTTCTGGGAATGATACTTTGATGGAACTCCAACCCAGTTCTGCCCTTCATGTAGTTGCCAGGCTGTAGGTGGGAGCCTGTGGATTCTCACACTATGGCAGAGTTTGAGAGGGATGGGGACAGGGTATATTAAAATGACACAACATCACTATACTTAGAGTGATTCATCCAGTTTTCTTGTATACTTCCAGAGATTGTCTTAGTTAACTTCTATAATTTTTGCCAGTTTTTACATTGTTTTTGTGGAAGAGAATTTTCTGGGATTCCTACTTCACCATTTGCACTTCTGTCATTGTTAGCTTATTTTCTTTTTTTTTTTATCCAGCTGTTTATTAAGTCACATATTAAAGAGATCGGCAGAAATAAATAAAAAACAACAGTTTTCTCACTAATTTTTTAGTTTTGGAAAATATAGATAAACTTTATTTTATTTTTTATATTAAAATAAACTTAATGAGGGGACCTTCTGTTCTTTTATTCATTTGTTCTAGTTCCCAGCTACTGGCACTGAGCTTCACTCAGAGAAGGTATTCACTTAGTCAAACTGAAGACATGAGTGAGGATATAATTGGATACACAATACTGGAAAAAAAGGTGTTTCTGTCCTCTTGTCTCTTAATATACTTCCTTTTCTTTCTACTGTTTACTTGTGATAAGAACACTTAATATGGGATCTGCCCTCCTGACAAATTTTTCCGTGTACAGTGCTGTAACATTCACTAGTGGCATCATGTTGTGCAGCTGATCTCTAGAACTTAGTATTTTGTACAAGTGAAACTTTTTACTCATTGAGCAGCAACTCTCACATCTCCCTCCTCCAACCCCCTTTGAAGTCTTTGTTGTGGAAACTTTCTCTATTTTCAGTTTTCAATACTCTACCCCCTCATGATTACACTATTACCTTCAGAAAAGTTCTTCTCTGGCTTTGTGGCCTGTACTTTTTCTGCCAGCCTCCTTAATATTCATGGCTCCTCAGATGCTGTTTCTGGTACTTTTTTTTTTTTTTTTGTCCAATCCCTATGTGCTCAAGTTGCTGTCTGACTGTTTCTGTTAATTTCAGTTACCACCTAAATTGCTAGTATCTCCTTAATGCTTGTCTTTGTCCTAGACCACCCTTCTGTGTTCTAAAACCACACATAGTTTAAGGGACAGTTCCAGCTTTTTGTTCCACAGACACGTCGGTAGCAACATGAACAGATCCGTCTCATGAAATCTTCTAAGATATTTTTTTTTGTATGTCTTAAATATCGGTATTTGGCACCAGCATTCAAGAAGCTGCTCATACTGCTAGATTGGGCAGCTAATTGGTTGCTGCTTCTGCTGATTAGATCTTTATATTTATATCTGTTGCTGTTACCTCAGTGTAGGCGGTGTTCTCATACTGGTCTGTTCGATTCCATCTCCTAAGTAAGTCATCCTTTGTTCTCCATGAGCTCTAGATTTATATATCTTTATACATTTATTTACACATAAGTTCAATCATGTCTGAGATCTCCACAACTTACATGTACTGTTTCCTTGGCTCCCATTGTTTATGGTATTGATGTCCTTGGAGGGACTGAACATCTTGGGATTCTCTAGACTTCTCAAGACGACCCAGGGTAATCCCTTGGGATGTAGAAGAGTTGTAGAAACTCTTAACATTGAAATTTTTCATGAATATAAATGAATTATGGTACATTAAAAACCCTCTTAACTAATTAACTCCAAAGTTAAATACAAATTATGGCCAGAATAGACAGTCTTTATATCTATTTGTTTTAGAGCTTTAAACATAAACAGGAAAATAGTAGTTCTCAAAGGTATTTACTCTGTCACCTAATTCTGAACTTTGAACAAAATGTATTATTGCAGAGATCAGTGTCATTTGAAGATGTGACTGTGGAGTTCACCACAGATGAGTGGCAGTACATGGGCCCTGCTCATAGGACCCTGTACAGAGACGTGATGCTGAAGAACTATAGCCACTTTGTCTCCATGGGTGAGCAGACCTTACTATGTGACTCCCCATGGGATTCAATTCCTTTTTGTTCTAATCAAAACATGGACCCTTTGTAGAGATTAATGTTGTTCAGGCTTTTAAGAGGCCTGGGTAATTGAAAGCTTTAGAGAACAGAAACGTTTGTGTCATTGCTTTCCCATTGAAATTTGCAAAAGGGTACTTTCATTTTGCTCTTGCTGCTATATCTTTCTCCACCTTCAGAATCTGAAAAGCACGTGGATCTGGTCTATATATACCCTCAATAGTTACGTTCACAGGGTATTGCTTTATCAAACCCCAGGTGATCTTCAAGTTGGAGCAAGGTGAAGAGCCCTGGTCCTTAGAGGAAGAATTCCCAAACCAGAGGTTCCTAGGCGAGTGAGCACAGACAAAAGGAAACTCCTGGTGTAGTTAGACTTTTGAAAGTTTTTTTTCCTTTTAAAAAGCTTTATTGAGATGCAATTCACATAGCATACAATTTACTCACCTAAAGCATATAATTTAGTGGCTTTTAGTATATTCATAGATATATGTAAACATCACCACAGTCAATTTTCTTCACCTCAGAGGGAGAGACACCATGCCCTTTAGCTATTATCTCCTTATTCCCTGCCGCTTTAGCTCTGGCAACCACTAATCTACTTTCTATCTGTATAGATTTGGGTATTCTGCACATGTCAGTGGAATCACACATTATGTGTTCTTTTGCGATTGGTTTCTTTCACTTTGCATTACAAGGTTCATAAGGTGGTATGTATTAGTACTTCATCCTTTAATGGCAAAATAATATTCCTTTGTCTGGATATACCACATTCGTTTGTCCATTCATCAGTCTGTGGACATTTGGGATTCCACCTTTTGGCTGTTACTGAGTAATGCTGATGTAATCATTCATTTACAAGTTTTTGCATGGACATATGCTTTTATTTCTCTAGACCATATAGGTAGGAGTGGAAATTATGGCTTATATGATAACTCTGTAGAACTGCCAAACTGTTTTCCAAAGGGGCTGTACCATTTCATAATCCTAATGATGGCATATGAGGGTTCTGAGTTTTCCACATCTTCACCAGTACTTAATTATCTCACTTTTTGATTGTACTTATCTGCGTGGATGTGAGGTACTATGTCATTGAGGTTTCAATTGGCATTTCCGTATTAGTCAGCTGGGCTGGCATAACAAAATACCATAGCCTGGGTGGCTTAAGAAACAGAAATTTATTTCTCAGAGTTCTGGAGGCTGAAAGTCCAAGAAGAGGGTGCCAGCAGGATCAATTTGTGGCAAGGCCTGTCTTCCTGCCTAGCAGACGAGCACCTTCTCACTGTGTCCCACAGGGTCTTTCCTCTGTGCACTCATGAAGAAAGGAGTCTGATGTCTCTTCCTGTTTTTATAAGGATACCAGTTCTACAGAAGTAGGGCCTCGCCTTTATCACCTTAACCTCTGTTACTTCTCTAAAGGTCTTATCTCTAAATATAGTTATATTGGGGGTTAGGGCTTCAAAATATGAATTTGAAAAATAATGGAGTCCATAACAATTTTCCTGATCACTAATGATGCCAAGCATTTTTTTTTCATGTGCTTATTGGCCTTTGTCTAATCATACTGACTGGCTAAAAAAGAAATACCTAAATAAGTAAGTAATAAAAGAATGGTAAATTGTTAAGTCAGTAAAAATAAATAATTTCGGGTTTAATGGCCTGTTTTCATTCAGGTTCGTATTTAGGCAATAATTCACTAACTTCAAAGAAGGTTGGGTCGTGCAAGAGTATTTTCATAACTGCACTAAGCAGTATGACATCAATGATCATAAAACAAAATATGGATTTCTAAGACCTTAAAATTCACTTGGATTAGAAGATCATACTAGATAGTAAGTCTTCACTTTATGTTGTCAATGGGGTCCTGGAAATTGATTTTATGCAAAATGACCTGTAATAAAACCACCTTCATTACAGTCTAACTGATACAAACAAGAGCTAAGTTCCTAGGGCAGAAATATCATCAAATTTCTAAATAAAGATCCAAGACACTTATAATATTACCATTGATGTAAATCTGAACTAGACATACATTTAAGAAAGATTAATCATTGTTATCTAACCCGTTTATTCCAGATCAGTTTTGCAGATGGCCAAATCCTATCCCAGCAGCTCAGCTCAAGGTGGGAACCCACCCTGGAAAGGATACTGTTCCATCTTAGGGTCCATTCACACACCACACACACTCAGACTTGGGGCAATGTAGACACACCAGTTCACCTAACATGCATATCTTGGAATGTGAGAGGGAACTTGAGGACCCAGAGAAAATCCACACAGACGTGGAGAGCATGCCAACTCCACACAGACTGTGGCCCTTGTGGGGAATTGCCCTCCTGACAAATTTTTTTCTTCTCATCAGCATTGTAACGAAACGACATTTGATGAAAGGAAGTTATTTGAGGACCTGCTGTACCTCATCTGATTAAATAATAAATACTGTGGAATAGTCAGTCAATACATATGGCTATAGAGGATATAAATGATATTTGTATTAAAGTGAACTATATACTTGTATATGTATATGCCGAAATCAAAGGACAAGCCTTTTAAGTTCCCTTGGAATTATCATAAGATAGTGAACATATAGTTTTGGTCTAAAAGGAAAATCAATAAATTCAACTAATTAGAATTACCACAAATAATATGCTCTCAACGTAGTTCTATAAATCTAGAAACTAATGATAAAATGAGTAAATAAAAAAACCTTAATGGAAATTTTTAAAATTATCTCTTAAACAATATACATAAAAAATCAATTCTAAAATTGCATGACATTTTAAAAAGTAATAAAAATAAATGTGCCTATTAGAAACTTTAGGTTGTAGCTGAATTAATGATCAGAGGTAAATTCGTAGTCTCATATTAAGAAATTAATCAAGAACAGTAACAAAAATATGCTAATGAAAGAAGAATTTATAATAAATTAAAAACCAATAAACTGGAAAACTAAGAAATTATAGACTGTTTCTTAGAATAAAACAAATAAATAGCTGAAACTTTAGTTAATCCTAACAAAAACAAAAGAAGCACTTTTACATAAAAATTTAAGTGGGGATATACTTGTAAAGATGTAATGCAATATCAAACTAAATCTCATTTAGAAAGAAGAGAAACATGGGAGGACTTGCTCTACCAGAAATGAGGGATTTATGTAAAGCTCTGAATAGTTAAAATATTAACACCAAATAGCTGGAGATGGGATAGTTTAATAAATTAGTGTTACAGAAAAGAAAATTCAGGGGAAAAAATGCACTTCATAGACCATTGGTTTTGACAGACGGCACTTTCCTGTCGGAAGAGTGGGAAAAGAATCCTGAGGTAACCTAATGAATCAAAACAAAAAATTGGATTCAGGTAGCTTGGAGTAGAACTAGATATATTCTGTGTGATGATAAGGAAAACATGTTCATGACTGTGCTTACGGAAGGAATTAATAAGATATAAAAAGCATTAACCAGAGGTAAGATGGAGTAAATATAATTCTTCCTACTTCATCTACTTAGTAGTTAAATATGTACTTATACATATGTGTGTATGTGTGTGTATATGTACATATGTATGTGTATATATACACATAGATATGTGATACTGAAAAATGGAAAGATGTATGAAGATGAGCTAGGCATCTCTAAACTCTGCTCAGTTTAAAATTGCAACTTTCTCCTCTAACACCTACGGTGTCAACAGAGTTTTAGTGGGGGACCTACCTGGATTTCTTTCCCTACTTGGCAGTAGTGAAGTTGCACCCCATTCTGTTGGCATGGTTTCAGAGGAGGCTGCCTAAAACTGTACATTAACGTTGATAAAATTTAATTCTTTAAATTTCTTTAAGGGCCATGCTTTTATTATCCTGTCTAGAAACTTTGTGATCTATTTGGTGTTAATATTTGTAGAAACTGTGGGGTATATGTCGTTTAAATTTTTGAAAAGAGAGTCCAGTTATTCTAGCACCATATGTTGAAAGATTATCATTTTTCCATTGAAAAGCATTTGTATGATCTTAGAAAATGGATGAGTGTATGTTTGCATATTTCTGTACATTCCTGTATGTCTAAGATGGTATATTTCTGCAGCATCTCTGTTTTTTTTATTCATCTGTATATCCTTATGCTGATAGCACATCAACTTTTGAAAGCTGGCTTGTTAATTAATTATATCAACTTCCTTCTATATCAGAATGAGCTTGATATTTACAAAAACCCAAGTTTGCATTTCAGCTGGGATGGCATTGAATCTATAGATCAAATTAAAAAGAAATGACATCTTAATAGTATATAGTCTTCCAATCTATAAGTAACATATACCTCTTTATTTATTTAGAATTTCTTTGATTTCTTTCATTATGATTTCTTTCAATAGTAGGTTTCAGTGTACATATACCAAACGTTTTGCGAGTGTGTGCGTGCTCACGTCTTCTGGTAAATTATGGTGATTATCCGATTCCAAATTCTAATTGATCATTATTTTTAGGTTATTGGCTTTGTATTTTGCCTTTGTTAAAAACATTTATTAGTTCAAAGGGCTTTTTAAAAAATTTTTTTTGTGATTTTTCTTTGTAGACTTTCTCCATAGTTTTCTTTTTTGTTCTTGCCTTTTGCATTGGTTGTAACTTCCATTACAATCTTGAGTAGAAGTGCTGAGAGTAAGCACCCTTGTCTTTTCCCAAGTCTCACAGTTAAAGCATTCAGTCTCTCACATATATTAGCTATCGGTTTGTTTTTTGTTTGTTTTTAAATTAAGTTTATTGGGGTAACGTTGGTTAATACGATTATATAGTTTTCAGGAGTACATTATAATTTAACATCTGCACATTCTATTGTGTTTACCACCCAAAGTCCAGTTTCCTTCAACTACCATATATTGGATCCCCTTTACCCACTTCACCCTCCCCCAGCCTTCCTATATTTGACTCCTTTTACCCCATTTACTTCTCCCACCCCCTACCCTCTGGTAATCGCTAGTCTATAGTCCATGTCCATGAGTCTCTGTTCATTTGTCCTGTTCCTTTGTTGCTTTTAAGTTTATATTTCACATATTAGTGATGTCATGTGATTTTCAACTTTTTATTTCTGGCTTATTTCACTTAGCATAATTATCTCGAGGTCCATCCATGTTGTTGCAAATGGCAGTGTTTCATCTCTTCTTATGGCTGAGTCATATTCCATTGTATAGATGAACCACTGCTTCTTTATTCAGTCATCTATCATAGGACACTTTGGTTGCTTCCATGTCCTGGCCACCATGAATAATGCTACTATGAACATCAGTGTGCAAATATCTTCTCAGATACGGGTTTTTCAAGTCTTTGGGGTAAATGCCCAGTAGAGGGATTGCTGGATCATATGGTAGATCAATTCTTAGTTTTCTGAGGAACCTCTATACTATTTTCCATAGTGGCTGTACTACCGGCAGTGTATGAAGGTTCCTTTATCTCTACACCCTCTCCTTCATTTGTTATTACTTGTCCTGTTGATTGTAGCCATTTTAACAGGTGTGAGATGGTATCTTATTGTGGTGTTGATTTTCATTTCTCTAATAGCTTAGCTATAGGTTTTTTTTAATAGATTCCTTATTAGGTTAATGAATGGATTTTGGATTTAATTTTTTATTACCATAATTGATGTGATTGTGTGGTTTTAATTTTTTAGATGATTAATATGGTAAATCAATTGATTGATTTTCTGTCCAGCTTTATTGAAATATAACAGGCAATTAGATGTTCATATTTATTTACATTGTACAATTCAGAGTTTTTTTTTCAATTATAGTTGGCACACAATAATATATTAGTTTCTGTTGTACAACATAGTGATTAGAGTTCAAGTGATCACCTCACTAAATCTAGTACCCTTCTTTCCTCTTACATAAATGTTACAATTATTTTCCTTATTCTACACTTTATATCACCATTTTTGTAACTATCCATATGGATTTCATAATCTCTTTGCCCTTTTTCACTATCCGCCCCCCAGCCCTTCCCTGTCTAGTAGCCCTCAAACTATTCTTTGTATCTATGAGTTTGTTTCCTTTTTTTCTTGTTATTGTTGTTTATTTTGTTCTTTAGATTCTGCATATATGTGAAATCCCATGGTATTTCAGCAAGGTACACTGGCCTCACCAGGGACACACTGGATGTGGTTTGGGTGAGGCCGTGAGTTGGTGGTGGCAGAGTTTCAGAGAATCCTCTCAGTGGAGCAACCTCTGTTATCTAGTGTGATGATGTCTCAGCTATTGTGGTGCCTGTGCCTGCACACTAGGAGTGGGGAGGGCTTAACAGAGTAACAATGGATACTGCAAGCACCACTGTCCCAGAGAAAGCTTTGTATCTGGCCCTCACTCCAACAGCTCAGCTTCCTCTTGTAAACACCTGATGCCCCTCTCTGAGCCACTGACCGGATGCTCGTGCTCAGAGTGAGTGAGTCCATCAGTGCAAACAGTCATGGCCTCTTTAAGAGGAATGTCTGCAAACTGCTGGCTACTGCTGCTGTAGACTCTGTCCCACTCAGCCATTTGGGACGGGGCAGCTTTGAGTCCTTGCCCTGTCCTACCTCCTCCCATTGCAGGGTGATTTCTTATGTCTCTCCCTAGTTGTAGGGCTTGTTCATCTAGATCCCACGTGACTCTGCTTTCTATTTTCTCCGTGTTTCCATCACAACTTTGATGTGGTCGTAAGAAGAGATTAGTGAAACTTCTGTCATCTATGCCATTTTGCCCGGTCCTCCCCGTAAAAGCACATTGATTGATTTTTTAATATTGTAACAGTTTGCTTTTTTGAGATGAATCTCATTTGGTACTGATTTATTATTTATTTTGATGCATTGCTGTGTCTTTTAGCTACTGTTTTTCAGTATTTTTATATTTTATGTCATCAGGGATATTCTTTAGCTTTTTTCTTCTTGAATTGTCTTTGGTTTTGCTATGAGGATAATACAGTCCTCATAAAATGATTTAGGAAATATTGCCACATCTTGTATTTTCTTGAAGAGATATAAAATTGGTATTACTTCATCTTTAAATGTTTGGTAGAATTTACTAGTTAACCTTAACACTGTCTAATCCTGAAGCTATTTTTTAAATTGCATATTTTTTGACTGTATATTCAGTTTCTTAAATAGATCTATTTGGCTTATTTTTTTCTTCATGATTGAATTTGGTAGTTTTCAAGAAATGTGTACATTAGGTATATTATCAATTTTATGGCATAAAGAATTTCTCTTACTATTCTTTATTATCTTTTTAATGTCATGTCTGTAGTTATGTTGTTTCCTCTTGCATTTATTTCTGATACTGAGAATGTGTCCTCTCGATTTTCCTCTGTTGGCTTTTTATCATTTAAAAATCTTTTCAATGAAGTAAGTTTTGGTTTGATTGATCTTGTTTTCAATTTCATTATATTCTCTAATCTTTATTTTCTTCCTTTTGCTTTCTTTATATTTAACTTCTCTTTGCATAGTTTCTCAAAGCAGAAGCTTAGGTAACTGGTTGGAGCCCTTTTTTTCCTAATGTGTACAATTTCAGGCTATAAATTTACCTCTGAGTACTACTTTAGCTGCAGCCCACAAATTTCCAAATATCAATCCTTTTTAGTTTTACTTCAAAATATCTTAATTTTTTCAGAGATATCGTTTTTGACCCATAGTTTAATTGGAAGTGTATTAATTTACAATTTTTTGTTGTGCTTTTCTAGATATCTTTGTGTTACCAATTTCCATTGTAATTTCTCTATGGCTTGAGATAACGCTTTACGTGATTTCTCTTTCATAAATATTTGTCTTACAGCCCAGAATATGAGCTGTCTTGATGAATGCTTATGTGCATTTGAGGAAAATGTGAATCCAGCAGCTTTTTAATATATTGTGTCTTTGGGTTTTCAGGGTATGGATTTCACAAGTACTGCTTCATCTCTTCTAGCTGTAATATTTGGCCTACTGTGTATTCCTGCCTCATTTCTTTTTGCTGTGTTTCTTTTTTGTTTTTCTTCTTTTTTCCCTCCTACCAGTTCTGAGTTGGCCACAAGTTATCTTAAAGTAACAGATTTGTTTCTCTTGCCTATGCAGATTTTATAGAGTAGATAGGATATGTTTCCAGGTGGAATTTTGGCAATGCTTGCTGTTAACCATCTCCTAGAATTTCTTATGATTGGAAATTTCTCAAGATTCTTCATGATCATTTCTATGAGCTCCTGCTGTGGCTTATGGAGGAAAACCTTGCAAGAGTTTTCAAATCCTTTATATCTGTGGCAGAACTACAGATAAGAGTCTTCCCCCCGCCCCCTCAGTGAAGAGGCTCGAATATAGTGGATATTGTAAAAAAAAAAAAGTTTCTGTTCTTTTAGATCATCTTTTTCTCATAGCATTGGCTAAAATGAATAGACTTTTCTAGGAGCTCTTTTGTCTTTTTTGTTGGCTTTGGATCACAGGCTTCTCCAGCAGTCAGCACCCCATATAAAATATATTGGATGTAGAAAGAAAATCTTGGAGTTCTCTGTAGTATTATCTCTTAAGTCCCAGAGTCAACCTACTTTTCATTTTGCAGCATCTCTATTCATTTCTTAATTTTTTCCCATCTTGGCCAGCACTGAAAATAATAGCTGTTCTTTGTTTAAATGATATGGATGAGGAGAGATGTGTGTGTCTGTTTCTGTGCATGAATTACTAATCTTTTGAAAATTACCAGAAATAATACAATATATAACAAAACATGTGGCCATAAGCTCCTTTCAATAAGAAATGAAAGATTCATAAGATATTTTCAATTTTTCTCATTTTAGGATATTACAAGGTTGATGTCCACATTGAGGGGAGCCCTGAAAAACAAGAGAAACCATAGCAAGGTCAGAAAGTTTTTGGAAAACCAGTTAATCTGGATATGACTCCAGACTTTTCAGGAAAAATGCCCTGTAAATGTGACTCATGTAGAACAAATTTACCATTTGTTTCTGAAATAATTATTAGTCATAGAAAGTGTTCCAGAAAGAAGGCCGATTATATGAATGTATGTGAAAAGTTGCAGCTTGTTAGTAATCATGAGAAAACATACTGGAGAGAGGTCTTACAAATGTCATAAAAACGTGAAAGCTTTCAGTCTTAAGCAGGATCATCAGAAATTTCAAACTCTGGAGCAACCTTCTGAATGTAGTGAATTTGGAAAAGTTTTACATAGTGAAACTGTTGTCTTTGTTACCATTCAGAGTTCTCTAACAGAAGAGGAATCCTGCCTGTATAGCGAATTTAGGAAAAACTGTGACAAAGCAACTCTCTTTAACCATATGAGAATTGGCACAAGGGAAAAATGCTTTGATCTTAATGAATGCAGTAGATCCTGGGACAAAACCACCATTGCGAAATGTAATAGAGTTGGCATGGCTACGATGCACTATGAATGTAATAAAAATAAAAATAACTTCAAAAAGAATTCGCCCTTCACTCAATGTCAGAGAGCTATTCCAGGACAGGCTTTTGAAAGGAGTAAATGTGAAGAAATCTTGAGCCAGAGCTCAGCCCATCTAGTACATCAGAAAACACCAACTGAAGATATGTTCTGTGTTTTTAATGGATGTACAAATGCCTTATTCTAGGATTTAGACCTTAGAGTATATCAGATAACTCAAACAGAAGAGAAATTTTACAAATTTGATAAATATGGAGAATCTTTGCATCAAAATTCACCCCTCAGTGTACATCAGGAAAGTGCCACAGGAGAGGAGTCACTAGAAAGTAATGAATGTAGAAGATCCTTTTACAAGGAAGCACACCTCATTCAGCATCAGAGGACCTGCTCAGGGGAGAAAACTTCTCAATGTAATGAATGTAGGAAATCCTTTTGTTTAAATTCACACCCTGTTCATTATCCTGGAACTCATATGGGAATCAGTCTCTTTGAATGTAATGAATGTGGGAAAATTTTTTGTCAGACATCAGACCTCAGTGAACATCTGACAGTTCACACAAAGGAGAAGACTGATGATCACAATGGATATGGGAAATCTTACAAGAACCCTGCTGCCTTAGTACACCAGAGAACACATACAGGGATAAAACTCTATCAAACTAACGAATATGGGAAATCATTCTCCAAAACAGCACAGCTCAAAAATCAGAGAATTTACGGGAAGGGAAAACCCAACGAATGTATTGAATGTGGGAAAATTTTCTCTCAGACATCACATCTTAGAGCACATGAGAGAATTCATACAGGCAAAAACCCCTTTGAATGTATTGAATGTGAGAAAACATTCTCTCACAAGACACACCTCAGTGCACATCAGAGAATTCATACAGGGGAGAAACTTTATGAATGTAATCTATGTAGGAAACCTTTTGCCTATAATTCAACCCTCAAAGTACATCAGAGAATTCATACAGGGGTAAAGTCCTATGAATGTAACCAATGTGGGAAAACGTTCTCCCAAAAGTCACACCCTAGTGCACATTGGAGAATTCATACAGGGGAGAAACCCTATGAGTGTAAAGAATGCAGGAAAGCTTTTGTCCGTAAGGCAGCTCTTAGAGTACATTACAACAGAATGCATACCAGAGAGAAAACCCTTGCATGTAATGAATTTGACAGTCCTAAAGTAACTCATACCGAATTAGGTAACTCACAGTCAAGAAGCTCATGTTACATAGACTGGCAAATTGTTTCCTTTGTTTTCTTTTCTACTATATATATAACTTGTGTAACTTTCCTCATTTGTCCATCAGGTGGGATTCGTCATGGAATATGATGCTATTTCATTTAAGCTAAGTCTGGCATTAAAACATCATCTTACATTCTTCCCGTCCTGTGTTATACTGGAATGGAGAAATTTCCATGGCAGGCTTAAGTGCTATCTATTGAACATGGAGCAAAAGGTGAAAGAAGCTAGCTGGAATAATTGGTGAAACAGAATTCTCCACTAACATCTTTGCCAGTTAGTTTTTTGTTTGTTTAAGCAAGAATTGTTTGTACTTTATTGACTTCTTACAGGGTTTCGTCTATTGGTTAAATGCATATAGATTAGCCAGCCGTTTTAGAGTGGAATGGAATTCCACATAAATGTCAGAAAACCTACCAGTTTAACTTACCGTTGTATGTCAGTAACTTTGCATGAGGAAGAAAAATTCTGTTAATGTCCTGAATGATTAGAAGACTTCATGATAAATCAGAGATCTCAGAGAAAAAATAAAGCCTTTACCTCCAAGTGAACTTCATTAAACATGAAATAATTAAGATTAGACAAAAAGTTTGTATTTTGATAACTGACATTTTTGAATGCATATGAATTTGTTTTATAACTTTTTCTGAGCAAATGCGTTTCAGAATTGAAGATAAAATCTTTACCTAGAACTGATGTACCAAAACTTGTGTTTTATAGGTAATATTAAGTTTTATAGAAAATATTTCAGAAAATATTTACCTATGTTCAAACTCACTGTGGAATGTGAAGTTTTAAAGGTGGAAGAATAATGAATTCTATGGTTAACACCAATAAATGTTTCTGGCCAGTCTCTGAATTGTGTGGTACATCTGTATGAGTCTATAGAACAGAGAATGTATTATTGCTTCTAGTAGAAAGTAGTAGCCAAACCTGCTCTGGACCTGTTCAATTTTGTTTTTTGTTTTTGTTTTTTGAGTGATAATCTTTATGCTGCTTCTGTTGGCATCCCTCAACTTGATGCTGTTAGAATTCGGCCTGCCTGTGATGTTGGAATGTTGGTCTGGCCTGTTTTTCTAGAACCTTGTAGATTCATGAGATTTCTCAAAGATTCTGTGTGTGTGTGTGTGTGTGTGTGTGTGTGTGTGTGTGTGATGCATGTTGTTTCTTACATGCTCTTTTGGCCTTCATTTTATGCTATTCTAATGGTTCATTTTTCACTGAGTAATTAAAAAGCAAGTCTTCTTAGTCCTCTTGTATGCATATAACCTGAGCATCTGATCTAGGACCTTTTCCTAACTCCATGATGCTTGCTCTCACTGCAGCATTGCAAACCAGTTCATTTTACCTTGCTTGGATATCAGGTTTTAGAATTGGAATAAAATCAGGGCTACTTTCATGTTCAATACTACATTAGTAGTGAAAAGCACTCACTTTTGGAGAAACAATTTAGTATAGTCTTAGCCAAGAAGATATTTGGTCAGTCTCTCATCATTTCAGGCTACATGGTTTGGTCAGCACAGAGAAGAATGTTAATGGGACTCTCATTTTTAAAATCTGGACCACTAACAGTTTCTCTCAACCCTGAGCATGTTGCTTTCTGCAAGTATGATCTGGTAGATTGAGTATGTGGACAATAGGTCAGTGGATTCCCTGAGTAGGTCTTCTGTTACTCATCTTCTCTCAATATGGCATGAAGGAAAATGATAGTATATATTTAGCATTAATTGGAGGACAGGTATTTCTTTGGCAGCGGCTTATTGTACATTAACTTAGTGGCATCACTGCCAAAGAATAAGAGCCTATCATTGGATGAAGGCTGTGTCATAGTACCACCAAGACTAGTGCACCAGAGGCTGGATCAGCACTCCTGGCAGGAGAATTCCAGCAACTTTGAGAATATGTTTACCTCTCCTCAGTCTGACACCTTGATGCAATGTGAGCTTAGTGCACTGAACCAAAAGGGACATGAAAGTTAAAAGGCATCTTTTTCTACATGCTTGGTGCTTTCAGGAAACTGTCGATTTATAGAAAACCAAAGAAAATTATCTAACTTGGAGTACTTTAATTTTTTTTAAGAAAATTAACTTCAGTTTAGAATCGTTGTAGATTTAAAGAAAAGTTACAGTGATAATTCCTATATACCCCTCATAGAGTTCCCCTTGTTAACATCTTTTATTACTCTGGTATATTTGTCATAAGTATCATTGATACATTATTAACTAAACACATTTTTCTGATTTTACTAGTTTTTCTCTAGTGTTTTTGTATTCCAAGATTTCATCCAGGATACCATATTACATTGAATTGTCATGGCTTCTTAGTTTCCACTGGTCTGTGACAATTTCCCATACCTTCAATGGTTTTGATTACCCTGACAGTTTTGAGGAGTTTTTGTCAAGTATTTTGTAGAATATCTCTCAGTATGGGTTTCTATTTTCTTTTTTATGATTGCACTGATGATACAGGGTTTTTGTAGGAAGACCACAGAATGAAGCCATTCTCATCATATCAGTAGTATATGATGTCAATGTGAATGATCACTGATAATGCTAAACTTGATCACTTGGTTGGAGTAGTGTCCCTCCACTTAAAAGCATTTAAAGCACCATGCTTGCTACTTGGTAAAGATTTCTTTTATAAATTCTATATCAAATTGTACATCAAATAAGATCAGACTTTTTTGATACGTTTCTGATTTTGATGTTGGAAAAAATGTAAACAGAAAACACAACACCCAGAATTTAAAAATAGCCTCAGGCTGATCCAGTTCAGAGTCAAAAATTTTGGGTTTTAGTGTTTATTGGAATGTGAATGAATCATTGCCCTTTCCTTTGTTCCCTAGGATTTAACTTCAGGATTTTATTTATCTTACATCTCATCATGAGAGTGGTGCCCAACTCTATTAATACTTCTTGATCGTGGGTGTTTGGATTTTTGAATAATGAAAGGTCTGAAAGAAATTTGTATTTTGTGAGCCAGTCAACCCAGGGTTATTCTCTTAACTCAGGTGACAACAGGGGATATGAAGAACAATCAGCCCTAATAACTAAGAAATCTATGATGATAGGAGAAATAAGCCAGGCTTGAGAGCAGGATGGGATGTCAAAAGCCAAATGCCTGAATAGGGTTTTTTAAAAAGCATAGGTAAATTTTATGGTACTAGTGATAAGATTTAAAAGGAATGGGTGTTATTAGAAAGTTAAGTTCGAACATATAGTCCATAAGCACGTGACTTAATAAAATAGAGTTATAAAAGATTAGGAGCAGGTCACTCCCAGGTAATAGCTTAATAGTTAAACCATGGAAAGATTACAAAGAAGAAATAATTCCTAGTGAAGGAAGAACACATGGGCATATGTTGTTGCACACAATGTGTATCATCAAACATAAGTCTGGATGAAAATCTAATAGGAACTCTTATAAAAGAAGTATTGATTGGAGTATATGGACAACATTTCTATTGATAACATGCTCCCAAGACAGGCATGCATCTCTGATAGATAATAACAACATTGGTAGATGTAATCATGTTCCTTTTGTGATAAACTGGAATAAAGCTTTATTATTAGACTGCTCAGGAAACAAAAGATTATTGGTGGACAGAGTGCACGGTGAATCCAGGTGAGGCAGAAACCAACAAGCAAACTGAGAAAGCACAGAAAATAAGGGAAGGAGCAAGAGACCACTGAATAAACAGCATGAAAAAAGGCCTAGATTATACATGCCTTATACATAAATAACTCATGAGAGAAAAGGTTATACTTTGAGAAATGACTACAGGGCTTACAACTACAGAACTGCCACATTCCACACAACGTAGTGCACTAACAGTGACAGATAAATAGGGTTAAATTGCTAAAGAAGGCTCGTAGGACCCAAAATGGTAATAAAACAAATCTAGAATTTATTAAGGAGAAAAAGGTGCCTTGCGTCACAGATAAAAGGCTGCCTCACAGCAGGGGATTTGGATAAGAGCCAGGCATGAATGCCCCTTTTTATCCACTGAACAGATGTAATTTCACTATGAAGAAAGAACCCACATATGCACAGAACACACCAGAAGCCAAAAATCTGCTGAGGTTTTGTATGCCATAATGGATACATAGGCATGTTCTTGCCATGTAACCAGCCCTAAGAGCAGAGGACTCTGAATGTCTCAGAACAGGTGTAAATTACCAATTGCATGGTTAGTAAACACTGCTGCTAAGCTGTTAAAACCTTTCTCCAAACATCTTGGATCCATGGTTACAAATGGACACTTTTAGTCAATGTATTTCATTCCTTGAGTAATGAATAGTGAAGCACAAATACTCTAGGGCACAAATACTCTAGGTCGGGACTATTCCAGGTCTGCTGGACTTAACCTTCATAGAAAATGTTACCCCCATGATTTTTGGTCAAAGCCTTTTACAAAAGAAACAATACTTACTTTCGCAGCAGTATTTGCCTTTTAATAACATGTAATCAAATATGCCATCAAAGTGCACATACAGATTTTGGGGAGTTGTAATAACCACTGAGGGGCTGTATAATTTAAGCCATCTTAGAATGCTGGCACGATTGTCTTATTTTTTAATTTTCACATTTGTTTTTCTTTCTTTTATCTTTCTTTCTTACTTTCTCTCTCTCTCTCTCTCTCTCTCTCTCTCTCTCTCTCTCTCTCTCTCTCTCTCTTTCTTTCTTTCTTTCTGCCTTCCAGAGAGGGCTATCTGAACTTTTGGTATACGCCTGTTGAACAATTAAGAATCCTAATCAATTTGTCATCATTTAAGTCTGAATTTTCTTTAGATCCATTCTATTCTCTATACATAATGTTTACTGAAAAGAAAGCTGTAAATGAAAGCCATATTGGTTTCATTCCACATAATCATCTGTTCATTTACTAGGAGGACATAGATCGATCCTGGAAGTATGCTTATGAGAGTGGCCATCTCACAGCTCCTTCTTCATTTCTTTAAAAATGGAAGAAATTTTAGGAGTCTCTTGCTCCAAGAGGCATCTGAGTCTGTTAACAGAGCATGTTTTTCACTTGTTCTAAGCCGCTCTTAAGGCATCAATGTTATTTTAGATTATTTGCTTTTACGATGCCATTTATTGGCTCCCCTCCACCCAGCAGCAATCTCACATTGCCCCCAATGACCATTAATTTTAAAAGCAGTCTTTCCCCTTGAAGTCAGTGATAGTGATAGTAGCAAGATTAAATAACCAGGGCTTCCTCCTTGGGCCATTTTTAGTCATAGGGTTACGTTGGATAAGTATAGAGAAATAGGACAATCCTACCCACGAGGCAACAAGACATTTGAAAAGTCAAGCCCAACTTGATGTAATACAGGGAGATTATCTATCCCTTTGGAATTCTTGCCATTAGTCAAAGTAGTAAACATAGTCTGATTTCGGAATGTCTTAGACTCTTGAATCTTAATTTTAGTCACATCATAAGGACTTCCAAATGTGATATTGAAGTAGAAAATTGTTGTGAAGTAGGGATGAGTTTTATGTGATATCCTTTTTCATCTCCTATGCTATAGACTGAATGTGTCACTTCCCAAAATCCATATTTTGAAGCCCTCTTCCCCAATGCGATGGTATTTGAAGTGCAGGACCTTTGAATGTTTATAATAATGAGCATTTATTAAACACATAAAACAGACTTTATAGAAGGTACTGGGAATATATTCTGCCCACGTGGACCTTATAACCTTCCTGGAAAACCAGTATTCATGTATGTTCTGGCCGTTGCTATAAAAGATATAGTACTCTCAAATTTAATAGGATTTATTACATTTTAGCACAATATAATGGAATTAAATTAGAAGCTATTAACAGAATGATCGCTAGAATTTTCTCACATAATTGAAGACCAAGTAAAACATGTATAAACAATTCATGGGTTGGAATAGAGCCAAGCAAAATATATTTTGACTTGAACAAAAACAAAAAAGTATTTCGGTATTAGTGGGATCTACTTCATTGAGTATGTAGAGGGATATTTATAGCACTAACCGATTATGTTAGAAAATAAGATTTCAAATCGATGACCTTAGCTTCCACTTTAAAAACCAGAAAAAGGAGCAAATAAAACCAAAGGTATGAAGAATACGAGAAATGAAAAACATCAGTGTAGCAATCAACAAAATAGACACAAGCATAAAATTACAAAAAATAATGACACTGAATCTGTTTTTGAGAAATTCATATTATTTATAAACATCTATTCTGGCTCATCAGAAAAGACAAAAACAGCATGATGAGAATAAGAAATAACAGATTCTACAGATATTAAAAAGATAATGTAATTATAAAGAGATTATGCCAACAGATTTGATAACTAAGATGAAATGGACAAATTCCTCAAAAGACAAAACTAACAGATTTGAAATAGCCACAATAGTCCTATATGTATTAAAGAAATTGAATCTGTAGTTTAAAACCTTCCCACAAAGAAAGCTCTAGGTCCAAATGGCTTCATTACTGAATTCTATGAAATGTTTAGAAAGAAATATTTCAATTCTACATAAGTAAAGAGAAAACTGGAAGAGATTGGACTACTTCTCAACTTATATTACGAGGCCAAGAGTACCCAGATTCTAAAACCAAAGACATTGAAAGAAAAGAAGGCCTCAGGCCAATATCATTTATGAATATAAACAGAAAAATATTTAACACAATTATAGCAAATGGAATCCAACAATCGTTGAAAACACTAGTACTTACACAAGTGGTGTTTATTCTAGGAATGCCAGGTTGCTTTGATCTTTAGAAAGCAATATAATTAGATTTCGGAATAGATTAAAAAGGAAAAAAAAAACCATTCTGAACAAATACACAAAACTCATCTACCAAAACCCTATTTCTACTTCTATTGAAAACCTTGAGCAAATTAGGAAATAGAACAATGTCAGTATTCTTTGAGGTGATATTCAATTGACACACAGAATTGAGCTGTACCGATTGTAAAGTTGTAACAATATCCCTGCACTTCTGTACCGGTTGGCGAAGAGCTTCTTCCCTGAGCCTTGACCACCCCCTGCTGCTGTGTTCACTCTCTCTCATCTGGGACTAGCTATAACCTCGCACTCTCTGGGCAGCTAAATTTCTTGAGAACCCCAACCTAACCCTACATCACTGTTCTTTCTTATTGGTTATTGCTTATTCCATAGTAGAGATTGGATACGTTGAATGTCATCTCTATTTATATCTGTATCGACCTGGACATTTAGTTTTGAAATCATTTAGAACGAATCACTAGTTAGTCATACAGCTTTAGCATAATAAAACCATGTCTAAAACTGCTGGGGACACAAAAAGCATCCTGTTATAACTCTATACTCTGAGGGCTTATGAACCAAAGGAGCCAGTGGAGAAGGTTAGCACCCATCCTCTCTCTGCTTAGACCTGGCCTCTTATAAAAGGCTAAGGGTTGATGTTTTGATTGTGTGTCTAGGGAAAGTCATGGATCTAAATGGTTCCTACAGTTTTTGAAGGAGGAGTAGCTTATGGTGAAGGACTGGCAGCCTGAAATCTGAAAGGCTGTGGTTTGGAACAGCTCCAAAGTAAACCACTATCTTTGAGCCTTTCTAAGTAGTTGGCTATTTAATGAATGTGATTGATTTTGTGTACCAAGTTGGAAGTTTATGTGGACTATAAACTCAAAGTATAAATCCATGCATGATGTTAAAATAGCCAACTAGAAGAAAAATCGCTCTCTTGCAACAATTCCAAAGTAACTGGTTGAAAATGGAATACTGATTTCACTTATCTACGTGAGCCAGTTTTATGTTTATAGAACTATGCAAATTGTTCAATAATCAATATTCTTAAAAGATTGGAGATAAACTATTTGAACAAACATTCACTGTACCACTCTCTATGGCACCACCAGCACCCCACAACAACAATCATTTAGAAAAAACTTTATGCCTTGGCTTGTTGAATAAAATAAGTGTCATTTTGTTTGATCATTTGATGAAGATGAGAGAAAAATTGTAAATATCTAATGCTAACAATGTTTATCTTTGAAAATGTTGCAAAAGAATACAAATTTATAAAAATAAAAATGCAAGTAATTTTACTTGATAAAGAGAATAAAGAAGATTAAAAAGAATAATTACTGTGGACTGTAGTACATCTTTAGATTTCAGAATAGCCATTTGATCAATCTCACAGTCTCTTAGGTGAAAAAGAAGGACTGTATGGTGAGGAGTTGCTGTCACGCTGCCTGTGAACTGCCCTGGGCAATGGATGCAAAACTGTGCCTTTAGGTTGGAGAAATATGTGAGACTTTTTTTTTTTCAAGATGGTTTACCCTTGTACCTTGCCTTTTACCTTTAGGGCAACATTTTTATATTATTCCCCAAGTCAATTATGTTGGTGGTAATGTTTCTGATCCAGACAAATTCATCAATTAATAAAAAAAAAAAATTCTACGAGGCATTCTGTTGTTTGAAACATTGATGCAATTCTCACTGACTTTATTAGAAAATGTGATCAACATATTTTGAAACACCATCCAAGAGTTGCATCGATTGAACACCTGGTGACCTTTATTGGAGATAAAGCATAAACAAAAGTTAACCTCCATTTTACAAAATTGTGTGATATGTGTCAATTGGTCAGTTGTTATAAAGAACTTGACATAAGAATAAAAACGACCTAGAGAGCAGATAGAAGAGGCTTCTTTCATACTTTTACAGGGAATGTCTTCTGGGTTTTCGAATTATTGCAAATATAATTAATAATGTATTAATAATTTTTTATAGTCCAGTGACTATAATTTTCCCATTCTTGAATTTGATGTAAATAGAATCTTACAGTGTGTACTCAGTGTTCATTTTCTTTCACTCAGCACGTTTTCAGATTCAACCATGTTGTTGTGCGTATTAACCTTCCAGTCCCGTTTATTGCTGAGCAGCAATATAGATATACCAAAACGTATTTGCTCATTCACCAATTGATGGACATTTGAGTTGCTTCCAGTTTGGGGCAATATGAATAAAGTTGTTGCTATGAACATTCGTGTACTAATTTTATGTGGACATAGGTTTTTATTTCTCTTGTGTGAATTCCTAGGAGTGAGATTTTCTGGGTTGCAGAGTAAATCAGTGCCAAACTGTTTTCTGAGTAGCACTTCATTTTACATTTTCATGAGCAATGGATGGGAGTTCTAGTGGTTGCACATCCTTAACACATTTGGTATAATCAATCTTTTTAATTTTAGTCATTCTAGTAGATGTGAAGTTACTTGATTATGGTTGTAATTTTTCTTTGATGACTAATAATTCTGAGCATGGTTTCATGTGCTTATTGACCATTCACGTATTTTCTTTGGTGACGTGTCTTATTAAATCTTTCACCAAGTTTAATTGGATTGTTTGTCCATTAAGTTGTAAGAGTTCTTTATTTACCTGTAGTGTTTGAGTAAAAGCTAGGAGGAAAAGCAAATTTGGCTGGATCCCAGCAAGCAAGTGGGGAGAATGGTGAGGCCAGAGAGATATGGACAAGGGGACGAGATCTGGCAGGACTTGACGTACAGGTAAGCCTTTGGATTTATTACAATTAGGTGGGATAACACTGGATGATTTTGAGTAGGGAGTGGCAAACCAGGCTCACATTTAAGGGACCACTTTGACAGCTCTGGGAATGGGCCAGGGGAACTGGAGTGAAACTGGATCCACTGGGGGGCTACTGCAGCAGTTGGACAGAGAGAGAGAGACTGCTCAGCTGCAGTTCTGAATGGCCTTTCCCCACGTTTGTTCCTATGTCCCAACTACATAATTTCAGAGGTGGGAGACTGAGCGAATTCTTTGATCTCTACAGAGCATGACTCACTTGAGGTCGTTACCTGGAACACACTTTACGGAGGGTCAAGAGAGGGCTAACAGTGATGGCTCACTTAGCTTAACCCAGTGGTCACAGTTCTTAGTTGTAGTTGAAATATTATGTTTTTTGTGTGTGTGTCTCTTTGATTAGTGTTTCCTTTCTCCATCTTGGCTATGATCTTCATGAGAATGAGAATGTTATTTCTCTTTTAACTCACTATTATATCCCCAGTTTTAGCACAGTGCCTGCCATGTAGACTTTTTTTAATGTGTTATTTTTTTATTGGAGAGAGAATGTGTGTGTATGTGTGTGTGTATGTGTGTGTGTTTAAGAGAGAGAGAGACAGAGGCAGACACAGAGACAGAGGTGAGGGACAGAAGTGAGAGAGGGGGAGACATACACTGGGGATGGTGACTAGGAGCACACTGCAAAGAAACAGGGGTTTACTGAGAGGAGGATGCCTAGAACCTGTGCATGTGTTCTTTTCTACCTTCCCAGTTAGATCTATCACCAAAAATCTTCTTTATCTTATCCCAAATGACCTATATGTATTTTATTCTATACTCAAATAAATATAATTCCTGGGGAAATTTTAAATACCTCACACCTATTCAAGTTCGTTCCTTCTTCCTTCCTTCCTTCCTTCCTTCCTTCCTTCCTTCCTTCCTTCCTTCCTTCCTTCCTTTTTGGTAGTTTATGTTTATTTTAAAATTAATTTAAATTTTAATAGTGACACTGGTTAATGAAATCCAGTAAATTTCAGCTGTACACTTAACAGTAAGGCGTGTATATATATATATATATATATATATATATATATATATATATATATATTTACATTGTGTCTACCTTTCATAGATTTCTTTCCGTCACCACATATGTGACCTCTTTTACCCCATATACCTCCCCCGCTTCCTTCTGGTAACTGCTAGTCTATAGTCCATGTCCATGAGTCTCTGTTCATTTGTCCTATTCCTCTGTTGCTTTTAGGTTTATATTTCACATATTAGTGATGTCATGTGATTTTCAACTTTTTATTTCTGGCTTATTTCACTTAGCATAATTATCTAGAGGTCCATCCATGTTGTTGCAAATGGCAGTGTTTCATCTCTTCTTATGGCTGAGTCATATTCCATTGTATAGATGTACTACCACTTCTTTATCCAGTCATCTATCATAGGACACTTTGGTTGCTTCCATGTCCTGGCCACCATGAATAATGCTACCATGAACATCAGCGTGCAAATATCTTCTCAGATACGGGTTTTTCAAGTCTTTGGGGTAAATGCCCAGTAGAGGGATTGCTGGATCGTATGGTAGATCATTTCTTAGTTTTCTGAGGAACCTCCATACTGTTTTCCATAGTGACTGTACCAATTTACAGTCCCACCAGCAGTGTATGAGGGTCTCTTTTTCTCTGCATCCTTTCCAACATTTATTATCACTTGTTCTGTGCATTATAGCTATTCTAACAGGTGCGAGATAGTGTTTCATTGTGGTTTTGATTTACATTTCCTCAATAGCTAGCAATGTTGAGCATCTTTTCATATACTAATTGGCCATTTGTATGTCCACTAGGGAGAAGTGTTTAGTCAAGTCCTCTACCAATTTTTTAAATTGATTTTATTATTTTTTGCTGTTATCCAGTTGTATGAGTTCTTTGTGTATTTTGGATATTAAGCCCTTATCAGAGGCATTGCTTGCAAATATATTTTTTCATCCAGATGATTGTCTCTTTAACTTTTGATGCTTCCTTTGTCTGTGCACAAGCATTTTAGTTTGATGTAGTCCCATTCAATTATTTTAGCTTTTACTTCCCTTGCCTTTGAGGTCAAATTCATAAAATCCTCTTTAAGTCCAAGGTTCTTGAGATTAGTTCCTGTTTTCGTCTATGCATTTTACTGTTTCAGGTCTTATATTCATGTCCTTAATCTATTTTGAGTTAATTGTGGTGTATGGTGATACACAGCAGTCTAGTTTCATTCTTTTGTAGGTGGCTTTCCAGTTTTTCTAGCACCATTTATTGAAGAGGCTTTCATCTCTCCACTGTATGTTTTTGACTTTTTTGTCAAAAATTATATGCCCATAAAACAATGAGTTTACTTCTGAACTCTCAATTCTGTTCCACTAGACTGTGTGTCTGTTTTGCTGCCAATACCATGCCATTTTGAGTACTGTTGCTTTGTAGTATAATTTGAAGTTAGGCAAAGTGATGCCTCCAGCCTCATTCTTTTTCTGAGGATGGCTTTGACAATTTGGGGTCTTTTGTGCTTCTATACAAATCTTTCCTATTTCTTTAAAAAGTGCTGATAGAATTTTGATGGGGATTGCATCAAATCTGTATAATATTTTAGATAATATGGTCATTTACATGATGTTGATTCTTCCAATCCAAGAACACAGAATATCTTTCCATTTCTTTGTATCTTCTTTGATTTCTTTTAATAAAGTCTTGTAGTTTTCATCATATAGGTCCTTGACATGTTTCATTAAATTTATTCCTAGGTATTTTATTATATTTGTTGCAATTGGGAAAGGAATTATTTTTTCCGCTTCTTTTGACACTTCATTATTAGAGTATAGGAACACTATGGATTTTTGAATATTGATTTTGTATCCAGAAACTTTACTGTATTTGCTTATCGTTTCTAGCAGTGTTCTTGTGGATTCTTTAGGGTTTTCTATATAGAGAATCACGTCATCCACAAATAATGACAGTTTGACTTCTTCATTTTCTATTTGGATGCCTTTTATATCTTTCTCTTATCTGACTCCACTCGCTAGGACTTCTAATGTTATATTGAATAAGAGTGGTGATAGTGGACAGCCTTGCTTTATTCCTGATCTTTGAGGGAAGATTTTTAGTTTTCATCATTAAGTATAATGTTGGCTGAGGATTTGTCATAGATGTACTTTATTATGTTAAGGTACTTTTCTTCTATACCAATTTTGTGAAGTGTTTGATCATACATGGATGTTGTGTCATCTCAAAGGCTTTTTCTGCATCTATTGATATGATCATATGATTCTTTTTAATTTGCTTATGTGGTGCATCACATTAATCGATTTGCACATGTTGAACCACCCCTGTGCCCCTGGGATGAAGCCTGCTGATCGTGGTGTATAATCTTTTTAATATGTTGCTGTATTCGGTTCGCTAGTATCTTATTTAGGATTTTTGCATCTGTGTTCATGAGAGATCTTGGTCTGTAGTTTTCTTTTTCTGTGTTATCTTTACCATGTTTGGAGATCAGAGTCATATTGGCCTCATAAAATGAGTTGGAAACTTTTGCGTCTTCCTGAAAATTTTTGGAAGAATTTAGGAAGATAGGTATCAAATCTTTGAATGTTAGGTTGAATTCCCTAGTGAAGCCATCTGGTTCTGGACTTTTACTTTTTGGTCAGTTTTTGATGATTGTTTCAATTTCCATACTACAGATCAGTCTCTTTCATATCTATAGGAGAGCTTAGCTGGGCCGGTAGATCCTTTCACTTAGTAGTTTAAATATTTGGTTCCATTCCTTTCTGGCTTGTAAGGACTATGCTGAGAAGCCCAATGATAATCTAATGGGTTTTCCTTTATATGTTACCATTTTCTTCTCCTTGGCTGCCTTGAGAATTCTATCTTTGTCATTGATTTTTGATAACTTTAAAACAATGTGTCTTGGTGAATACCTATTTGGATTGAGGTAATTGGGTTCTGTTGACCTATTGAGTTCCAAGCTCCAGCTCCTTCCTTAGGTTTGGGAACTTTTCATCAACTTTTTGTCTGAAAATGCTTTCTAGCCCCTGCTCCTTTTCTTCACCTTCAGTAATGCCCATTATTCTCATGTCTCCTCTCCCAATGGTATCAGCTAGTTCTTGTATTTCTCTTTCATTATTTTTCATTCTTCGGCTCCTCTCTTCTTCCTTCTGATTTCTAGATTTCTGTCTTTGATATCACTGATCCTTTCCTCCATTTGGTTTACTCTATTTCCCAGGCTTGCTCTTTCATTTTTCAGCTCTTTCAGTGTGTTTATCTCCAGAATATCTCTTGTGTTATTTTTTAGAGTTTCAGTCTCCTTGCTCTGCTTATCTAGTTGTTCTTTTCAATTCTTGAAATTGCTAATATGATTTGTTTAGGATAATTGAGTTCTTTCAGAAGTACTATCCTGAAGTCTCTCATGTAAGTCACGTATTTCTAGGTGTGTAAGTTGATTTTCTGGAGATTTTTATCTTTTCTTCTGAGATGACTTGTCACCTTGGTTGTTCATGGTGTTTAATGGACTATTTCTCCACCTAGGCATTAATGGAAGTGTGTTCTGCTTTTCTCCAGAAAGAAGATTTACTATATAAAATTCTCTCTCTTTAGCCTGCTACAAAGAAGACACTCTTTTTTTGGTTTCCAGCAGGTGGTGTCTAAGCCTCTTGGATCCCTGCTTTATATAAAGTATTAATAATATCATTTTTATTTTCTTTTACATATTTAATCATACTCACTACCCTCAGTTTCAGTCCCTGTCAGTGTCAATGACAATCTTGGCAGTGTTTGCTCAGATTTCTATGAGGCTCCATGGTGATCTGTCTCGGCGGGCATGGGGGAGGGGCCCTTTGGGTTGGGGGTTGGGGCTATGGCTCATCCTTGGTTTTGCAACGTCTGCCAGCAAAAATCAACTGTTGTTCCTCTGTGGTCTCACCCCACTTCTCTGCTTTCTACCCTGATGACTGTTCCCTGCAGCTGGCTGGCCAAAGCTCACAGCTTTCCAAGACAGAGTTGTTCAGCAAACTCACCACAGGAACTCATGTTCCTTCTACATTCTCCCTACTGCAGGGAGCTTGACAGTCTGCTGGTCTCGGCAATGTTTTCTCAGATTCCCCTGGAGATCCATGGTGATCAATCTCAGAAGGTATGGGGGGAGGGCTGAGGCTTGTGGGCTGTGGCTCACCCTCAGTTTAGCAACCAGGGCAGTAAAAATCAGCTGCTGTTTCTCTGTGGTTCCGCCCCGCTTCTCCACTTTCTGCCCTGATGAATGGGCCCTCTGGTTGTCTATGTGCAATCCCCATACTTCCAGGCAGGGTTGTTCAGGAAATTCGCTGTGCCTTCACCCCTCCCCCTCTGAGGAGGTATTTTTAAATTATTCAATTCTATGATATGAGTCAAATCTTTGAGCAACATTCTTGGTGCCTTACCAAATCTCAGGGTCTTTGCTTCTTAATATGATATAAGAGGTTTTTTTTTTTCATTTGGAGACTTGTGCTTAGTTATGTCACTATGACCACTAGTCAACTCTCTTCAAAAGACTCAGTGCACTTAAAGACTAAATTAGATCACTGTGATGACTGAATTATATCCCCTTCCAGATTTCATATGTTGAAGTCCTAATTCCCAGGAACTGAAAATGCGACCGTTCCTGGAAATAGAGCCTTAAAAAAGGAAATGAAGGTACAATTAGTTCATATGGAAAGGCTCTAATTCAATGACTCATGTTCTTATAAGAGGAGGAGATTAGGACACAGATGTGCACAGACTGAGGGGCAACCAGGTGAGGACACAACGAGAAGGTGGCCAGGTGCAAGCCAAAGACAGAGGCCTCAAAGAAACTAAACCTGCTGGTACCTTGATCTTGGATGTCTACCCTCCAGAGCTATAGGAAAATGTATCCCTGTTGTTAAGCCACCCAGTCTGTGGTGTTTTGTTATGGCTACCCTGACAAACCAACATGATAACCACCTCTGTAGAAAAGAAAAAAAATTGTGTGTTTTATTATTCAAGTAGGAAGACTTCAACACTGATTACTTCTACCTTGAGGTAATAAAAGGCAGTGATAAAGAGTACTATAGCGTGCCTGAACTGTGTCCTGTGAAACAAAACTAGTTAACTAACACCTGTCAGATGTGCGTCCATCTGACAGCAACGGGGCAAGAGAGGAAGGGAGCACCTGCCTTCAGACAGGCAGCTTCCTGGCTTGTCCCGAGCCTGACAGTGAGGACAACAGCTTGGGAGCCAGGACGGCAGCAGCCACACAAGGTCTGGAGAGGTCACAATAAATTCATGAAAGAATATTCTGTGCCATGCCCAGAAGCATAATTACTTCCCATCACTCCTCTTTTGAGAAAAGTCCTTTCCAATATAAGTTTCTGTCCCAAAATATAGTGTTGGATGCTTTTTCTACCAGAAAAGTAGTAGGAAATTTGTTTTCTAGCATCTCTGTTGGAAAAACTTTCGTGGTTGCAAAGGCATTGAGAAGAACACATCTCTCCCACACCATCGTCCCTCAAAATGTCATCTGATCCACAAATATCAAGGAACTCACCACCCAGGTAAACAGGTGCTGGAATGTGATTTAACACTCTGCATCGTCTCCATGGTCTCCCTGTGCAATCAGGTGACCCCTCAGCATTAAAGAATCTCTTTGAGAAGCCCCGAAGTCGTTGGATATTATCAATTCTGGCAACACTCTCTCCTGCTGGTTTCTCTCAGGTACCTAGAACCATCATCTCCAAACAGAACTGTTCCAACAAACAATTTCAATGATTTGTCTTTCAATTCTCAATTTGTTTCTGTTCGTAACCTCGTGGGGCTTTTTAACTGTTTCGTGGAAAATACCTTTGAGAATGTAAAGTGACCCTCAGATCTACAATGCTAAGTTTTAACCTATTCAGTCCTTAAGGCTGATATTATCCAAGAAACTAAACTTGTTTGCTGTGAAATAATAGAGGTTTGATATAAAAATAAATATAAAAAGTAAAAAAAAAAGCAAAAAATTCAGTACAATAAATTCACGAAAGAATACTCTATGCCATGCCCAGAAGCATCATTTCCTCCCATCACTGCTCTTTTGAGAAAAGTCCTTTCCAATACAAGTTTCTGTCCCAAAATATAGTGTTGGATGCTTTTTCTACCAGAAAAGTAGTAGGAAATTTGTTTTCTAGCATCTCTGTTGGAAAAACTTTCGTGGTTGCAAAGGCATTGAGAAGAACACATCTCAATGTCAATTCTTAATATAATTTCTCACCTAAATAAGAGATAGAAATTGGCAACTATTTAAGTACCAATATTTTTAAAAACAACTGAGCTTAAATGCCTAGGTTTACAGATTTTCTAAAATAAGAAAAGATTTTATGAAATTTATTTCATAAAATGCACTTTTATAAAATTTGTACGTCTAGCCATCAAATGACTTGCTCAAGTAACACACCTAGTAGGTGGAGTCCCGGGCCCACATTCTACAAAATAAATTTATTGACACTGTCAGTTGGTATAAAAAGTGCTACTAGTATAAAATTGCGGTGGCAATAGAAGGGTAGTGATCTTCCTCCTGAAGTTTAAGAGTGATACCTGACCTGAGAGATGGTTGAGTTGAGGTGGTCTTTGGATACAAATGGTAGAGACTGTGAAACCCCAGGGAGCAGATGGTGTCAATGCCAGCTCCTGGACTCAGAAGGAGGAAGAACTGCAGATGTTATTACTACAGTGAATGAGGGTGAGAAATTCTAAAATCAGCTGCATTTCCAGGTCCAGTGGTGAGCTAACAGACACACGTGCCTTGAACCATGGAGCTGTGTCACCCATATTTCCACCAATACATGTTATCATCTTCTAAAAAGCTCATCTATTGTGCCTGGCATGCATTATTTTACAGCTTTTTGGAAGTTCCATCAGCACCACTTGCATGTCTGTGAGAGGATGTGGCTGTGGAGAGGATGTGTCTGTGTGTCCTTGGGGAAGTGGCTTGTGGTCACTACAGTTCATCGGCACCCAGCAGGAGCAGGCTGAGGGGCACTGGCAGACCTGAGTAGGGAAGATGACTTGTGCCCCTCAAGAAACACAACAATCCAAGTGGCCAGGGACACACTCATAAAGACTGATCCTGCTCCAGGAATAATCATGAATCCTCAAAGAGGAGGGCGCAGCTATGGAGCTTCTGGGTCATTCCAGACCTGGGTGTTCCTGAATGTGCCCTTGGCATGAGCACCTCAGAAAGTGCAGCTGTATGTATCTGGGACACTTCCCCAAGTGTCTTCCAGTGAACATTTGTTATAAAGTGTATGAAACTGAAAATAATATTGTAAACTTTCAAGGGGAGTCACTCTTAAAGTGAACACTGTAGACCGATGACTCTGGAAAAAGTCTGGAGTATTAAGAAGCCATCACATGATAGCCTCTCTCCACATTGTGTTCTACAGTGCCCAGTTTATTGCAATCAGTGTGAGACCTGTTTTCAGTCAAACCTATTTTAGATCCAAGTTTGTAGTATATCCAAAATATCATGTAGAAAGGCTTTTATCTTAAGATTAAAAATGACTGTTTTCAGCAAAAACATTTGTTGTAAAAATTTTTTGAAAACAAAGGGGATGTCTTTGTGATTTTCTCTAATATTTTTTGTGCATGTTCTCTTTTACTTTTGGTAATAAATGCTTCTTATATACTTTAAAACTGTAGTCTAGACAAACAAGTGCACTAGTCTCAACGATGAGGGGTCAATGTGCCCTCCTGCCCAGGCAGTGGTGTGGCTAGTCCAGCTTTTTCCTACCTGATCATTGCTCTCCACACCAGGGCCTCAAAGGACCACAGAGCAGCTTGAAAAATCAAGAATGGGCTAGAAGAAGAGCCTTGAAAAAATCTGGATGCCAAATTATCATAGTTTAATTTCTGTTTTCACTCACAAGCACTTTAAGAGAAAGCAAAGTAAGACACATCAGAGATCTATTTTCTCTGATTTTTTACATCCATTTTATCTGGGCATATATAAATGGTGAATAATTTATAAGATTTGTAATAGGCGAATCTTATTAGAAATAAAATACAAGTGACTATAGAGTCTGGAAGTACTGATATCTTTTTAATGTGATCCCCTTGATTTCTAATTCTGGGTTAAAAGTGCCAATTTATTCCAAGACTATCAGATAGAAATCATCTAAGGAGACAGACATATGACAAGTGAATGTTCAGTGATTGATAAGAATGTTGCTTTAGTGCACACTGTTGATTTCAATTTTTCAGTTTATTGAACTATGAATTACTACAGAATAACAACATATTCAATGTTATAGCAATAAACTACTTATTATGGGCATTTTCCATGTTTCCAGGCTGTCTTGGCCACCCTGAGCAACTTTAATTCAAAAGACTAAGACTAATCATTTATTTTAGCTCCATGAAAATGGTCCACTTGAAAAATATATTTTACTGTATAAACTTTTCCCTAGGTGACCCCATTTTGTTCTGATCTGTATTTGCCAGAAGTCGCATCATGATGCAATGTAATATTAAATGATATCCATGAGCGTATTTTATAGTTTTATGATTCATAAGGGAGTAGAGTAGAAAAATAGATAGTTATACATTTTTTAATTATGGAGAATATAAAAAATGAATATCTTGTTGAAATAAATAGCTCAGAACAGTCCTCGTGTCAGGCCTGCTCCTCTTAGCGAAAGGACTGTGATGCTGTCATCCCTATGGATGAGTTGAGAGACTTAACCAATGATACACATATTTGGCAGATGTCGTTAAAACAGATTTACCAAGGCAAGGACAACAGGGTGGTTATGAGCAGTGTGAAATGAGTGGCCTTATGAAAGTGCACACGTTGGAAAGTCCTGGATATATAAGAAGTGAGACCTTTCATTATTATTATAATATAAGTGTTGGTTAAATGTACACTGTCTTCAGTTCATAAATTAAAATGGCCCATTCTCAGTAACTGTGTTCAGGCTGTATGTATCTCAAGCATAGACTTAGAGATATATTATGTAATATTTCAAAATCATTTTAAACAATGTGTCCTTTTTTTAGCTCTTCAATGAATACAAAAAGATCCAGGCTGTCTTCTGACTCTCTCAGAAAATGTGCATTTCATAGAATTATACAAACATAGCCTATCTTGAAGTATGTTAGCTGAACATTAGGACAGTGTCATCCCCTAGAAATGTGTAATATCATCATCTGAGGGATCGCTACATTTTAAGAAAAAAAATAATATTAAGAAGTATGATTTTGTCAGATGAGATAATAGGAATATTGCTAGGAATTTGACTTATTTGTGAAAAATCCTCACATTTGTTACTTGTTAAAAAATAAAACAAACTCCACAATATGATACAAACTGTATGCGCAAAATGCTGTGCTAGTTACCAAGCCCTCTGAGAGGTGAGTAAACATTCAGATGCCTCTTTCCTGGTTTATTTCATTCCTAGAATCCATTTGTTGCACATCGATATTATGTTTCCAAAGTAAACAAACCACTTCAGGTTCAGGTCTAATCCCCAACAACAACAACAAAAAACATGACACATTCCTACAATTTGGCTCTGCGATCACTAAAACTGGATAAGTAATATATTTTCTGTCATTGGAGGATGACAGTGTTTTAGTCGTGTTTAAAATTTACAATTCTCAAGCTATTGAAAACCTGTGGAATAATTAACTTTGCAAATCTACATGTGGAGTTTGTATTTTTCTGTTGTTGTTGAGGCAATGACATTACAAAAGAACAAAAATTCCCAAGCATTTCCCCAAGTAGAGAGAACACCATTTAGTATGATGCTGACCTGAGAATGTCAAAGCGTCTCGAGGATCTCAATACCTCTCTTCGCTGTCAGTTGTCTGAGTTGCACATTCACTGAGAAGGAATTGTCAGTGGGTGGTGCTCAGGCGGTTTCCGTGAGGCCACGTGTGCTGTCTGTGTGTCGTTTCTGGGTGAAGTCGGTGTGGGAGGTCTCTGTGCGATGTCTCTGTGAAATCTGTGTGGGGGTTTTATTATGAGGTCTCCGTAGGACACAAGAGGTCTCTGTGGAAGGTCTGTGAGAGGTGTCTGTTGGGAGGTAACTTTGTGAGGTCTCTGTGTTGTGTTTCTGTGTGTCTCTGTGACAGATCTGTTGCGAGGCATCTCTGTGAGACCTCAGTGTGAAGAGTTCTCTTTTGTGAGGTGTCTGGGAGGGAGGTCTCCATGTGAGAGGTCTCCATTAGGGGTGTGCGTGTGTGTGTGTGTGTGTGTGTGTGTGTGTGTGTGATCTCTGTGTGAGAGGTCCCTGTGTGGATCTCTCTGTAGCTGACCTTACTGCACCTTATGAAAGACTGAGCAGCAACAGATGAGCAGCAGGACTCGCCCCTTCCTGCTGCTGCTTCTGTCAGCATCCCAGTCACTCTGGTACTTCTGCTAACAGGAGGATGGCGTGCATGTACAGCTCCCCCCCACTCTCAAAATTCACGATTTGGTGCCTGAGACAACACATGAGCACAGCCAGGCACGAGGTCCCAGCTGTGTGACACCCTCTCCCAAGCACCCGGGGACCTGGGGTAATTCCTGCTCTGGGTCCCACCCTTCCACAGGTCCAGGCTGCACTGCTGTGCCCAGCCTTGTGACTGCTCAGGATTGGGTCCCAGGGGCAGGACCTAGCTCCAGGAACATCCATGGCATGAGAACGCCCTTGCCCCTATACCCCTCAACTCCAGTCCTGGTCCCAGACGTTGGGGTCCTGACGGGTGTGGGAGCAGGACCATTCCTGCTGTCATCACATCAGCGTTGTCCTAGAACAAGACTCTCCACCACTGCAAGGACCCCCCTGAGCTGGACTCCCTGTGTGCCGAGTGTGGCTCAAAGCGCAGAATCACTATAGAGAGAGATTGTTCCAGGTCTCCCTTTTCTCTGTGTGGTTTGGGGCCAGAGAGGAGGCAAGCTGCACTAGGGGCAGACCACGCAGGGACCAATGCTGGACAGCACAGCCCATTCTGGACAGGTCACTTCTGCCCTCCTGTGTGACAAATCCTGTGTGGTGTCTGTCTCCTGCAGGGCTCTGGGATAAGCAAGGCTAGAATCACATAAGAATTATTACATGATGGCAGGCCAGTCTCTCATCCTTTTAAGTACCCAACTCTCCCCCGGAGCTGGGCCATGTGTTTATGTAAAGGTCACCAGACTGGGAGTGACACTGAGCTCTCTAGTCCTGGCTTTTCCACCTGTTGTTAAGTCCTCTTTTCTAGAATTCAGGAGGCAAGGATGTGCAAGCTTATAAACTGTATTGTCGACACAATTAACCATACTTTACTTGCTTTAATCCTGCAGGTTTGGCCCTAGAGGTGGCTTCTTTAGATCTGTGATCTCAGAGCTGAAGGAGGTGGAGACAAGGGTTGGGGCCCTTTCCCCTTCCCTCCTCCCACACCTGTAGATGATGGTGGGACATCGGGGCTTCTCGGTCACTGCATATTTATGGACACTCTGTGTCACTTTGCCTCCTTCCTTGGATCCAAACTTTTCGATTCTTCACCCACATCCCACCCAAGTTTCATAGTATCTGACTGTCAGATAGTTACCCACACACAGTCACACCCTGTTCCATTCATCCAGAATTCCTCCCCTGGGTTAATAGAGGGAAAGGCAGGCCACCCGTGACCATGGCCATTCATTCGTGGCAGGGGTGAACACAGCCCTCATCATCGTCCTCCCTGAGGCTCACACCTACCCACACGCAGAGCAGGAAGTGCCATCTGTCTGGTTTCTAAGTGTGGGAAAGGCAGAGCTGAGGGAGCGTGAGCTGTACATTTTATTCAGGCTAAGCTGAGGGGGGTACACAAGGCCATCATCATCGCAGCCTTCATTAGAGTGAGAAGGGACCTTAAGGAGCCTCTGGGGCCCAAGAGATCCGGGGGCAAGATTTCTCTCGCTTCTGAACTCAGGGCCCAGCAGCTCCCCACCCCCAAACTTCCTGACAATTCTTGGAGCCTGAGTGGCAAAGTCCAACTCTGTGAGGCCCCTGTAAACCTACGCCCTACAGCGGCATGATTTTCAAAGCTGAGTGGAAGCAGGAGATAGATGGGTTGAACCAGATCCTCAAGTGGAGTCTTCATGGGTTTTCTCGTCTTGTTTTAGAGTGTCTTTTTATTGTTTGCGTGACGAAAGCATTGTGAAACTATCAGGGGCAATGAAGGGACTTGAATTAGGAGGAAGCTTGCACTGCCACGGTCAGCCTCCCTCCATGCCCCTTCCTTCTCGAAGCCAAAGCACACACCTAGCAAGCACAAGCAGAAGTCACTACACCACTCTTTTATGAGAAAAAATCATATATTGGGGGAACAGTAAATATTTTAAATACGCTAAAGAGAAAAACATTTTCCTACATAATTTTTTTTTATTGTAGACATACTTGCCTACTAGAAAACTCCAGCAAAGTATGGACTAGGCCAGACTCCTCCTTGATAAAGATAATGCCATGGGCAGTGTGGTTGGTGACCTGGCATGTATGGCATCCTTGGCCTACACTGGCGGGCACTGACTGGAGACAGTGTTTTCTTGGGGGGCAGGGATGAGTTGCAACTCAGTTCCAGCTGCTCATCATTAAACCTGACACTCTTCAAGGACTTCCTGGGCCTGACTTGCTTTTCTCTGATGGACCATTTTTGGTCTTTGGAGTCAGCCTGCTGACTGCAAGGGGCGTAATTCAACATTCTCGCTTGCTCTGTGGAGAAAGGAAGGCAGGAGACACGCACACATACTGGGGCTGGGTGTTCCCGTTTGTGCTCCTTTAACTTCGTGGCATGAAGTCCATGGTGAATGGCCATCTTCTTCTCTAGAATCTCTCCCACAGCTGTCATGAGCTCCTGAGCCTCCACATTCTCGCCATCCAGAATTAACCTGCTTTTGACGGACTGTTGGCTCTGGGCAGTGGCTGATTTGGGCTTGCACTTTTGTGAAGCATCTTGACCTTGGAATTTTTTATGGGGGAAAATCCACTGGACAAAATGCCTCATCTTGTTTTTGAAGACGCCTTCTAAAACACCCTCTTTTTTCTCTGGCAGTAGCTGGAGGTATTTCCTCCCAACAGAGCCTACTGATTTTCTGGCTTGGGCAGAGGAACTCATACTCCTGTCTTGACAGGTCCCCAATTTCTCGAGCTTTTCTGCATGCTCTCCTGGTTCGAGCCACCCGCAGTCCTCTTTCTCATATGTAGGCACAATCATTTCGCTCTGATTCTTCCAAAAGCCATGATATCTTTTGGTCCTGGGCTCCTGCTGCCCTGGACTGCCGCTCGAGGCTGCCTTGAGGCCACATGGCATCCAAGCAACTAGCTTGTCTCCATTGGGCACCCCCTGGGGATGGCACTGAGGCACCTGAGAGGCCAAGTAGTCAGTAGCAAGGGGCTTGTGTATGGGACAATCTTGTGGCAGGTTCCCTGATTGTACCTTCACTTTGGTCCTAAGCTCACCACCTACCTCTGCGTTAAGGCATGGCTCTCTTGGATCTTGGACAGCAGACATTCTAGTGTGTATGAAATTTCTGCTGGTCCCTGGAGCCTTTAAACTACTCAAATGTGTATTTGTGTTTTGGGACTTTTTCAGCACATTCGTTCCCAAGATGTCTCTAGACTCTGTTTGAAAAGCAGGGGACAATGTGGCCTCCCCTGCCTCCCTGGTTTCCTTTCCCCTCAAAGATTGGGGTTCTATGTTCACCTCCGGCACTGTTACCTGATGGGTGGTGTTTCGTGAGGCATGTAGACCACTCTCCCCTCCTGGCTCATTCCTGGCCATTTTTGAACTTGGACTGGGCTCTGTGCTGTCCCTCATGGCCCATTCCACAGTCCCACTCTGCCAGGTGAGTGTGACGGCCTGAGGTGGTGGCCTGCCCTCCTGTCTAGCCAGAGAGGCCTTTGTGGTCCCATGGTCATCAGGAATGGGGATCTGTCCCAGTGCCCTCTGGATTTCCTCACACACAGGTAAGGGGGCCAGGAGAGGCCTCTCCAGGGTAGGAACTGACTCCTCTCCTATCGCTTTCTCTCCTAGATGGGTCTGAGGAGGTATTCCAAGGACCTCAGCAAGCTGGATTGTCGAGTGGTCTCCAGGAACACAGGGGGCTGAGGGAGGAAAGGCAAACTGCAGAGCGGGAGAGGGTTGTACCTTTTTTAGCTTAAAAAGATTAATGGACTTGATGACCTTGAGGGGCAGGCTCCACATGTGCCTCACCCAAAACCTTGTGATGTGTGTTTCCAGCACCCCTTGAGTGTTTGTATCGAGGAAGGAAACCCTGTGGGAGGTGTTCACCCACGGTTCCCAACCCTTTAAGATTCCCACATTCCTGGTTTCCATTTGAGCGTTAGACCTGGGAGAAACATGGTCGACAGCAAGCCAGGATTGATGCACACTCATGGGGATCAAACCCTCATTGGATTGCCCCAAATTCCTGCCCAAATGGCCTTTTGGGATGTTTTCTAGATTTTTGTCTAAGCTCCTCGGCAAACCACTTCTCGAGTCCTTTTGTAAAAGCATCCAGTCATTTTCTGTCTGTTCAGAGTCTACTTCCTGAAATGCCACTATAGGCCTTTCGGAGGACCTGGAGAGGTATTCAGGGACCTTGCTCATGTCTTGCTTTGGCTGGAACCTCACCTTCTGCGCATCCTTGCTGCTTTCACCTGCGAAGAAAGAGGGCCATAAGGGCCCATGCTCGTCCTTTACAGGACATTTCCCTGGTAATTCGCTCTGAAGCTGCCTTAGTTCCAGAGACTCTTGTATCTTGCGAGGTAGCTCCCAGCGGTTTTGGATAAGCCATTTTTGGAGGTGTTGCTCCAATTTCCTCCGGAGCTCTATGCTGATTGGTAGGTTCTCTGGAAGGATGGAGTCCACCCAGCTGTCCTCAGGAAGATGGGGAGTGAAGATATTAAAGACTTCTTGAGATCTTTTGACCACAGAGGGCAGAGCACACCCACTTTCTAGTCGCTTCTGCAACAAGGGCAATTCTTGATTCTCAATTGGGGTGAGAGATTTCAGCTTGTTCTGGGCTGTCATGCAAGGCACTCCACAGGCCCTAACCTGGGACAGAGAAGAAGGTCGTAGGATTCGTAGAGATTGGAAATGGGCCTGGGCCTGGGCCTGAGCCAGAGGTGGGGCCTGTAATTGCAGCATCATGGGAATCGAGGCTTGAGATTGGAACTCCAGGTGGGGCAGGGGCTGGGAATGGGAAAGCAGTGGAGGTAGTTTAGCCTGCAGATGAATCGGGCAGGCATTTGAGATTCCATTGAATAAGAATGAGGGAGACTGTAGTGTGGAAGAATTCTCAGAGATCCAGGCAGTAGCCACCAGGGATTCGCTGTGCAGAGAGGGGAGACCCCAAAAAAGCTGGTTGTATTTTTGCTGCAGATGGTCCCCCGAGACCTCAGGATATGAGAGCTGCTGAGGACTAGGCAGTTGCTCTGGCTTATCTTTTGTGGTCCAGAAGGGTTGCGGGATTGTGGTGTCCTGCTCAGCACCTAGTGATTGCAACACTTCCCCCAAGTTATTCAGGTGGTAGTCTGGGCTTATTTGTTTCGGATATAATCCATCTTTGTCTTTTCCCTTCCAAATTTGTATCTTGATGCTCTCTGTGACTTGTATCTCCAGGAGATTCTGGTCATCGGATTTGAGTAAAGAGGGTCTAACGACCTCTACCATTCTGTCTTTGGAGTCTCCTCTGAGCAAGCCCTCTTGTGAGTGGTGGGACAGGTGCTCTTGTTGGGATTTGCACCGTGATGAGTTTGAGAGGCACAAGGCTTTGGCAGCTGCCTGCCACCAAGACAGGGTCCAAATGGAACAGCTGGTGTGGTCAAGGCCTGAGATGGCTGGGACTGGGATAGGAGAAGCCGACCAAGGTGTGTGTGGAGATGAGCTTTGTGGGATGGTGCTGAGTGGGAGTGCCATCAAGTCACTCTGAAGAGGTGTCAGAGTAGAGTCTGACAGCGGTGGTTCAGAGGAGGCTGCTGGAGGTGGAAAGTGGGCCTCTGCATCAGGGAGGAGTGAGGTAGAAGGGGAAAGTGCAAGTGGCCGTGGTGAAAGGTCATCCAGGGAATGGAAAGGTTCTGGTGGCTGAGAGCCACTCAGGGATGAGGATGAACGAACAGAAATTGAAGAGGTAGTTGGACTTTGTGACAGGGCAGAGGCCAGAGGTAGCAGGCGTTCAGTCGGAGGAACCGGAGAAGCCAACGGGGACGTGATGGAAGCAGCATCTTCCACAGGCTCCACACAGGGCTGGTGAGCTCCCTCAGGAACTGCTTTGCACATCTCGCCAGTGGCTTCTTGACTTGAGTTCCGAGAAAAGCTGCCTTTGTCAGGGACCCTTACCAGGTGGCTGTAGGACATTGAGGCACAAACTGCAACGAGGGGCACATGGGGCCAGGAGGTCCTGCCAGGGTGGGCACCTGGTGCCTAGGGTCCTCCCCATCCCTGACATTTATTCCATACTGCCCCTGCTGTCTCTCGCCCCAGGGCTGTAGCCACACCCCACCCCATTGCCCTCCCTTCCAGGTCAGTTCAAGGTGTCCAGCAGCCCAGAAGGTGGCGGACCAGAGAGAAGGGGAAGATTCTTTACCTTTTCAGAAGAGAAATCAGGCCCCGAGCCTCTTTGAGTTCTTGCAGGCAATCTCTGCAAGCTGGAAATCAGGAGACCGGGTCATGTGGTGAAGGCAGGGCCTTGGGGGGTCTTACAGGAGGCTAGGGTAATGCCCCTTTAGGGGAGACGCCTTGAAGGGAATCTCTGAAGCCCAAGCATCCAGGTCAAGGACAATAATTCCTGACAGTGATGGAAAGGCTCAAGAAGGGTAGAACTTTTTCTTTTACAAAGTGCTTCCGCATCCGTTACCCACTGCGGACCTCACAAATTGCCCCATAGGGGAGCAAGAGGTCAGGGGGCACCTTACAGAGTAAACTGAGTGATGGTAAACAACTTGTTCACAGTTGGACCTGGTGGGAGATGGGGGGCGGGGGAGGGTCTCACCTTCCAGTCAGACACTATAGATCTACGACAGTCCAAATGCCCCTGCTGGGTGACACCCGTTTCCAGGCCCTCAGATGCTTCATTCAGAACACAATTCTGGGAAGTATCTGGATTTTAATTTCCTTCAAGAGTCTCCGCGAGGGCTGTTTCCTGAGAAATAGGCTCCGCTGCTGGCATCCTTGGAGACCTGGACCTGGACCCTCAGGGACCAGAGAGGTGGGGGGCAATCCCTTTGGCACAGGGCTGAGGGGCAGAAACTCACCTTTCAAAGCTCGGCTTTTCTTCCTGCTCTTCCTCTTCCTCTTTGGCTCCACTGAATGCTGAGACACAAGTAAATGTGAGGGGCTAGACCCATTCTCACTCTCCTGTCTCTAGACAAGCTACAGAAGCTCAGTGTTCATGAACGAAGTGACTTTCTACATTTAATTAATGAGACTCTCTAATTTTCCACTTTTACTTTTTTTATGAAGTAGATAAAATATTTTGGTTTTCTTCTTGGATGAATGGAAAAAAGGATCTTTGTGAGACCTACCATGGAGTTCTTGCTCAAATAAGAATGTAAAAGGAAGAAAGAGAAAAAGAAACACACACACACACACACACACACATTCTCAGAACTACTGTCTCCTCTAAGCTCTGTCACGTAGAATTCCGTTTTCACAAGCAGATACCCACTCCAGCCTCTGCTCAGAGGTGCTCAGGTGCTCTGCACTGACCTCAAATCAGCCCCAACAGAGGAGAGGCTCGACCTAGATACCTGCCACAGGAAAGCAGTTGGTGAACTAGTGCTCAGGGTCCTGTCACTCTGTAGAGATCCAACTCTTTCTTAGTATCCAGTCCTTGACCACTGGTCACAGCATCTGGGACTGTGCCCTGGAGCCCTCCACCACACCTGGACTCCTGATCCAAGATCTTCAGATCAAAATCCGTGTGCTCGCTCTCACCCCTGCTTGGCCTGGCTTGTTCCTAGAACGTGATGCTCTCTATTCATTCCCAAGAATTCCCGTCTCACCATTTTCTCTAGGTGATTCAGAAAAGGTGAAATAAGAATAAGAAAAAAGGTCACCTCTGCTGGGTCTGGGCCAAGGGTTCCTTACCTTCCTGATGTTTCCATGTTCCCTAGGTGGTGGTAAGGATGGATTACTCTGGAAGCAGAAGAGTAACAGGAGGAAGAGCCCCAGTCCACACAGGAAGCCGAGGATGATATCAATCACCCAGGGAGTGAAATCGAAGCTTATCCATGTAGCGACAACGCTCTTCAGAGAAGAGAGAGGAATTTCCATGATCTGAGTATCACTGCTGCCTTCTGGCAACTGAGCACTGGAAGTTCAGTTGGGGTCAGAAACCCAGGCTCGCCCACATCACAGAGCTGTGGCCTAGTCACAATGTTTCCTGAGGGCGGGGCAGGGTACAATAGTAAGAGCAGGCTGAACTACTGCTCTTCTCTCACCACCCAGCTGCACAGACCTCTGTTCTGGGCCTTCTAGATCTCTCATTCCAGCTCCACTCTCAATCTGTCAGAGAGACCTTAGGTGATTTTCTCTTAATTTCATGTGGAAACTAGATGTCACCCAGTTCCCCCCATTGCCCCTTAGAGATCTTGACTCGAGGCTCACCAGTTCCATAATCCTTGAAAATCTGAAGTTGATTCTGAAAATTTGGTGACTTTGGGGGACTTTTATTCTATTTCCTCTGTCCTCAACTCCAACTTCCCCACATAATGGTTTTTGTCTTGTATAAACCCAGATACAGAACTTTTACACTTACTTAGTCTTGTGAACTTTAAATAGTGTTTTTTTTTTGGTCACATTTTCAATCAGAGAGACCTGTATACAAAAAATTAGAAATGTAATATTCAAATTCATAAATCTGTATATGAAAGAATTATATGTAATTAAGCCTTTAAATGATAATTTTATAAATTGGGATCATTTATAATCTTGGAGTTCATAAAGCTTTCAACTGCACAAAGACTTTTCAGACATTAACACACACACACTCATCCTTTTACAAAACAATTCAGTATTTTCGATTCCAATAATCCGTAATTTTATACTTAAAAATTTTCTATACGCTGACTTGACTCAACTTTGTATTTGAGAAAATGAAGATAGTTCTTACTCTCCACATAAGTTTTGAAATATGTCTTAGTCCATTAGAGTTGCTATAATAAAGTTCCAAAGACTAGGTAGAACAGAAACAATAGAAATTTACTTCCCATAGTTCTTAAGGCTGGGAAATCCAGGATCGAAGTGCCAGCATAGTCACTTTCTGGTGAGGGCCCTCTTCCTGGTTCGTAGACAGCACCTTCTCGCTGTGTCCTCACATGGTGGGAGGGGGCTAGGAATCTCTCTGGAGCCTCTTTTATAAGACACCAATCTCAGTAATGACGGCTTATAAGCACCACCCAAAGGCCCCACCTCCTATCATCTTTAGGAGTTAGGATTTCAGCATAGAAAACTTGGGAGAGACACAGATTATTGATACATGTGCGCATGTGCTATACCCAGAAGCCAGGAATGGGTTAAGGTAGCCAAGGTACCGACTCTTAAGGTCTGCATGGTGGAGGGTGAGCCTAGGATTCAAAGCCTGGAGCTAATTCAGGTCTTGAGCAGTCTCTTCAGATATCCCTAGTGTGTTTTGTTCATATTCTTCTTTGCCTTTCCCTGTCCTCCCCTCCAGACTCCCAGGACCCCAAGTCCAGCCTGAACCATACAGAGAGAGCTTTGAGTCGCATAAGGAATTCCCTTATGGTGTAATTCTGCATCCCCTCAGCAGCAGTCTTCAGGATTCACTGAGAGATTCACATGAAAAATTTGTCTTAACACTCCAGGTGCACTTAAAAATAATGTGTGTCCCCTGCTTGCTAGTTTTTAATACAGCTTTAGTGGGAATGAGGGCATTTGGGTTTATTTGGCTGTACTGTCATGAAAAAACACATTCATGAGCACCTCTTCTGCAGCTACTATTGCTTCTAGGGTCTGCAGTCTTTTCCTCCTTTAAGATATTCTTACCTTGAAGTTACACTTTTATAAAATTTGGGTTTTCGTCTTCCTTGTATTTATAGTTCCCATGTACATTTTCTTCATTATCTTCAATATGTTTTGTCTGATGAAAAAAGAATGAAATCTTTCCATTTGCAACAACATAGATGAAAGTAAAGGAAATTATGTTAAGTGAAATAGGTCAGATAGAGAAAGACAGAACCATATGATCTCTCTGAAATGTGGAATCTAAAAATAAACAAATTTAAAAAAAAAACAAGCTCACAGATACAGAGAACAATTGGTGGCTTACAGAGTGGGGGCAAGGAGAATTTTTTTTTTTAAGTTTAAATAAATTTAAAAATAAATAAATGAAAAAAATTAAAAAGCATAACTTAATATACATTTCTTTTTATGGCTCAATAATATTCCATTTTGTATGTACTTCTCATGTATATTAAATTATACATGAGAAGTACATACAAAATGGAATATTATTGAGCCATAAAAAGAAATGAAATTCTGATACATGCTACAACATGGATGAACCCTGAAAACACGCCAAGTGAAATAAACCGGACACAAAAAGACAGTGTATAATTATACTTACATGAAGTAACTAGGATAGGCAAATTCAGAGACAGAAAGTAGAATAGGGGTTATCAGGAGCTGGAGCAAGGAGGGGATTTGGAGGGAATGTGAGAGGAACTGGGAATTAATTATTTGATCGGTACAGAGTTTCTGTTTTGGATGATTAAAAATTCTGGAAATGAATAATGGTGATAATTAAACAACACTATGAATGTTCTTAATAATGCCAATGAATTGTACACTTGAAAATGGTTAAAATAGTAAATTACTACAACAAAAAATAAACTTAAAAAATATATAACCTACATATTCGGTGGGAAGTTTTAACATGAGTATCAGCCTTAATGGTATTAAAATAAAGAATAGATTCACTTATCCTCAAATTCCTAACTATGGACACCGAAGGAGTCAGTATCAGTTCTTAACTGGCCCTGGCTTAACATACATGCCTGAAATGGGTACCAACCTTGTAAATTTCATAAGAAACAGTATTTCACTTTGTTGATAGAGTTGTTTTGATTTGTTTTACCTTTTGAAGGGAGAGAGAAGGATAGAGAACTATCCTGAAGAGATGTCTTTATGTGTGGTCTGTGCATAATGGTGGTTTTACAAGGAGGTACTTATCCACAAAGAATCATGATAACATAAGTACAGAAGTACACCTTTTGTAAGGGTGCCGTAAAAGGATGTGTGAAGAACTGATATTCGATTCAAAAGTACAGAGGGTTCCCACGGATTGGTAAACCAGAATTTAAACCACTGAACTATCCCCCAAATTCAAACAAAAATTAAAAGTCCATCTTTTTGATACATATAATAAAGTAAAATATTTGATATCTCTATTCCAAACATCCCAAGAAAAAGGTATATGGCATTATAAAAATGCAATAAAAGTGACTTTAATAAATCAACATAGTCCCAGAATGGCTAAGGATAAAGGATTCCAGTTAGGATAACTTAATTCTCTAGTAAACTGGTAATTACCATATATCAAATATCATTCACAGAACAACACATTTCAAAGAACTAAAATGCAACTTCCAAAGAATCTAAGGCCAAAACCAGACTAGCACTAATAGTAGCAAACACTTAGCTTGCTCTTACAATATGCCTGGTTTGTTCTAAACTCTTTATATATACTAACCCATTTTACCCTCACAACAATCTTCTCAGAAAAGTGCTATTATTCCCATTTTTCAAATGAGGAAACTGAGGTGTAGAGGGGGTCAACTACCTCGCCCTGGCCCACTGCCTTGCTAGTATGTGGCAAAGCTAGAACTTAAATGCTGGAAGTGTGTTTCCCCGGTCTCTTATCATTGCAATGGTTTACTATCTCTTGGTGACAATAAGGAATGGGCGACATAAAGTTTCACAGGTAAACTCAAAATGCAAAACTGTTTGGGGATCAAATATAATGAAAGCTCTGAGGAAATCATCATATTACAACACAGGACAATAAATGGCATTCGTAATAACTACTCTGAGAATTAGGGAAGGTTAAAATAGGTTCAGTATACTTAAGTGTTTAAGAAGGAATTGTTTAGTGCACTTAAAATTCTTCCATCCAAAACAGTCAAAATATGATTTTCAATTCTAAAGGGGTAAAACTTTCAACTATCTAAAATTACTCATTTCCTGAGGCTCCAAAACAAAGGGCTGTGCAAAGCAATGTTATTTGCCTTCATCTCATTTTTAAAGATGAGGACTGTAGTGATGGTGGTGGTGGTGGCGGTGGTGCTGTGTGTGTTGGAGAATCATAAATTAAGCTTTCCAGGTATTTGAATTCCAGGAATGAGAACCTAATAATAAAGATATTAGAAAGTGTGAAATACTTTGGATAGATACATGAACAAACTCATAAAATTGTGTGTTATTATTGTAAAAAGATGAGAATTTGATAATTACTGTTATTTGTTTTAAGTATATGTTTTGAAGTCATACACAAACCTGAATTTAAAACCTGGCTTCATTATTTAGTTACTATGAATATCTGACAAGTTAATTTCCAATGAGTGAGCCTCAGTTTCCTTCTCTGTAAATTAAAAGAATAGTAATTCCTAACTCACAAGGTTGAGAAGGAGTGAACACATGCAAAGTGTTGAACACAGTCCCTGAGATATAGCAGATGATCCATAATGAGTGACTACTATTATTTGCTAAGCTTATTCTACTTTGTCCCCCAAATTTAAGAACCAATTCGTATCAATTAGCAAGTCTTTTGGTAGGCTTCTCATAACTCTATGAAATATGTGCCCTATTCAAAAATGAATCGTACTAAAAAGGACAATACAAAGCCAAACCATCAATGAGATCAAAGATTTCAGAATTCCGATTCTCCTCCCACGTACATCTCTTCTTGGTTTTATAATAACCTGTATTCCTTTATCAACAATATGAATCCTATGATTTTTCGACCGTCTCTACATTCCTACCGGGGTTCTGCATGAATTTATTTTGATGGTTACCTTTTCAAGGGTAATCATCATTGCTTGAAAACCACAAAGAAATCTAGGAACAAAGAACATTTTAATAAAATGTTACAACTGTTCCATCCATCTCGACAGCTGATTGGTTCTATGTGGATCATTTATTTTCACACGGATTTTGACATTACTGCAACACCCCCTTGCTCAACAAATACATGCGTTACTGAGTAAAACTCCACACTGAGAGAGAACAAATGCTGTATAGGCACATCAATACTCAAACCTTGGTGCTTCAGTACGGATACTGGGGGAGGAGGGGCATTGTTGGGGGGGTGGGGAATGGGTTTCGCTGCAAGTGGAAATGAACAGAATCGGAAACTGTTTTGTCCCTTTAAACAAGACAGATGAGCCCCGTGAGGCCAGGAACAGAGAGAGGAGGGACACATGGACCTGGAGGAAACAGAGGAAGGAGATGGCAACTGCAGGCTGAGAAAGGGTCTGCGCCACCAGAGAGAGGAGAGTGGGAGGCCATAGCCACCCCGAAAGCGGAGGCAGAGAAAAGTGGCTGTTGCAGTGGTTTGTTACATGTGGATTGTGAGTTTATTTGCTCTTGTGTGAACTAGATTTGAATTATATTACATGTGCGTAAAATGGCTCCACTAATGTTAAACCTTAAAAATGTAACCAACTTGTTTTGCCGAACTGAAACTGTTTACCCCAAGAGTGAAATTGTTTTGACCAAGAGTGATAACCAGACACCCGAGCTCCTGGCTGATAAGACACTGAAGATGTTACCGCCACACATAAAATCTCCAGGACTCTCTGCCTGAATCAGAGCACGCTCTCTGTCTTACAAGAGTGTGTTTCTCTGTCCCTTGATTTACTTCTTGGCCTAAGAATCTGCCCAACCAAACGAGAGGCCTCTTCGCCGATCGAGGGCTGATCGACCGGCAATTGGCCCGGCATTGATACGGCGCGGTTCCTGCTCATCCTGTGTCTGTCTCAGCCAGCATCACCGGGTGGTCTGCTAGTACTGAAAGCCATCAGAATCTGATATGAATAAACCCTAGCATGCTTACAATCTTATTCGTTTGTGTGTCTGCATCCTTACTTAGCTGTTATTTAAGTATATTGAGCAAAGTGCTGTCGCGGGTTCAAACTGGCTCAAGGGCCTTAAGAAACAAGCAAAGCCACCTGTGCATAAGTCCAAAAAAGAGCTTGGACAGTGGCCCTTTCGGCCCAGTCCACAAAACAGGTTCAGCCCCTAGGAGTCTGGGGAGACTGAAAGGGAATAGGGACCCCGAACGGGGGGGAAAAAAAAAAAAGAGGAGGGTAGGGGCGAGCTCCCAGTCACTTTCAAAACGGGAGGCTGCTGTCCCCACTGGCAACCCGGCGCCGGAGTTGAGGAAAGCAAGGACTCAACAGGGATCGCACAGGTGGCCTGTCTCAAGTGCTCCCCCAATGGTCTCCACTTCCGCAGACTCCGCGTTCCTACGGGCTACCGGGGGCACGCGCCTAGTGACGTCATCCACGCGCGCCGGGACCGCAGTCTGCCTGGCCCGCCCTCTTGGGAAGAGCGAGGCTGGTAGTTGTGGGAGGTCTGCGCAGGCGCGCACCGGGGCAACGCGAGCAGCTTCGCTAGGTTGGGGTTTCGTAGAGTTACCCTGTTACCCAACAAACTACTTCTAATTGCAAAATCTTGTGAGCACTTAAGAAAATTATTGAAATACAGAAGTGCACGTTTCCATTTTGTGCTCCGCCTCTGCTGTATGTATACGACTGTTCACATACTCGTTCATTCCACCGCAATTTATTAAAGTCCTATGTACCAGGCAAGCACTCTTAGAGAATCTGACGTCCGACAGAGAACGAGAAAGACACTATGCCTAGCCTCACGGAGATTATCTTCTAGTTGAGAAAGCAACTGAAGGGCTCAACAAATTCATTTGCCTTCGTAGAGATTATAAGTGTGTGAGCGGAAAATCAGTTGCTGAAAAACTAAAGGAAGGAGGGTGCCCCTTTAGTTTGAGATGTCAAAGAGAGGCCCTCCCAGGAGCACATTGAACTCAAGAGAGAAACTGGCTCTGTAAAGATCTGGAGGAGGATGAACCAAGAAGTTTCAACGTGAAGGATCGACATGTTTGAAAGCTGTGGGGAGGGGACAGAAAGTGATGCCCTTGAGAAAGTCAGAAAGCAGGCTAGGGGAAGATGGGGGTAAGATCAACAAAGCAGCGAGTGTCCTGATCTTGCAGGGATTTTCTGCATTATTATAAGAAGCATGATTTTTCTTTTCAGTGTACTGGGAAGTCAGTGAAAAGTTTTAAACACATAGGTGACAAGCTCTGGTTTTTGAAGATTAGCCTGACTGCTGAATAGACTATGTACTATTGGAAGGCAAGAAAGGATGAAGGAAAAACAGTTGTTTTTGTAAGGATCACTAAGAAACGATGGAGCTCAATGGACAAATATAAGAAATAATCTGGAGGTGGATGTTACAGACATGGAGATAGATTAGACAAGGGTGATAAGGAAAAGAAAGGTGTGAAAAATGACTGCTAAACGTTAGGCCTGAGCAAATAGCTAGATAATACAGCTAAAGCGATTTCTAATCCTTCACAAGATTTGTTCCTCCTCCTTTGAATCCCTTTCTTACCAAGCCCTCTTGGTTCTCCTTTTACCTTTCTGACCGTCTCTCCTCAGTTTCCATGAAGGGGCTCCTCTTTCTTTTCTTTTTCCTGAACTCTTTCCCTCCTTGATCTTCTTATGCTACATCAGAGTGTGTAATGCCAAACCTCTGCAGTGCCCAGGCAGTGAACACAAAAGAATGAAGCTCATGGATAGAGACTGTAGAGAACTGGGGCTCATGGTCTCCCTACTCAGCTCTAGTAGATTTTTTGTCCACCAGGAGCGCTGATCCTGTGATAGCAGATCCTCTCCTCATTAAAGAGAAATCAGTATACCGATACTTACATGAAATCTTCCAAATTTTAAACACTGGTCATTAATTCAAATTTGGTCAAACTTTCGTTTTGGACCAACACACACACACACACACACACACACACACACACACACACACACCAGCAGGCCACAATTTTTCCTCCTTAGTGGATATTTTGCCAGGGTGGTGACTTTGTCTACTTTCATGTGACTACCACTCGTAAACTGTTAACTCCCAAGTATGTCTCTCCACCTAAAACTTTTTAAACGTTCTTATTGACATACTCAACTTCCACTTAAATGTCCAATTGGTGTCCCAAACTTGACAAAAAACAAACTTGTTGTCTACTCCCTTTCTCAAACCTAACCTACTCAAATATTCATTGTCTCAGTTAAAATCATCGGTATCCACTCAGTTGCCCAAGATGATCCAAGATCATCCTAGACTCATTTCTCTTCCTTTCCCACTGTCGAGGCAACACATCCTCATCTTGACTCAGTACTTATCACATCTTCCAGTTGCCATTATCCTTACTACTCGCTGTCTTTGCTCAAACATTCATTATGCCTGTGAGAGAATGCGAGCACACTTGTCTCTTAGCTTGTGCTGTCACTGGCAATCCTTGGCATTCCTTGGCTTATGAGTCACCTCACTTCAATCTCTGTGTTCTTGCCACATGGCATTCTCCCAGTGTGTCACTCCCTTCACCTCTTATAATAAAAAATTCATTCAATTATAGCCCACTCTAAATGAGTGTGACCTCATTTTTATTACATCTGTAGAGATCCTCCTTCCAAATAGTTCACACTCATAAGGATTCTTGAAGCTAGAATTCTATCTATCTTTCTTGGGGGACACAGTTCAAATTATAATGATATCCCAAACAGAAAGATTTGAATTCAAGTTGTTCATTGAAGACATGACTCTGGAGTGTTGGTAGAAGATTGGAGAAGTTAGACAGAGAAGAAAAAGAATCCAAAATAATGTGCATTATGGAGTGGCTATCGTGGGCATGTGGAGTCAATTTCACTGGGTTCTGGGAATCAGTATGGAAAATTCCTCAGAGTTATACTCTCCTATTCCTGTATTATTATTGTATTATTATAGTAATCTTTAGTTTTTCTTGCAGCAACTCCCCCTTTTTTAAAATGAGGATGGTGCCTCCTTAGGGCTTGTCTTCTCATTCTTCCCGCTTCCCACTCCCACCTCCTGTTGGTTAGGCTCTCATCATTTTCTCACTAAGATCCTGCCTAAACCTCAATCTGTGTTGTGTCTACTGGGAGTAGCTGTGAAGTGAAAACCCAGTAAATACACAGAGGCTGTGTCAACACTCTTTTTCTTCTGTGGTCACAGCCAAAGGGATGTATCCCTCCCCAATTCCATCACATTACTAAATACCAACTCACAGGTGCACCAATCTCATTGAGAGACAGAACCAATTCATTTCCCCTGCATAAGAGGTTTAAGATAAAAACTTTCGAAACTTGCTGCCTCAATCATTCAATATGCATAAGTTAGTACCATTTCGTCTGTGACACAAGTTGTTTCTTAGCAGTTCTTTTTGATGCAGAGAACAAAGGACTGAATTACAAATACACAGAACTGCAGGCAGTCAAATGCCTCATTCTGATTGTTAATGGTTTGAGTGTATTAATCATCATTTAATGGTGCTGTGTGAATGATTTTCTAAACATATAGAATTGAAACACACCTCTTTCCATGAATGGAGATCTAAATGTGACTAGCGTTAATAGGAATAAATTTGCTTTTTGAAATATAAGCTAGAAATTTTTCTATTGCAACCAGACATTTCTTGGTAACTGATAGAGACAATCTTCATATATTACTTACAGCTTAAAGTAAGTGCAGTAGTGTAGCAGTATTAAAAGTTTCTAAGCAGCCACTAAGATTGCCAACTATCTCAGTTTGCTGGGAACTTTCCCACTTTTAGCACTAAGAGTCCCACATCCCAGGAAAACCCTCAGTCCTAGACAAATCTCAGAGGTGATCACAGTTCATATGGCAAAAATGATGACTGTAATATTACTTGTGATCATTACATTCCAGATGCTACACTAAATGATTTAGATCATTTTTAAATTTAATCTTCACGATAGCCATACAAATTAGGTTTTATCTCCATTTCAGAGATAGTAAAATGACAGCTCAACAAAGTTAAATAATATTCTAAAGTTCACATAAGTAATAAGTGACAGTGTCAAGATTCAACCCAGGTTATCTAACTCCATACCTCCTCCTGTATTAAAACAAATTTCATTTTGGATTAAGGCTGTCAGATAAAATAGAGAGCAACCAATCAAATTTAAATTTTAGATAAGCAACAAAAACTTTTTGATGTATAATCTAATTGCTTGAGATATACTGATACTAAAAAAATTATTCGTTGTGTATCTGAAATTCAAATTTAACTAGACTGCTTATATTTTTATTTGCTAAATCCGATAGCCCTAATGTGGAGTGATCACCTTTTCCAATAAAAATAAATTTTCGTTGATGTTTTAAATGACCCAATGTATTTATTGGCTTGTGAGATCTAGGGAAACTCAGGTTTCAAATTTAAGGAGGTCAAATGAATTAGAGCAAAAATGCATCCAAGTGTTTCTTTATTTAAGAAACCTTGTTCATCTAAATAGCCTCTTTCTGAGACAGCCCTGTAATTATGGTATATTTGAGTGTGAGAGTGAAATGAAAGTAGGGGACATTTACTCATTCATTCATTCATTCATTCATTCATATATTCAACACATATTCACTATGTGGCGAATGTTTACTATGTTCTAGGCACCATTCCGGATATTGGGTTACAGCCAAACAAAACAGATTCCTAGTCCTCAGAGAGCTTATATTTTCTAGAAGGGCAATGAGCACTAAAGAGGTAAGTAGCAAGTAATATGGTTTCTGGCAAAAGCTATGGAAGAGAATATAGTAGGACAAGGGGACAAAACGAAGGGTGGAGTATCTGAGATAGATATAGTCAAGGAAAGATATGTGGTGAGGAATAAAATCCAGATTAAGGAAGCAAAGCCAGATGTATATCTGGGAGGAAAGGTGCCAGGCAAAGGGAATGGCAAGTGCAAAGGCCCATAGGTGAGAATGTACTGGGCATGTCAGAGGCTGGGGACTACTAAATAAATCGTAGAGTGAGAGGTAATGAGGCCAGAGAGAAAGAGGCAAGGGTTATTTACTTAGAGCCAATTGGCTGTGGTCAGAACGTTAGATTTTCTTCTAAATGTTAAGGATTGTGAGCGGGATGATAAATGATCAGATGTATTCTTCAAAGGCTCATTCTAGGTGCTGTGGAAACAGAGATACCGTTGCCAAAGTATAGGAGAGAGAGATGCCATTGGCCTGAATTCAGATGGAAGCAGTAGAAAAGAAAAGTGTTGCATTGGGATGTATTCAGACAGTGGGGCCCAGGCGAACAGGGCATTTTCCATCACCACATATATGACTCAAGTGAATCTCCAAGATTAAGAAGCACTACTAGTTTAACGTGTGATCATCCCTTTGAGCCATTCGTTCAGTGCTTTTCAATGTGGGTGTGTTTCGTAACCACCAAGGGGACTTAAAAAATACTGATGCTTTGGCCCTACCTTCAGAGATTCTAGGAGTGCAAGTCTGGACTTCAGGATTGTTTAAATCTCCTTGGTGATTTTTATGTGCAGCGAGGCTGAATGTTTCTGATCTGGAGAATAGTAGCAACCCTAGGGTGTGAGGTACATGACATTTCAGGACGTGAGACAGGAAAGAAATAGAGATAAATAAAATGAGTTCCAAGAATTCATTGACAATGCTTTGCTTTTGAAGCAAGTTGTGTTAAGAAAACTCAAAGATGCCCATGAACATGTGTGGTTCCAAACACCTCTGGTTCTAAGAGGTAGGACAAATGTCCTGCGTGACCATATGCTTTGGGGCAGCCATGGTCTTCCCCACTTTGTGCTTCCCTTTCCCATGTGCACTCAGACACAGAATTTATCGCTAGTAACTATGTCCCCATATCGTTGCCTAGGCCCCAAAGCCTGCTATGGGCACGGTGTTGACCGAACTTGCAAGTGTTACCTACTTCACCAATTTTTGCCTAAGTGAACTCAGTTTTCAGGGACATCAAGGTCTTGGAGATTGTAGGATAAATTGGGAAGTGACAAGACAACAGTCCTCTTTTGTTCCTTTCCAGGGAAGACATATGGCAACCATTCTCCTATGTTCTGAGGAGCAGATCTAAAATTCCCTTGCCATTGATGGGAAAACTTTTAAAAAATCAAAGTAATGATCAATGTCACTTAGTGAATTGGTGATGGAGATAGGAATGGAATCCAGACTTTCTGACTTAGGGATACCTGGCTTTTAAGCCTAAATGGCTCTTCTTATTTTAATCCAGCTGTGCTGAGTTCATAAGACTTTGACGAGATCCAGCCCTGTAGTTAGTAGAGTTAACATATTTGATATTTACCTTGGCTGTTTCTTGTCTGTTTAATAAGTTTTGTTTGTCTTCCCAGACGCACATTATTTTGCAGTGTATAATGACATACAATTGTTTACTCCATTTACTGTTTGCTTTCAAGTCTTGCCAAAAAGGACTTGGTGTAAACTAGTTGTGCGCATCAGCCACACTAATTTAAGCTTTTAAAAGGGTCAAATCGGACCTGTATAAATAAACAAAATGATATGGAAAATAAGTCCGTATAAATTTACTACACTGCTAGGCAGCTGGGAAATATGCAGGCCTTCCTTTCTAGAACAGCTAGGATTAAATCTTACTCAGGGCTGTACCGTCCATGTAATGATTACAAAGAGCTATTTAAGTTTACATTTAGAGCCACAGCCGAACCCGACACACACACACACACACACACACACACACACACACACACACAGGCACTCAGAATAACCTTTCAGTGGCCATAAATTTCAATACGTGGTTAGCAAAGCTCAACTCTGACTTTTATTTTCAGAGAAAATGGTCATGAAGCAAATTTCATATCTGCTCATTAGAAGGCCAATAGGCGGGTCATGATAACTAGGGGACCGCAGATGATTTGATCATCTTTTAAACTAATAAAGGAGAACAGCAACAATTCACCAACAAACTGCTGATGTACATGAAAGAAGCTAGAACATAAAGGAAGCAGCATCGTTCTGAAAACATTCAGCACAACTGATCCCTCGCTGTAAAATATCTCAATGCTTACCTCTTCCTGACGGCCGTTGCAAGGGTTCAACGACATAGTCTTTGTGTGTAAAAACAATACGGTATAATAAAGGACTCTTAGGACTGGCTGAGAATTAATATTAATAATCATTTGGATAAAAATCTTACATTCATCTCTGCAATAAATGTTCTTTGGGTAGCCACTGCATGCCGGACACTGCTAGGTGTCACAGGCCAGGGTAGAAGGTTTGCAAAGATATGGAAAGCCTAGTTTTTGCTCTTAAAGGACGAATAATTTAGAAGATGTTATCTTCTTTATGCCTTTGTTTGTGCTGATTCTTCCCATGAAAAGCCCTCCTCTTCTACTTCATAATAGGTGCACAAACTTCAGAACCCTTTTCAGTTGCCAGTTCTACCTTGTACTCTTATTTGTGGCTAATGCCTTCTGTTATGAATCACGTCTACTTAGATGTAAGCCTTAATGTTTCGCAATGTCTCAAGGGCAAAAGTCAGATCTTGTTGTTCTGTGCATCTGTTCTTAGCAAGATAGATATTTGAAAAATGTCTGTTGAATCAATGAATGAATGAACAATAGTAATGCTTCTTTGAAAAATGTCAGGGTACTTTAATACCCGACTAGAGTGATTGAATTTACCTCCTCTGAAGTGGTATCTAAATTTGTCCACGTTGTTTAATTAATACCAGAAAGGTCTGTGTTGGCTAAAGTCCTGGGAGAGCATGTCTTTTTCATCTGGCAAATTTTATTTAAAATGCCCTTTTATTTGGTGGGGGTGTGGGGGGTGGAATTGTTGTTGATTTTAGAGTGTGCATGATGTGAGTATGGTTATGTTTAAAAAGAAAAGTCCTCGTATGTCAGAAATACATGGTGAAATATTTAGAGATGAAATTAGATGATGTCTGGAATTTGCTTCACAATAACTGGGGAGGGATAAAGAGTAGGAATTAAGATGAAGAAAAACCAGCCATGAGTTGATCATTGCTGGGGTGATGGTGACATGGTGATTCATTAAACTTTTCCCTCTACTTTGGCATGTGTTTGAAATTTTTCATAATAATATATTTTTTTCCCATTTACAGAAGAGGAGAATCTGTTGTAATGGTCATGACTGGACAGTCAATATAAAACCACAGCCCCAAGTTTCTCTGGCTCAGGATGCCCACAACACAATATGAACATGGCAGAAATGTGCACTTGCTCTATTTATGACTGCTCTATTTCTTAGCCCTTAGAATCTGTTATCTCTCTTGGGGTCAAGATTCATTTTCAAGGATTGCAACTTGATCATTTCCAATTATAAGTGCATTTGCTATCACTGTTTATGGCAGATTCAAAGGACCGGAGTGGACAAAGAAAAAAAAACGTACTGCACCCCAGAAATACCTGGAGCTCAATCCTGGGCCACCCCCATCCAGGATGAGTAAATACAAAATCTCCCATCTCCCATCCCCGCCTTTCCATGCTACTAATTTTCACGAACCATTTGTTCATTGCATCCGATTGTTAGATAAATGACACGACACCAAGTTACATTTGAATTTCAGATAAACAACAAATAATACTTTAGTATAAATGCATCTCGAATACTGCATAGGGCCTACTTATTTTTATTTGCTAAATCTGACAACCTTATTCTTAGGTCTATGTGGTGCTTAAAATTCCAACAGATGGATTAGTTGATTAATTAATGAAAGGACTGTTTTCCATATTCGATTGGTTTAATTATCCCGAAAGCTTCATTCAACTCAACCCTTGACTATAGCATTAAATTAAAAAAGGCACAACTTTGCTCAGAAACATCAAACTCTGTATAGAATAATTGTATTTTCAAATCTAATTATTTTTATTTTGTTTAACATAACATGTACATTGTTAAAATAAAATTAAATAATACTAAAAGGTCGATAATAAAAAACAGCTGGCTTTTGCCATACCCTCTCCTAATCCCTAGCTCTACTCAGTCCTTAGAACCAATAGTAAGGAGAGGCCACCAGTCCTGCAATCACGAAAAAATACCCGTATACTCATATTTTTTGAGTTATCAATTTTTAGCATTATATATGAAGATTCTTTGGACAGATGGAGATTTAGTTTCTTTTTGATTATTTTTGTTCCTTCTAGCTTTATTACCACTTTTAGGCAAAGCAATAATCAAGTGTTTGCATCATTATGACCATTGCTACAAAACGAATTGTGTCCCCTGCCTAATTCATATGTTAAAGCCCTAACACCTAATGTGATAGGATTTGCAAGTGAGACCTTTGGGTAGCAATTAGGTTTAGATGAAGTCATGAAGGTTGGGCCCTCATAATGGAATTGATACCCTTATAAAAAGAGGAAGAGAGACCAGAGTGTGCTTGCGCGCGCTCTCTCTCTCTGTCTCTCTTTGTCTCTCTCTCTCTCCTCTCTTCTCTTTTTTCTATTTTTCTCTCGCTCTCTCTGCCACATGAGAACAGAATGAGAAAGCAGTTATATGAAAACCAGGAATACAGTCCTCATCAGGAACAGAACTTATTAGCACCTTGATCTTGGACTTCCCAGCCTACAAAACTGTGAAAAAAAAGTCTGTTTCTTATGCCACTCAATCTATGATATTTTGTTATTGCAGCACAAATAGGCTAAGACAACTGTACATATACTTACTGCAGAGCCAAGTAACATTATGATTACATTTCTTTTCTTTTATTCATTTTTTTGAGTTAAGAAAAATGTAAAGTCATAAACAATAAAGCTTCCAGAAGAAGGCATAGAATAAAATCTTTGTGACCACGGTTTAGACAAAGATATCTCAGAGAGGACCTTAAAAGCATGATTCAAAACAAACAAACGAAACTTGACAAACCGGACTTCACACCAAAATTAAGAACCTACACTTTTTGAAAAGTACTTTAAAAAAATGAAAAGACAAGTCACATATTGGAGAAATATTTTTAAAGCATATATATTATAAAGACTTGTACACAGAATACATAACAAATTCTCAAAACAAAGTACTATGAAAAGAAACCAATAGAAAATGGGCAAAAGATTTCAACAGACTCTCACTAAAGAAGATGCATAGATAGCAAATAAGCACAGGAAGAGGTGCTTGATATCATTATTCATTAGAGATATGCAAATTAAAACCACAAAATGATACCTCTATAAATTTACTAAAATGGCTGAAATGAAACAGACTGATCACACAAAGCATTGGCAAAGATGTGAAGGAACTGGAATTCATACACTGTTGGTGAGCATTTATAA